>NC_079191.1:178745093-179066760 GCF_029499605.1 Hyla sarda
TAACCTAGCCTCTCACTGATAAGGGATTAAGTGTGTTTTTTGCAGGACTAGAGACACTTGTATAAGTGAAGGGAATGGAGGGTCAATAGTTCAAGACTGAAGCTGTAAACCATTGGGAAAATCTGCTGCATTCAGCTAAGGAAATAAAAACTTTTAAACTCGATTGCTAGCTTAAAGGGGTACTCCGCCCCTAGACATCCAAAGGATAGGGGATAAGATGTCAGATCGCTGGGGTCCCGCTGTGCGTAATGACGGGCGATACAGGGGCCGGAGCATCACTACATCACGGCTCCGCCCCTCGTGATGGGACGGCCCGCCCCCTCAATACAAGTCTATGCGAGAGGGTGTGGCGGTCATCACGGCCCCTGCCATAAACTTGCATTAAAGGGGTCTGCCGTGATGTCATGAGGGGTGGAGCCATGACGTCACGCTGCTCCGTCCTCTGTATCGCCCGTCATTACGCACAGAGCGAACCCAATCTGTGTAGTAATGAAAGCGCGGGGCCGCAGCGGCGATCCCTTTGGATAGGGGATAAGATGTCTAGGGGCGGAGTACCACTTAAAACTTTAAAGGGGTACTGCGCCCCTAGACATCTTATCCAGTATCCAAAGGATAGGGGATAAAATGTCAGATCGCCGGGGTCCCGCTGCTGGGGACCCCGGGGATCGCCGCTGCAGCACCCCGCTATCATTACTGCGCAGAGCAAGATCGCTCTGCAGGTAATGACGGGCAATACAGGGGCCGGAGCATCGTTGCGTCACGGCTCTGCCCCTCGTGACGTCACGGCCCGCCCCCGTCAATACAAGTCTATGGGAAGGGGGCGTGGTGGTTGTCACGCCCCCTGCCATAGACTTGCATTAAGGGGACGGGCCGTGATGTCATGAGGGGCGGAGCCATGACATCATGCTTCTCCGGCCCCTGTATCGCCCGTGTGCAGTAATGATGGCGGGGTGCCGCAGCGGCGATCCCCGGGGTCCCCAGCAGCGGGACCGCGGCGATCTGACATCTTATCCCCTATCCTTTGGATAGGGGATAAGATGCCAGGGGCGGAGTTCCCCTTTAAACATGACTATGGGATTCTACTGGGGAAATCATGTTTTATAATTAATGCCCCTTCCTGGATCCTCCCACTGCCCTATCTTCAGCAGCAGATCAGCACACAAACTGTTCAATACAGTAGACTGTTGGCTTCCCAGCCAGTAGTCCTGTGGTAATGACATGTATGTTGCCTTTCTTTCCTTCAAGGAATGTATAAAATACATTCACATATTAATACAGAGGAGTCGGAGTTGGAAGTACAAAAAGCTCTGGAGTCGGAACATTTATCTACCGATTCCACAGCTCTGCTGGAAAGATCAAGATTTTTTTATAGAAGTAATTTACAAATCTGTTTAACTTTCCGGCACCAGTTCATTTGAAAACATTTGTTTTCTACTTTTGTTTCCACCGGAGTTCCCCTGCATACTGCCACACACTGTGCCCTCTGAATATAAAACAGCCACTTACTGTGCCCTCTGAATGTAATACTGCCATACATTGTGCTCTCTGAATATAATGCGGCTGTATATTGTGCTCTCTGAAAAAAATACTGCCACAAACTGTACCCTCTAAATAGGCTGCCATACATTATGCTCTCTGAATAAAATGCTGCTACAAACTGTTCTACTGTATATGATAATGGCACACACACTATGCTCGCTGAATATAGTACCTACTGTACACCCAAATTTAATAGTGCCACAAACTTTGCTTCTGAATATAACACTGCAGTAATCTGTGACCCTGAATATAATAGTGCTGGACACTGTGGGCTCTGAACCTACAGCTCCACACTCGCCTCGGATGAAAATTAAATTGCAAACTGTTCCCTCTGACTTTAGTTTTAACTCACACTTCTACCCCTGACAATAGTTATCACACACTGCTACCCCGATATTGGTTGTAACACACTGTTCCTTCCCCCTAATATTGGTTATAATACGCACTGTTCCTTCCTCATGACATTGGCTATAACACACACTATTTCCCCTGACTTTAGTTATAACACAAATTGTGCTCCCTATCTGAAAAATAAACACTCGCATATGCTGATGCTGTC
Source organism: Hyla sarda (assembly GCF_029499605.1). NCBI lineage: Eukaryota > Metazoa > Chordata > Amphibia > Anura > Hylidae > Hyla > Hyla sarda. Next base: position 178,747,192 of record NC_079191.1, read on the forward strand.
ATCTAGAGATCATAGTCCGGCATCTCCTTTCCAGCTGAAGGATGCGAGTGGCATGATGATAACATTGTAACACCTAGAGCACAGGGAAATTGAGGATCGGAGGAGCAGGTACCTCCTTAGCACCCACCACCATGTAATCATTCAATTGTATTTGGGTCACATACAGTGGAGATCAAAAGTTTGGGCACCCCAGGTAAAAATTTGTATTAATGTGCATAAAGAAGCCAAGGAAAGATGGAAAAATCTCCAAAAGGCATCAAATTACAGATTATACATTCTTACAATATGTCAAGAAAAGTTAGATTTTATTTCCATTATTTACACTTTCAAAATAACAGAAAACAAAAAAATGGCGTCTGCAAAAGTTTGGGCACCCTGCAGAGTTAATATCTTGTACTTCCCCCTTTGGCAAGGATCACAGCTTGTAAATGCTTTTTGTAGCCAGCCAAGAGTCTTTCAATTCTTGTTTGAGGTATCTTTGCCCATTCTTCCTTACAAAAGTCTTCCAGTTCTTTTGAGATTTCTGGGCTGTCTGTCACGCACTACTCTTTTAACTCCTTGGGGACGAAGGGCGTATGCATACGCCCTCGCGTCCCGTCACTTAAGGACGGAGGGCGTATCCATACGCCCTCGGCATTTCCGATCACTGCCGCTCGCCGGGCGGTGATCGGACCGGGATGCCTGCTGATATCTATCAGCAGGCATCCCATGGCAATGCCTAAGGGGGTCCTGAGACCCCCCCCCCCCCCCCCTATATCGGCGATCCGGGCAAATCGGGTCACTGGTGACCCGATCTCCCGGAAGATAAGACTGATCAGCCTAAAGGATAGTAGCGAGGTGGCAGTGTTGCCACCCCCTCCTATCCCCTGCCATTGGTCGGTCAGGCTGACCACCAATGGCAGGAGGGGGGCAGGGGGATAGAGTTAATTTCCCCCCGCTCTACGCACCGATCGAAGTCGGTACAGAGCGGGGGGAATACGAGGGGGGGGGGGGGGGAGGACATGGCCCGGCTTACCCGGACCTGCGGAGGCGGCATCCATGGAGCAGCGGCGGCAGGAGGAAGAGCGGCAGCCGGAAAGTGCGGCTGAGAAGGCTGCAGTGAAGATCGCGATAAGTGATCTTCACTGTGGCCTTCTAAAAGCTGCAAAACTACAACTCCCAGCATGCCCACACAGCCACAGGCTGTGTGGGCATGCTGGGAGTTGTAGTTTTGCAACATCTGGAGGGTCACAGTTTGGAGACCACTGTGTAATGGTCTGGGATGCTGGGCGTGTAGTTCTGCAATATCTGGCCCTACAGATGTTGCAGAACTACAACTCCCAGCATGCCTGGACAGTCTGGGCATGCTTGGAGTTGTAGTTTTGCAACATTTGCAGGGCTACAGTTTGGAGACCACTGTTCTTCCCCAGTTGTTGCATAACTACAACTCCTAGCATGCCCAGACTGTCCAGGCATGCTGGGAGTTGTAGTTCTGCAACATCTGAAGGGCCAGATATTGCAGAACTACACACCCAGCATCCCTGACTGTACGGGCATGCTGGGAATTGTAGTTTTGCAACAGCTGTAGGCACACTGGTTGGGAAACACTGAGCTAGTCTGTTTCCTAACTGTGATTCCAACCCATGTGCCTCCAGCTGTTGCAAAACTACAACTCCCAGAGTGCACTGACAGACCGTACATGCTGGGAGTTGTAGTCTTGCAACAGCTGGAGGCACATGGGTTGGAATCACTGAGCTAGAGTCTGTTTTCTAACTCAGTGGTTCCCCACCAGTGTGCCTACAGCTGTTGTAAAACTACAACTCCCAGCATGTACAGTCTGTCAGTGCACTCTTGGAGTTATCATTTTGCCACAGCTGAAGGTTTGGGGTGCCCCCCCCCCTTGGGGCACCCCCCCCATGTGAATGTACAGGGTACATTCACACGGGCGGGTTTACAGTGGGTTTCCTTGAAGGAAACTTACTGTGAACCCCTGCCTGTGTGAGTGTACCCTAAAAAACACTACACTACACATACACCTCCTTACACGTCGCGCCCCCTCCCAATAAAAATGAAAAACGTCTCATACGGCAGTGCTTCCTAAACGGTGCCTCCAGCTGTGGCAAAACCACAACTCCCAGTGTTACCGGACAGCCATAGACTGTCCTGGCAGGCTGGGAGTCTTGCAACAGCTGGAGGCACCCTGTGGGAGACACTGCTGTAGGGTTTTGGGGAAGACAAGCCCCATCCTTGTAACTGGGTCCACCCCTACTGCAAATTCCTTATTCAGGCCTTAAATGTGCATGGAGCTCTCTCACTTCAGAGCCCTGTCGTATTTCAAGGCAACAGTTTAGGGCCACATATGGGGTATCTCTGTACTCGGGAGAAATTGCGACACAAATTTTGGGGGGATTTTTCTCCCATTACCCTTTGTAGAAATGGTAAATTTGGGGAAAAATCCTGCACTTTAGTGAATTTTTATTTTTTTTCATTTACACATCCGAATTTAACGAAAAGTCGTCAAACACCTGTGGGGTGTTAAGGCTCACCGGACCGCTTGTTACGTGCCTTGAGGGGTGTAGTTTCCAAAATAGTATGCCATGTGTTTTTTTTTTGCTGTTCCGGCACCATAGGGGCTTCCTAAATGCGACATGCCCCCAAAAACCATTTCAGCAAAACTCACTCTCCAAAATCCCATTGTCACTCCTTCCCTTCTGAGCCCTCTACTGCGCCCGCCGAACACTTGACATACACATATGAGGTATTTCTATACTCAAGAGAAATTGGGTTACAAATTTTGGGGAGCTTTTTCTCCTTTTACCCCTTGTAAAATTTCAAAAACTGGGTCTACAAGAACATGCGAGTGTAAAAAATTAAGATTTTGAATTTTCTCCTTCACTTTGCTGCTATTCCTGTGAAACACCTAAAGGGTTAACAAACTTACTGAATGTCATTTTGAATACTTTGAGGGGTGCAGTTTTTATAATGGGGTCATTTGTGGGGTATTTCTAATATGAAGACCCTTCAAATCCACTTCAAAACTGAACTGGCCCCTAAAAAATTTTGAAAATTGTTTAAAAAAAATGGAAAATTGCTTCTGAACTTTTAAGCCCTCTGGTGTTTTCCAAAAGTAAAAACATGTCAACTTTATGATGCAAACATAAAGTAGACATATTGTATATGTGAATCAAAATATTATTTATTTAGAATGTTTATTTTCCTTACAAGCAGAGAGCTTCAAAGTTAAAAAAATGCTAAATTTTCCATTTTTTTCATCAAATTTTGGAATTTTTCACCAAGAAATGATGCAAGTATCGACACAAATGTACCACTAACATAAAGTAGGATATGTCACGAAAAAACTATCTCGGAATCAGAATGAAAAGTAAAAGCATCCCAGAGTTATTAACCCCTTAAGGACACAGCCCATTTTCACCTCTAGGACGCAGCCCTTTTTTGCACATCTGACCACTGTCACTTTAAACATTAATAACTCTGGAATGCTTTTAGTTATCATTCTGATTCCGAGATTGTTTTTTCGTGACATATTCTACTTTAACATAGTGGTAAATTTTTGTGGTAACTTGCATCCTTTCTTGGTGAAAAATCCCAAAATTTGATGAAAAAATTTAAAATTTTGCATTTTTCTAACTTTGAAGCTCTCTGCTTGTAAGGAAAATGGATATTCCAAATATTTTTTTTTTTGGATTCACATACACAATATGTCTACTTTATATTTTCATCATAAAATTGACAAGTGTTTACTTTTGGAAAACACCAGAGGGCTTCAAAGTTCAGCAGCAATTTTACAATTTTTCACAAAATTTTCAAACGCGCTATTTTTAATGGACCAGTTCAGGTTTGAAGTGGATTTGAAGGGTCTTCATATTAGAAATACCCCATAAATGACCCCATTACAAAAACTGCACCCCCCAAAGTATTCAAAATGACATTCAGTAAGAGTTTTAACCTTTTAGGTGTTTCACAGGAAAAGCAGCAAAGTGAAGGAGAAAATTCAAAATCTTCATTTTTTACACTCTCATGTTCTTGTAGACCCAATTTTTGAATTTTTACAAGGGGTAAAAGGATAAAATTTATACTTGAATTTGTAGCCCAATTTCTCTCGAGTAAGCACATACCTCATATGTCTATGTAAATTGTTCGGCGGGCGCAGTAGAGGGCTCAGAAGCGAAGGAGCGACAAGGGGATTTTGGAGAGTACGTTTTTCTGAAATGGTTTTTGGGGGGCATGTTGCATTTAGGAAGCCCCTATGGTGCCAAAACAGCAAAAAAAAAAAAAAAAAACATGGCATACCATTTTGGAAACTAGACCCCTTGAGGAATGTAACAAGGAATTAAGTGAGCCTTAATACCCCACAGGTGTTTCATGACTTTTGCATATGTAAAAAAATAATAATAATTTTTCACTAAAATGTGTGTTTCCCCCCAAATTTCACATTTTTGCAAGGGTTAATAGCAGAAAATACCCCCAAAATTTGTAACCCCATCTCTTCTGAGTATGGAGGTACCCCATAAGTTGACCTGAAGTGCATTACGGGTGAACTACAATGCTCAGAAGAGAAGGAGTCATATTTGGCTTTTGAGAGCAAATTTTGCTCGGGGGGCATGTCGCAGGAAGCCCCTATGGTGCCAGGACAGCAAAAAAAAAAAATGACATGGCATACCATTTTGGAAACTAGACCCCTCGGGGAACGTAACAAGGGGTTAAGTGAACCTTAATACCCCACAGGTGTTTCACGACTTTTGCATATGTAAAAAAAAAAATTTTTTTTTACCAAAAATGCTTGGTTTAGCAAAAATTTAACATTTTTAAAAAAGGTAATGGCAGAAAATACCCCCCAAAATTTGAAGCCCAATTTCTCCCGATTCAGAAAACACCCAATATGGGGATGAAAAGTTCTCTGCTGGCGCACTACAGGTCTCAGAAGAGAAGGAGTCACATTTGGCTTTTTGGAAGCAAATTTTGCTCTGGGGGCATGCCGCATTTAGGAAGCACCTATGGTGCCAGGACAGAAAAAAAAAACCACATGGCGTACCATTTTGGAAACTAGACCCCTTGGGGAACGTAACAAGGGGTAAAGTGAACCTTAATACCCCACAGTTGTTTCACGACTTTTGCATATGTAAAAAAAAAATTATTTTTTTTACACTAAAATGCTTGTTTTCCCCCAAATTTTACATTTTTACAAGGGATAATAGCAGAAAATACCCCCCAAAATTTGTAACCCCATCTCTTCTGAGTATGGAAATACCCAATAAGTGGATGTGAAGTGCACTGGGGGCGAACTACAATGCTCAGAAGAGAAGGAGCATCATTGAGCTTTTGGAGAGAGAATTTGGCCATGTGCATTTCCAAACCCCCCCGTGGTGCCAGAACAGTGGACCCCCCCACATGTGACCCCATTTTTAAAACTACACCCCTCACGGAAGGTAATAAGGGGTGCAGGGAGAATTTACACCCCACTGGCATTTGACGGATCTTTGGAACAGTGGGCTGTGCAAATTAAAAATTTTATTTTTCATTTTCACAGACCCCTGTTTCAAAGATCTGTCAGACACCTGTGGGGTGTAAATGCTCACTGTACCCCTTGTTACATTCCGTGAGGGGTGTAGTTTCCAAAATGGGGTCACATGTGGGTATTTATTGTTTTGCACTTATGTCAGAACCGCTGTAAAATCAGCCACCCCTGTGCAAATCACCAATTTAGACCTCAAATTTACATGGTGCACTCTCCCTTCTGAGCCTTGTTGTGCGTCCCCAGAACACTTTGCGCCCACATATGGGGTATCTCCGTCCTCAGGAGAAATTGCGTTACAAATTTTGGAGGCTTTTTTTCTTTTACCGCTTGTGAAATTTTAAAGTATGGGGCAACACCAGTATGTTAGTGTACAAAAATGTTTTTTTTTACACTAACATGCTGGTGTAGACCCCAACTTTACCTTTTCATAAGGGGTAAAAGGAGAAAAAGCCCCCCAAAATTTGTTAGGCAATTTCTCCCGAGTACGGCGATACCCCATGTGTGGCCCTAAACTGTTGCCTTGAAATACGACAGGGCTCCAAAGTGAGAGCGCCATGTGCATTTGAGGCCTAAATTAGGGATTTGCATAGGGGTGGGCATAGGGGTATTCTACACCAGTGATTCTCAAACAGGGTGCCTCCAGCTGTTGCTAAACTCCCAGCATGCTTGGACAGTCAATGGCTGTCCGGAAATGCTGGGAGTTTTTGTTTTGCAACAGCTGGAGGCTCCGTTTTGGAAACACTGCTGTAGGATACGTTTTTCATTTTTATTGGGGGGGGGGAAGGGGGGTGGTGGGGGGGGGGCAGTGTATGTGTGTATATGTAGTGTTTTACTCTTTATTTTATGGTAGTGTAGTGTTTTTAGGTTACATTCACACTGACGGCGGATTACACTGAGTCTCCCGCTAGGAGTTTGAGCTGCGGCTGCTGCAGCTCAAAATTGAAGCAGGGAACTCACTGTAATCCGCCGCCAGTGTGAATGTAACCTGTACATTCACATGGGAGGGGGGGGGGGCAAAACTACAACTCCCAGCATGCACTGACAGAACGTGCATGCTGGGAGTTGTAGTTTTGCAACAGCTGGAGGCACACTGGTTGGAAAATACTGAGTTAGGTAATAGAACCTATTACCTAACTCGGTATTTCCCAACCAGTGTGCCTCCAGCTGTTGCAGAACTACAACTCTTAGCATGTACTGATTGCCAAAGGGAATGCTGGGAGATGTAGTTATGCAACAGCTGGAGGCACGCAAATACAACTCCCAGCTTGCCGAGACAGCCATTTGCTGTTCCTGAATGCTGGGAGTTGTAGTTTTGCAAGATTTAGAGGGGTTCAGTATGGAGATCACTGACAGTGGTCTCTAAACTGTGGCCCTCCCAGATGTTGCAAAACTACAAATTTCAGCATGCTAAGACAGCAAACAGTTGGACAGAGATTATTTTCATTAAATTCTGTTCCCCTTCTTCTCCAAACGTACCTTTGCTCATTCCGGCCAAAAATTTCAACAGGGGTGTGGAAATTTTATAAAAAACTACTTGTCCACGGGACTAAAATGGAGCAAAATCTACTTGTCCCTCATGACGATCCACTTGTCCGTGCCAATTTTCGCTTTTATGCTCTCATTTTTTCCTCCTCGTCCTATAATAGCCATAACTATCTACTATAATGATACCTTTTAATTTTACAATAACATATTCTCTGAACCAAAAATATATATATATTTAGGGACGTGAAATTGAAATAGTAAAAGAGAATTTTGCAGATTTGGTGGGTTTTTTTTTCTACGCCGTTTACCTTGTGGTTGAGGTAACATGTTAGTTTTATACTTTAGGCGCCTGATTACAGCGATACCAGACTTGTATCGTTTACGTCATGTTTTACTAATTCTAGACTTTTTCAAAACATTTTAATTGCCATTTTTTAACCCCTGTAGCTTTATTTTTTTTCCGCATACCAGGCTGTATGAGGGCTCATTTTTTGCACCATAATCTGTTTTTTGTATCGGTACCATTTTGGTATTGATCTGACTTTTTAATTGCTTTTTAACTTTTTTTTTCTGGGATATTATAAAAATTGCAAATCTGTGGTTTGGTATTTTTTTTTACATTTACCGTACAGGATACATAAAGTTATATTTTAATAGGTTGTACAATTACGCACGAAGCGATAACGAATGTTTATTTTTATTATGTTTACATGTTTTTATATAGGAAAAGGGGGTGATTTGAACTTTTAACATGGAAGGGGTTAATGCAGCGGTCTTCAAACTGTGGCCCTCCAGATGTTGCAAAACTACAACTCCCAGCATGCCCAGACAGCCATCGGCTGTCCTGGCATGCTGGGAATTGTAGTTTTGTAACATCTGGAGGGCCACAGTTTGCAGACTACTGGGTTAATGTGTGTCTTTCAAACTTTTATTAAAACTTTTTTTTTTTTTTTTAAACACTTTATTACACTTATAGGAGGAATCATTAGATTCCTCAGACAGATGTTAATAGCCCGCATGCTGGCTATTAGCGGCGGCCCCCGGCTACTGAGAACAGCCGGGGGCTGCAGAGTATGGAGCGGGCAGGAATCCGGAGCCCGCTCCATACTCCCCTGTGAGCGCCGCATGCAGTCTCCCCGTGCAGACGTGCGTCCGCTCCTCAGCTCTCTGAAGCTACAGCTGGGGGGAGTGAAGGCAGAGGATGCAGGTCTTTATGGGGAGCAAGAAGCCACGCCCCCTCATCTCCCCCCGCACGTCTGCAGAGCAAGGGAGAGAAGACAAATACACAGCTTCTCATCTCCCCTGCTCTGCTTCGGAGGACACAGGTTTTTACAGCTGGGAGGCTGCAGAGTATGGAGCGGGCAGGAGTCGGGAGCCCGCTCCATACAGACTGCAGAGGGCCGGGTGACTTCATTGTTGGGGCAAGGTCAGATGAGTCTGGGCATTTAAAACCTTTGAGATTGACATCACCTGGTCTTCCCAGATGATGATTGAGAACAATCCATGACACTGGCAGGTCTCAGCTTTGCAAATGGGGCAGTGCATGCTATAAATTCTGCAGGGCGCCCAAACTTTTGCAGATGCCATTTTTTTTCCTGTTATTTTGAAAGTGTAAATGATGGAAATAAAATCTAACTTTTGTTGACATATTATAAGAATGTCTAATCTGTAATTTGATGCCTTTTGGAGATTTTTTCCATCTTTCCTTGGCTTCTTTATGCACATTAATACAAATTTTTACCTGGGGTGCTCAAAATTTTGGTCCCCACTGTATACTGCTGAATTTAGGGGAACTTTTTTCTCCTTGGTTCTTTGAATTGAAGTGTTTTAACAACAAATAATGGAGACCCAGATAGAACTATCCAGAGGGTACCCCTAACTGCATCTCCTTACTTCACTGACAGTCTATCGTCCTTTTTTTACCAGCATAATAAACATAATCTTTTTATCTGGAAAGAAAAATGACATTATAACGAACATTATATTAGGTAGTTTCCTTTTATAGAGGGGCGCTTATTGGTCAGAGGCAAATAAATCATACTTATGTGTAAGGGAACTATAACCATGCCAATTACATCTATAGTCCTAGAAGATAGTGTATGCACTGTGAACATAGGTATTCACATACGCTGTGGTCTTTAGACAAATCAAAGTAAAATGTTTCAGAATTGAACAATAACTATGGCTTATCCGCTTATACTGGGTTCAGGCTGTGTTTTCTTTATAGTCTGAGAGGTCTGGAAAAGGTGGTCTGCACTGTGTAATGTGTGTGTGTATTAAAGGTGTCCAGATAAATGATTAATCCGCTGGTAAACATGGCCAAGTCCAGAACAGATCTCATGGAAACGCTATTCTTCATTGGCGTGCAGCTAGGAAACCAGGGACATGAAGAAAGTACAAACCGGAAAAGCATATGGCCCAAGGCAAGCCAAAACTGCATTACCAGAATATAAAACTGTTAACTGACATCGGAATACTACTTGGCTTTTTATTATACTCTCAGTAGCTTTTTGAGTCATGGAGGTTACTATGACTTTTATATGTGTATATTTGTATTTGATGTGTATATATTTTTTTTGTTACTCACTTATTATACAACATATACCATCTGCTTTACAGCAAATAAGTGGGATGTTTCATTAGATATGATTGTCATGTATATTGATGCTACAATTTTTCTCATCAGTAACAGGATGCCTGGTCTGTACGATACCGCTTCCTGGGTACAGCTCCCCCTTGAGGCTTCATGTGTAAATGCGTGTGCAAATGGGTTTAGTCTGGGAATCAATGCACAGTTGACCTACCTGAATACCTGTAGCGACACAGTACAAGGTGGGATTTTATCTGTGAACTATAATATAAAAAAAAAAAATGTTATGTTATGGCAATTGATTTATCTATTAAAAGGTTGGACTAACCATTGTTAATGTCCACTACTAGTCTTTGGTTCAGTTTAGCAGAACCAAGACTTATTAATCTTATATAAGATTCTCATTTTTACCCATATTACTCTGGTAAAATGAAAGCTGCGCTTTGATTGGCTGCTATGGGACAACAAAGCGACTCATACAATAAGACAGCTTGATAAATCTCCCCTAAAATGTTTTTACAAAATATCTGTTTTAATTGATCTATTGTTCACTTTTAGAAACCTATTTTCATTTAGAAATGTTTTAACATTTTAGTATGTTAGTAAATTAGAAGTGAGAAAACAATTGCTCTTACTATACGAGTCAAAAGAGCTGATAATTTAAACTCCCATATTTCAGGGTGTATACAAAACATCATACATGTCCATAAATGAAGTTCACAGCTCTGGCACAGGGCCATAGTATTGCAAAGAGTAAAAATGCCTTGCCGTGACAGTAACCCATGGTAGCTGGTGGATCAGCTATAGTGATATTAATAATAGTATAAATGGCATAAATGTCCGGCTAATTCTTGTGTGTCCTCTAGCCATGTTTATATACCTCCTGGAGAAGGGGGAGGTTGTGACAAGTTTTGAAGCAGTGACTGGAAACAGGAAAGTTCAAGCTCAGGTCCAGAGTCAAATACGTATGGAGGAATGCTGTTCTGGTTGTCACTGGGAGTCACTGCCTTGTTATTGCCCCAATGGTAAGTACAGTACATAGTTCATTTGTGGCAGCTAGCTCACAGACCTTAATAATAAAGTGTCTGATATGTCTTTATGACCTAGTGGCCCTGATTTATCAATCTGCCTGAAACCCCAATTGTCTGTTTTTTTTTTCCCATAGCAACCAATCACAGCTCAACTTTCACTTTACAAGAGCTCATTGAGACATGAAAGTTGATCTGTGACTGGTTGCTGTGGGAAAAGCCAGACAATTAGGCTTTCAGGAAGATTGATACATATGGGCAATTCTGTTGCTACGATGTATCTTAATAAAATAATGTAGCATCTTGGTAACTTTTATATTAGTGAAACAGTAAATGCGGTTGGTAAGTCCACCAAAGGTGAATTTAAACACCTGAGATATATCTATCCTAAGATGAAAATACAAAGAAAATAATGTAAGGGCGGACTAGTCTTTTTCTGCTTACAATCTTCTATGTAAATAGTCTTTCTTAAAGGGGTGCCAGAAAGTTAAACAAACTTGTAAATTACTTCTATTAAAAAATCTTAATCCTTCCAGTACTTATCAGCTGCTGTACGCTCCACAGGAAGTTCTTTTATTTTTGAATTTCCTTTCTGTCTGACAACAGTGCTCTCTGCTTACACTTCTAGCAATGTCGGGAGTCATCCAGAGGAGTAGAGGATTGCTATGGGGATTTGCTTTTTCTCTGGACAGTTTCTGACATGGACAGAGGTGTCAGCAGAGAACCCTGTGGATGACAGAAAATAAATTCAAAAAGAAAATAACTTCCTCTAAAACATACAGCAGCTAAATACTGGAAGGATTACAATTTTTAATAGAAGTAATTTACAAATCTGTTTAACTTTCTGTCAGTTGATTAAAAAAAAAAATGTTTTTTGCGCCGGAGTTCCCCTTTTGAAAATATTTACTGCTGCTTTAGTATAACACATTGAAAAAGTTTAAACTATACCACTTATATAAAATATATTACTTTATAAAAAAAAAAAAATTGATCAAATATGGACAGCTGTCTCAAAAACTGGACAAAGTAAGGGCCTCAGACAATAGGCCGAGCAACCAAACAGAGGAGCATATATAGTAACAAAATATACCTGGGAGGAGCATATATAGTAACAAAATATACCTGGGAGCACCTATCTAATTGTCAAGGCTTTAATCCACATCTAATGAAGGTAATAAGTCAATACATCTTGTAATATTCCCCACAGCATTGTAACTGCCAAATGGGTACTAGATATATAACTATGATAATCCCTCCATGTATCACTAATCAAGAAAGTGCAAAAACGCTACTTAAATTGAATGAAGTGCATGACATGATTGTATAAGGTGCCTAATGCTTACCCATATTGTCGCTGCTCTATTCCCCAACATCGTTTTGTATCCTTTCTCAAGGGGCTGCAAGGGGTAGCAACAGCCCCTTGAGAAAGGATACAAAATGGCGTACAGGAACAGAGTATTTACAATAATCTAAGCAAAATATATATAATTTGGGTGGGCGAACCAGAGAGGAAAAAAGGGAAGTGGAGGCACAGGTCATACACCACAGATATATAAAGAAAATAGGGGGTGTGTACAAGGAAAAACAAACCTTCAGCATAAAGTCAAAGACGCAGATAAAAGGAGACATCTAAAGCATGTGGAGAGTCAAACCAGGGTTGCATCCTTTATGGAATAAGTCCAGCGTGTCTTCTCGTACTGCCAACATCTCTGATAACATAATATTGTTGACCCTCTCAACCACCATCGAGAACAACAAGGGAGACCACCATCTGGAGGCAATGTGGATGCTAGTTGCCATTAATATAAATTGCACCAACTTAAAGGGAGCATATTTCATAGTAAAGGGCTTATCACCTAGGAGACAAACAGTGGGGCGCATCATGCAGAGCGTGCCCAGAACAGATGAGATAAGGTCCACAACTTGCGGCCCTCTGGAGGCAACAATGGGGCATTGCCACCAGATATGACCCATGAGGCTATCAACCTGACACCCCCTAAAACAATCTGGGGAGACATTGAGTGCAAGCAAATAGGAACATAATAGGTGCAGTGGAGGACCTTAAGGGCTGTCTCCACTAATGATACTTGCCAGCTACCTTTGGCCTGTTGCTGACAACAAGCATGCCAATGGGGCAAAGATTGGTCAAAACCCAACTCAGTCTTACATTAGGACAAGAGCGGTGGAAGGCAAGAAGTTAGAGATGGGTGTGGTAAGCCACATCAGGGAACAGAGTGAGTATGGCACCACCAAATCAATTTTAAGGGAACCCCACCTGGGGTAATCCTTCCTAGCATTAGAGAGAAGTTGCGCTATCCTAGCCGCCTAGTAATACTACACAAGATTGGGTACAAAAAGTCCTCCCAGGGACTTGTGGTAGTACATAATTTTCCTCCGGAATACAAGGCCTAAGCCAAGCCATATGAACCAAAAAATGTCGGCCTAAAGGGCACGAAGGTCCGAGACCCAAGTGGGAATAGGAATAATGCGAAAGAAATAGAGAATTGCGGAAGGAGACAGAGGAAGGAAGGGAGATGCCCAAGTAAGGAATAGAAGAAGAGCATGGTAAATCAAAATTGAGGGAGTTAAGTTTCTACATCAGAGGAGGGGTTTGACAGTAGAGAACATCAGACTTAGACCGATTGACCTTCAGGCCAGAGGCCGCAAAAAAACTATCTAAGGGTACGTTCACACGAGCAGACCCACAGCGTGTTTTATGCTGTGGATCCACTGTTGAAGGACCACTGCATGGTGGCTTTACATGTGCCTGCTCAGAGCGGCAGTACGCCTCTAAGAGCAGACACACTGCGATGTGCGAATCGCAGCACGCATGCGCAGTATACTCTATCGCGGCAGCTCTCGGCCTAGCTCATGGAGCAAGGGGAGCTTCCGCGATGTGTGCAAGTACACCACAAATGCGCGACAACTCGCACATCACTTCAGTGTGTCTGCTCGTAGCGGCGTATTCCCGCTCCGAGCAGGCACATGTAAAGCCACCATGCAGCGGATCCGCAGTGAAAAATAGGTACCCTAAAAGAGAGGAGCGATTAGGGAGAGAGGTGAGGGGAGAGGTAAGTGTAAGCAAAAGATCATCAGCAAAGAGGTTAGGTTAATAAGAGCCGGCTATCTGAACTCCCAGGATGTCCAACTGATCCTGAATATCAATATCAAGCCCCAACAGGGTAAGGGAAGTGGAGGTAACATAGACCCAGTGGATAACATCAAAGACCTCCCGGATATTATCCAGAGCTTGTCTCCCAGGTATGAAACCAACCTGATCATTGTGAATCAGGCTGAGGAGGGTGTCAGGCGTCTGGCTAGAATAGAGGTGAAAAGTTAAGTATCGAGATTAATCAAGCAGATAGGATGAGTTGGAAAGAAGAGGGTCTTTGTTAGGTTTGGCAATCACAACTATAGAGGCTTGGAGGAAGTCAGAAGGTGTAGGAGAACCAGAGAGAGAAGTTTATTACAGAAAGAGGAAATATGAGGGGAAAGAGCCAAGAGCCCATCGGGTCCCGGTGCATTATCTAATTTTACAGCAATGATCATGACCGCAACTTCCTCAGTGGTCACTGGAGCATTGAGGGAATCCAGTTGAGCAGAAGAGGGGAGAGACAGGGAGGTTAGGAAGGAGTCTACCACCTCTTGGGCTTGTGGTGACTGATGCCTATAAAGAGAGGCATAGAAGGAGTGAAAGGAGTCATAAATACTAAAAGGGTTGGAAGAAGAGACCCTGGGTTTGATCTGGATCCTGTGGACTCTATTTATGCGTTGCCTCAGCATGCCAGCCAGAAGTTTGTAAGGCTTGTTTGCCCATCTATATTAGGTAGCTTGGGTCCATCTAAGAGCCCGTTCCTTACGATCTGAGAATACCACATCTAATTGTTGTCTCATAGTGCGAATAGCATGAAAGAAATAGGCTCAGGAGATGCTGGTGGGCCTTTACTAGACTGGCTAATTTATGTTCCAGGAGAGTCTGGGCCTTCAGGCAGGAACACCGCCCTAGACGAAGCGTCACACGGCGCTCAGCCTATCGCTGGCCGAGGCTGAACATCGCGGCGGCCGGCGATAGGCTGAGCGCCATGTGACTCTTCTTTACACCCAGAAGTATGAAGGAGATGCACCGGAGGACCGATCAGCTGTAGTGACGCTCCGCGGGAACCCAGGGAGGTGAGTGATAGTTCATTTTCATTTATTTTGCAGCCCGGGCAGGACTGAGCAGGAGTACTCTGCACTACAGTACTCCTTTAAGGGGGCAGGGCAGAGCCGTGCATCGCCCTGTCATCATGCATAGAGCCAGTTTGCACTGTAGTGATCAGGGCGGGGTATCGCTGCAGAGATTGCGGGGGGCCCCATCGGCGTGACCCCCGCGATCAGACATCTTGTCCTCTAACCTTTTGGATAGGGGATAAGATGTCTGGGGTGGAGTACCCCTTTAAGGCAATCACAATAATTTTCCCCCTAATCGCAGCATTATAAGCCAACCAAATCCATACCGGATCAGCCTCTGGGGTAACAATAACTGCAAAATAGTCAGACAAGGCTGAGGCGATTTCATCTCTCAGGTGAGGGTGGCACAGCAGTGACTCATTAAGTCTCCAAGAGTAAGGGGTGGTATCTTTAGGGTTAAAGTGAATACTGCCAAAACCATATCATGGTCTGACCAGACGCAGGGCACATGATGAGCATACTGCAGGGCAGGGAAAGAGGACATGTTTACCAAAACCCAATCAATGAGGGTGTATATTTTATTGGCTGGGTAGAAATAGGAATAGTTGTGCTTGTGCCAGGTGTCAGCAAGATCCGTATCATGGAAAGAGTCCTGAAGAGCCGCTGCTGTATGTCAGACCATCTAAAGGCCGTAGTATGTGACCTGTCCAGGACACCATTAAAGGGGTACTCCTCTGGAAAACATTTTTCTAATAAACTGCTGCCAGAAAGTTAAACAAATTTGTAAATTACTTCTATTTAAAAATGTTAATCCTTCCAGTACTTATCAGCTGCTATATGCTCTCTTTCTGTCTGACCACAGTGCTCTCTGCTGACACCTCTGTCCATTTTAGGAACTGTCCAGAGTAGGAGCAATTCCCCATATCAAACCTATCCTGTTCTGGACAGTTCCTGACATGAACAGAGATGCTCCGGCCCCTGTATCGCCCATCATTACTCGCTCTGTGCAGTAATGAACGCGCGGTGCGGTTTCCTTTGGAAAGGGGATAGGATGTCAGATCGCCGGGGTCCCGCTGCTGGGGACCCCCAGGATCGCCGCTGCGGCACCGCGCGCTCATTACTGCACAGAGCGAGCGAGTAATGACGGGCGATACAGGGGCCGGAGCATCGTTACATCACGGCACCGCCCCTCATGATGTCACGGCCCACCCCCTCAATACAAGTCTATGGGAAGGGGCGTGGGGTCGTCACTCCCCCTGCCATAGACTTGCATTAAGGGGGCGGGCCGTGATGTCACGAGGGGCGGAGCCATACCGTCACGCTGCTCCATCCCCTGTATAGCCCATCATTACGCACAGAGCGAACTCCCTCTGTGTAGTAATGAAAGCTCGGTGCCGCAGTGGTGATCCCGGGGGTCCCCAGCAGCAGGACCCCGGCGATCTGACATCTTATCCCCTATCCTTTGGATAGGGGATAAGATGTCTAGGGGCGGAGTACCCCTGTAAACTTGACTATGGGATTCTACTAGGGAAATCATGTTTTATAATAAATGCCCCTTCCTGGATCCACCCACTGCCCTATCTTCAACAGCAGATCAGCACACAAACTGTTCAATACAGTAGACTGTTGGCTTCCCAGCCAGTAGTCCTGTGGTAATGACAGGTATGTTACCTTTCTTTCCTTCAAGGAATGTATAAAATACATTCACATATTAATACAGAGGAGTCGGAAGCACAGAAAACTCCAGAGTTGGAGTCGGAACATTTATCTACCGACTCCACAGCCCAGTTTCCATCATTTACACTTTCAAAATAACAGAAAACAAAAAAATGGCATCTGCAAAAGTTTGGGCACCCTGCAGAATTTATGGCATTCACTGCCCTATTTGCAAAGCTGAGACCTGCCAGTGTTATGGATTGTTCTCAATCGTCATCTGGGAAGCCCAGGTGATGTCAATCTCAAAGGTTTTAACCCCTTAAGGACCAAGGACGTACCGTTATAAAGCGGGGCTAAACGGTAACCCCGCATCATATCATGGCAGGCCGCGCGTTATAGTGAAGCCGGGACCCGCCGCTAATAGCGCGTGGCGCCGCACGCTATTAACCCTTAAGCCGTGCGCTCAGAGCTGAGCCACGCGGCTAAAAGTGAAAGTAAAAACTGCCGGTTAGCTCAGTGGGCTGTTCGGATAGCCGCGGTGAAATCGCGGCATCCCGAACAGCTTGCAGGACAGCCGGAGGGTCCCTACCTGCCTCCTCGCTGTCCGATCGCTGAATGACTGCTCAGTGCCTGAGATCCAGGCATGAGCAGTCAAGCGGCAGAATCATCGATCACTGGTTTCCTATGAGAAACCAGTGATCAATGGGAAAGATCAGTGTGTGCAGTGTTATAGGTCCCTATGGGAGCTATATCACTGCAAAAAAAGTGGGGAAAAAAAGTGAATAAAGAATTCAACCCCACCCCTATTAAAAGTTTGAATCACCCTCCTTTTCCCATAAAAAAAAAAAAAACAGTGTAAATAAATATAAACATATATGGTATCACCGCGTGTGGAAATGGCCGAATTATTAAAATATATCATTCATTAAAACGCTCGGTCAATGGCGTAGGCGCAAAAAAAAATTCCAAAGTCCAAAATAGTGCATTTTTGGTCACTTTTTTTATATCATTTAAAAATGAATAAAAAGCGATCAATAAGTCCTATCAATGCAAAAATGGTACCGTTAAAAACTTCAGATCACGGCGCAAAAAATGAGCCCTCATACCGCCCCATACGCGAAAGTTATAGGGGTCAGAAGATGACAATTTTAAACGTATTAATTTTCCTGCTTGTAGTTAGGATTTTTTCCAGAAGTACGACAAAATCAAACCTATATAAGTAGGGTATCATTTTAATCGTATGGACCTACAGAATAAAGATAAGGTGTCATTTTTACCGAAAACGTAGAAATGTAAGCCCCCAAAAGTTACAAAACAGCTTTTTTCTTAAATTTTGTCGCACAATGTTTTTTTTTTTTTTTTCGTTTCACCGTAGTTTTTTTGGGCAAAAGGACTGAGGTCATTACAAAGTAGAATTGGTGGCGCAAAAAATTATAAATAATATGGATTTTTAGGTGCAAAATTGAAAGAGTTATGATTTTTTAAAGGCAAGGAGCAAAAAACGAAAATGCAAAAACGGAAAAAAAACCCGGTCCTTAAGGGGTTAACCCCTTAACAACGCAGGACGTATATTTACGTCCTGCGCCGGCTCCCGCGATATGAAGCGGGATCGAGCCGCGATCCCGCATTATATCGCGTCGGTCCCGGCACTCATCAACAGCCGGGACCTGCGGCTAATACCACACATCGCCGATCGCGGCGATGTGCGGTATTAACCCTTTAGAAGTGGCGGTCAAAGCAGAGAGCACTGTTGTCATGACATCAGAGAAATCTAAAAAGTAAAGCATTTCCTCTGTAGCATATAGCCCCTAAAAAGTACTGGAAGGATTAAGATTTTTTAATAGAAGTAATTTACAAATCTGTTTAACTTTCTGGCACCAGTTGATAAAAAAAAAAAAAAAAAAAAAAAAGTTTTCCATGGGAGTAACCTTTTTAACCCCTTAAGGACGAAGCCCTTTTTTGCAAATCTGACCACTGTCACTTTAAACATTAATAACTCTGGAATGCTTTTAGTTATCATTCTGATTCTGAGAATGTTTTTTCGTGACATATTCTACTTTAACATAGTGGTAAATTTTTGTGGAAACTTGCATCCTTTCTTGGTGAAAAATCCCAAAATTTGATGAAAAAATTTAAAATTTAGCATTTTTCTAACTTTGAAGCTCTCTGCTTGTAAGGAAAATGGATATTCCAAATAATTTTTTTTTGGTATTCACATATACAATATGTCTAATTTATGATTGCATCATAAAATTGACAAGTTTTTACTTTTGGAAGACACCAGAGGGCTTCAAAGTTCAGCAGCAATTTTCCAATTTTTCACAAAATTTTCAAACTCGCAATTTTTCAGGGACCAGTTCAGGTTTGAAGTGGATTTGAAGGGTCTTCATATTAGAAATACCCCATAAATGACCCCATTATAAAAACTGCACCCCCCAAAGTATTCAAAATGACATTCAGTAAATGTTTTAACCCTTTAGGTGTTTCACAGGAAAAGCAGCAAAGTGAAGGAGAAAATTCAAAATCTTAATTTTTTTACACTCGCATGTTCTTGTAGACCCAATTTTTTAATTTTTACAAGGGGTAAATGGAGAAAATGTATACTTGTATTTGTAGCCCAATTTCTCTCGAGTAAGGACACACCTCATATGTCTATGTAAAGTGTTCGGCGGGCGCAGTAGAGGGCTCAAGGAGCGACAAGGGGATTTTAGAGAGTACGTTTTTCTGAAATGGTTTTTGGGGGGCATGTTGCATTTAGGAAGCCCCTATGGTGCCAGAACAGCAAAAAAAAAAAACACATGGCATACCATTTTGGAAACTAGACCCCTTGAGGAACGTAACAAGGGATAAAGTGAGTCTTAATACCCCACAGGTGTTTCACGACTTTTGCATATGTAAAAAAAAAAAAATTCACGAAAATGTGGGTTTCCCCCCAAATTTCACATTTTTTCAAGGGTTAATAGCAGAAAAGACCCCCCAAAATTTGTAACCCCATCTCTTCTGAGTATCGAGGTACCCCATAAGTGGACCTGAAGTGCACTGCGGGTGAACTACAATGCTCAGAAGAGAAGGCGTCATATTTGGCTTTTTGAGAGCAAATTTTGCTCGGGGGGCATGTCGCATTTAGGAAGCCCCTATGGTGCCAGAACAGTAAAATAACCCCCACATGGCATACCATTTTGGAAACTAGACCCCTCACAGAATGTAATGAGGGGTACAGTGAGCATTTACCCCCCCACTGGTGTCTGACAGATCTTTGGAACAGTGGGCTGTGCAAAATTTTTCATTTTCACGGACCACTGTTCCAAAGATCCGTCAGACACCTGTGGGGTGTAAATTCTCGCTGCACCCCTTATTACATTCCGTGAGGGGTGTAGTTTCCAAAATGGGGTCAGTTTTTTTTTTTTTGCGTTTGTCAGAACCGCTGTAACAATCGGCCACCCCTGTGCAAATCACCTCAAATGTACATGGCGCACTCTCCCTTCTGGGCCTTGTTGTGCGCCCCCAGAGCACTTTGCGCCCACATATGGGGTATCTCCGTACTCGGGAGAAATTGCATTACAAATTTTGGGGTTCTTCCCTTTTACTTCTTTTGAAAATGAAAAGTATAGGGCAACACCAGCATGTTAGTGTAAATATTATTTTTTTACACTAACATGCTGGTGTAGACCCCAACTGTTCCTTTTCATAAGGGGTAAAAGGAGAAAAAGCCCCCCAAAATTTGTTAGGCAATTTCTCCCGAGTACGGCGATACCCTATATGTGACCCTATTATGTTGCCTTGAAATACGACAGGGCTCCAAAGTGAGAGCGCCATGCGCATTTGAGGCCTAAATTAGGGACTTGCATAGGGGTGGACATAGGGGTATTCTATGCCAGTGATTCCCAAACAGGGTGTCTCCAGCTGTTGCTAAACTCCCAGCATGGTTGGACAGTCAATTGCTGTCCAGAAATGCTGGGAGTTTTTGTTTTGCAACAGCTGGATGCTCCATCTTAGAAACACTGCCATACAATACGTTTTTCCTTTTTATTGGGAAGGGGGGTGGTGGTGGGGGGGCAGTGTACGTGTGTATATGTAGTGTTTTACTCTTTATTTTATGTTAGTGTAGTGTAGTGTTTTTAGGTTACATTCACACTGGCGGCGGATTACACGGAGTCTCCCGCTAGGAGTTTGAGCTGCGGCGAAAAATTTCCCGCAGCTCAAATTTGTAGCGGGGAACTCCCTTTAATCTGCCGCCAGTGTGAATGTAGCCTGTACATTCACACGGGAGGGGGGGTCAAAACTACAACTCCCAGCATGCACTGACAGACCATGCATGCTGGGAGTTGTAGTTTTGCAACAGCTGGAGGCACACTGGCTGGAAAACCTTGAGTTAGGTTCTATGACCTAACTCAGTATTTTCCAACCAGTGTGCCTCCAGCTGTTGCAAAACTACAACTCCCAGCATGTACTGATTGCGGAAGGGCATGCTGGGAGATGTAGTTATGCAATGGCTGGAGGCACGCAAATACAACTCCCAGCATGCCAAGACAGCCTTATGCTGTTCCTGAATGCTGGGAGTTGTAGTTTTGCAAGATTTAGAGGGGTTCAAGTTGTAAATCACTGTCCAGTGGTCTCAAAACTGTGGCCCTCCAGATGTTGCAAAACTACAACTCGCAGCCTGCTGTCTGGGCATGCTGAGAGTTGTAGTTTTGCAACATCTGGAGGGCTACAGTTTGAGACCACTTAGTGATCTACAACCTGAACCCCTCTAAATATTGCAAAACTACAAGTCCCAGCATGCCCACACAGCAAACATCTGTCTGGGCATGCTGGGAGTTGTAGTTTTGCAACATCTGGAGGGCCACGGTTTATAGACCACTGTAAACTGTGGCCCTCCGGATGTTGCTAGGCAACAACTCACCTAGCAGGACCCGGAAGTATTGCTGCCGCCGCCGCCGCACGTGTGGGAGGATCGCGAACGGGGATCCGGGATCCAGGTAGGGACCTTCGGCGCCGACCTTCCCTGGACGGTTCCCCCGTTTTGCCCGGACACCGACAGGTGGGCAAAGCGGGGGAACCGAACTTTAACCCCCCCTCCCCCGGTCTGCTATCGTTCGGTCGCTCGGCCGACCAATAGCCGGGATAGGAGGGGTGGCACCCCTGCCACCAAACTCCTATCCCTTTAGGGGGATCGAGGGTGTCTCGGACACCCCCGATCCCTCTTATTTTCCGGGTCACCGGGTCACCAGTGACCTGTATGACCCGGAATCGCGCAGATCGCAGGTCTGAATTGACCTGCGATTTGCGCGCATCGCGGTCATGGGGGGGTCTCAGGACCCCCCTCGGCGATGTGCCGGGATGCCTGCTGTTAGATAACAGCAGTCATCCCGGTCCGATCACCGCTACCGGTGACTCGGCGCTCCCGGAACCCCGCGACGTACATGTACGTCGCCGCGCGCCAAGTCACACAATCTGATTCAGGTGAGGGAAACGGGCGGGCCAGTCCTCTTGCAGGAACTGCTGACACACTCCAGCCACATGAGGTCTAGCATTGTCTTGCATTAGGAGGAACCCAGGGCCAACCGCACCAGCATGTGGTCTCACAAGGGGTCAGAGGATCTGAGGATCATCTCGGCACCTAATGGCAGTCAGGCTACCTCTGGCAAGCACATGGAGGGCTGTGCGCCCCCCCCCCCCCCCCCCATGAAATGCCACCCCACACCATTACTGACCCACTGCCAAACCTGTCATGCTGGAGGATGTTGCAGGTAGCAGAACGTTCTCCTCAGCGTCTCCAGACTGTGCTCGGTGTGAACCTGCTTTCATCTGTGAAGAGCACAGGGTACCAGTGGCGAATTTGCCAATCTTGGTGTTCTCTGGCAAATGCCAAACGTCCTGCACAGTGTTGGGCTGTAAGCACAACCCCCACCTGGGGATGTCGGGCCCTCATACCACCCTCATGGAGTCTGTTTCTGAACGTTTTGGTGGACACATGCACATTTGTGGCCTGGCTCTGGCAGTGCTCCTCCTGCTCCTCCTTGCACAGAGGCGGAGGTAGCGGTCCTGCTGCTGGGTTCTTGCCCTCAAACGGCCTCCTCCACATTTCTTGATGTACTGGCCGGTCTCCTGGTGGCGCCTCTATGCTCTGGACACTACGCTGACAGACACGGCAAACCTTCTTGCCACAGCTCACATTGATGTGCCATCCTGGATGAGCTGCACTACCTGAGCCACTTGTTTAGGTTGTAGACACCGTCTCATGCTACCACTAGAGTGAAAGCTCCGCCAGCATTCAGAAGTGATCAAAAGATCAGCCAGGAAGCATAGGAACTGAGAAGTGGTCTGTGGTCACCACCTGCAGAACCACTCCTTTATTGGGGGTGTCATGCTAATCTATATATATAAAACTCAATGTGTGTGTGTATGTGTGTATGTTCCAGCATCACGTCCAAACGGCTAAAGATATTAACATGGAACTTGGCAAACATGTTACTTATATGTCAACAACAAACATAGGATAGGTAATTTAACCCTTACTCACTCCCATTTGCCAGGGGCAGGGTTTATGTTTAAAGTCCCATACAAGTCAATGGGAAATATGTTACTGCATAACTTCCAAACGGCTGGAGATATTTCGATAATACTTGGTCACATGTTACTTATATGTCCACTTAAAATATAGGATAGTTAATTTAACCCTTAACTACCCCCATTTGTGAGGGTCTGGGTTTTTGTTTAAAGTCCCATACAAATCAATGGGAAATGTATGTTCCCACATATTACGGGTCGGGATAGGAGGTCGAGATCGGAGGACGAGATCGGGATAGGATGTCGGGATAGGAGGACTGGATAGGAGGTCGGAATATAAGGACGGGATAGGAGGTCGGGATATGAGGACGGGATATGGGGTTGGGATATGACAACAATATATGAGGACGGGTTATGAAGTCAAAAGCTTCCTCCTTTGTTTATTTTCCTCCCCAACAAGGATTAGGAAGGAAAAAAACGGGCAACGCCCGGTACTCTGCTAGTTGCCTATAATTCCCATCTGTTGTCTGTGTCATTTGCACAACATGTGAAATTGATTGTCAATCAGTGTTTCCTGAGTGGACAGTGGGATTTCACAGAAGTGTGATTGACTTGGAGTTACATTGTGTTGTTTAAGTGTTCCCTTTATTTTTTTGAGCAGTGTATATTGAAGTGTTCATTTTGCAGTTATCTACTGTTTGCTGCTTGCTTCTTTATAGAGCAGCGCTATAGATTGAACTTCAAACGGATCTATGTTCACTTGATCAATTGTCTTGCCCATTGCAGATGTCAGAATTTGTCTGATTGTTGTTGCCCTTTCTAATGTATTTTTATCTATGTATTTCAATAAAGATTTTCTGGTGATTTTAATAGGTGATCAGGAAGCAGTAGCTTGTCCTGCTTTGTCGTCCCCCAACTCGTCTTGTTTGATCTCAAGATCCAAGACTCGTTGACCCAGCTCACCCACCTGCTTTGTTAATTCAGCCACCGCTTTGAAGAGTTTGGCTCTAAGCAGCATCTGAATGTGAGCAAACAGAGCCGGGGGGGTCCATGGAGAAGTCGACGGGAGTCTGGGTTGACAGCTATATCTTCCCCCGCCACTGCTGGGCTGTGAGCGCGCGAAGGAGTCGGCACCATATTGGAATGCTGGCCCGCTCTAAACATCTCTAGTATAGTCTTGGAAAGTGACTAGGAATCCCCTCCGGGCTTCTTCTTGTCCTTGCTGGACATGTCAGGAGGCTGTGGGGATGAAATCTGCAGCTTTAGAGCTGCGAACAGTGCTGAGAGAGGCTGTGAGCAGATGGCCGGCACGGAGCTCAAATGAAGAGCGACCGTTTCAGTTAGTCCCGCGCATGCGCCCTATACTGCTGTTTTATGTCTATATCACCGCTTCACCATTGTTACAGACTACAACCCAGTGTGGTCTAATCTTGCAATCGCACTTCCATCTATCTGTTTTATTTTTCTTGTTAACCTTTCACGTGTATGTGAGCTATAAAGCTGTTCTCCTTTGATTTTATTCCTATGCAATAAATTGATTTTTGAGCTGTTATTTGTGTTTTTAATTATTCAGGGGCATGCATTATTCACTCCCCTCTAACTGTCCGGAAGTTTGTGGCATGTCCTTTGATGTGTCCAGTTCGATGGGTTGGAGCAGTATTTTTCAGCAAGTGCTGAAGATTCATCTCTCTGGGTTGCAGTCTACAGGGCGGGAATGACATAATTATTCAGACAAAAAGAGTGGAGCGCCGACCTGTGAGTAATGCATGCCCCTGGCCCAGATAAGCCCACTTATACCTCTTTAGTCCCACGGAGCTGAGTAATTATTAAATGCCCAATAAAAAAGGATATAACTCGAACCGTAAACAAGTATGTGATCAGCCCCCATATGATATATAAAAAAAATTATTTGGCCACAGGTCATTTTTAATGTTGCCCATGACTGTATAGAACTGGATTGCATTTTCACAATGATCCAGTTGTTTTCTATCAGAAAATATATTGGTAGGGGGTTATACTGCATTTCTTTATTTTGTAATTCACTCATTTTATTTATGTTTGATAGCAAAAGTGTAAAAAAATAAAAATATAAAAAAGAGGTTTAAAGTCATACGTTTTAAAGAGGATTATCCCAAGATTATCTACTTAAGGACACGCGCTGCAAATGTACGGCACTTCAGTGAGTAACTTCTTGCACTGCGCCTTACATTTATGGTGCAGCTATGAAGCAAGCGCAGGAGCAGTGCTCACTACATAGTTTTGGTCACATCATATGTTAGAAAAAAAATTATAAAAAGGATCAAAAAGTTAAATCTAAACAGAAATTGTGCTGCAACTTAAGGGTGACTGCACAAAAAATTAGCCCTTACACAGCCTTGTAAAAAGAAAATTAAATGTTAGGGGTCTAATAAGGGCAATTGTAAACATACTTATTTTGTTAAAAAAAAAATTTCTTAAAAGGCAGTACAATAAAAGTAAAGCATATAATCATGGGTATCATTTTAATTGCATTGACCCACAAAATAAAAATAAACATTTTAGTTTAAAGGGGTACTCCGGGGAAGTTAAGAAAATAAAAATGCCCCAAAGCCACCACACATGTTCTGTGTCCCCTGTAGTTATCCATATGATTTTAGCAGCTCCTTTAGTCCCTGATGTCTCCTAAATATTATTTTTCCTTGCTTGCAGCACAGACTACAACTCCAAGAAGTCAGTGCAGCTCTGCATAATGGCTACCAGCCAATTACTTTCACTATCTGTGTGCATTAGATCTACAAAGGAAAACAGCAGTGTGTGCTGAGAAGATTTCCCTACAAAAATATATATTATTATTATATATATATATTTTTTTGCCATATTTTTTATGGTAACATGAGTAATGTCTTTACAAAGTGCAATTGCTCTTGCAAAAAAATGGATGGGAGAATAAGAGTTGAAATTTACATTTTCTGTGTCCTAAAGATCAAAATGGTTTGTTTCCTTAAATGGCCACTATCATTAAAACAAGTTTTTCTATTGCACTCCTTATGGTAAATGAAAAATAATTCTAATATACTTTTTAGTTTAAAAAAAAAAAAAATGAAGTCTTCTATGCTTTATTTGTGCTTAAAAAAGAGCACATTTCCCCCCCATCTCTTACAAAGACTTTGGACCAAAGCCCAAACACAGGAAGTGCAGCCTGGAGTGCTGCGGGAGGTGTGTCCAGCCAACAGCATATGGGAGTTAAGTGTGAGAAGAGCTATGATTGGATGAGGCTGGACACCCCCCGCCAGCACTCCAGACTTCACTTCCTGTGTTTGGGCTTCGGTCCTGAGTCTGTGTATGAGATGGGGGAAAATGTGCTCTTGAGCTTTTTTAAGCACAAATAAAACATAGAAAACTTTTTTTTTTTAAGCAAAGTATAATAGAAATATTTTTTATTTAACATAAGGAGTGCAATAGCAAAAATGTGTTTTAATGAGAGTTACGATTCAAGGAATTAATAGTAGTAGGGAATAACTGGCTTACTGCGTAAAGCCTGACTGATGTGGCTCCCACCAGTCATAAGAATTGAGCCCCTTGTCTGCCGAGTGTACGGAGTTGGCAGTGTGTTTTTGGCCATTGCTCCATTTACTGTGGGACTTCCAAACATAGTTAAGTGCTGTAGTGGGAAGTTCTATAGAGAGTGTATAGATTGGTGACCAAGCATTGGTGCTATTGCTCCATTTGCTCAGAGGACAAGAGGCCTCCATTCCTGTGATCATTGGGGGTCCAAGCAGTCAGCATTGGTCCGTTATTAATAACGTTATAGTCCGTTATTAATAACGGATGTTATTTTGTGACTGGAGAATGAACAGAAGAAATAGTTCATGCACTATTTCTTTCGTTACTATCTTCCGTCACAAAATAACGTCCGTTGTTCATAACGGACTATAACGGATTAAAACGGATAATGTAAAAATCCAATAGCCTATAATGGGATTTTCGAACGGACGTATGGGATTTTCTAACGGACATTTAATGGCCGATTTTCAGGGGTTTCATAACGGAACATGAAATGGATCTTTAAAACGGATTAATTTTATAGTGTGAAAGCAGTCTAAGCCCAGAAAAACCTTTTAAAGGCAGATCTAGAACATCACCTAGAAACTTTCACTAAGTCTCTTTAAGCAGGTCCTTTTTATCAAGATCTGGCTTGCCTTCAACAGCATGGTTCATGAACAAGAATTACTGAAGGCTAGAGGTCAGTCAGATGAGGTTATCAACACCTTATTAGCCTTTCACACTCAATTTATTCTAGAGCTTCGCGAATTTATTCTGCAAGGTGTATGGACCTAGATGTCTTAGCCAAACATGCGAAGAGTCCACTTGACTACCAGTAACGCCCATCTGGATGGAGTTTTCTCTAAAGTTCAGTTAATTTCTAGATTCTTAAGAGCAATTTCTAGGTTAAGATCCCAGTTCTATGATCCGGTACTCTACTGGGATCTCTCTGTGGTCCTAAAACACCTATCAAGGGAGCCTTTTGAGCCTATTTAGTCTACTAACCTCGAGGGGGGTCCGGTCGCTGGTTATTTATGTTTGTATATTGTTAAGATACAAGCTTTTGTTGAGGTTAAAGGAGACCTTTTAACCCATTTGTTGTGCTGCCTTTGGTCTCCAAGAAATACAGATTTCAGTAAGCAAATCTTAAACGTTTCACAAGAAAAATAACACATGATTCAGTTGTATTCTATAATCAACACAACAGAATCTGACAGATGCCACTGGTATCCATTGTACAATTTGGTTCAATGTCCTTTTTTGTTTTTTGCTATAATGAAACAAAAAAAAAAAAGGAAATGATTATGCATATGTGAACACTGCTTAAAAAAGCAAGGCAGCCCACACATACATTGTGTTTTGATTTGCTCTTGTTTATCCCAATTCAGCTGATTTTTCTTTCTTTTCTGTGTTTTTAGGACACCTTGTTTTAGACCCAGACACAGCACACAGTGTGTTTGTGCTTAGTGTGGGATCTGTACATCCCTCCGCAGTAGTCAGTGTGACTCTGCAAAGTAGCAGAGAGCTGCAGACACTTCCTGGAGGAGCTGTACGTGTGACCCTGAACTCAACACTCACTCCCATGGCACTGAATCCAGGGGATCCCAGCGAGCATGGGGATGGTCTGTGTGACGACAGGTTGTGCTCATGGTGATTGTGCGTTCTGTGTACTGGGGCTATAGATTATGTGTGAAACAAATGTTGGGAATCACTATATTTAAGAATTTTGTACTGCAGCTGTACTCATCAAAATTATTTGTTACAATAGCTTTTTGACCTGAATACTACATCCAAAGCACACATACAATATTTACTGCATCATTAGGAAATATCCCAATATAAAGAGATTTGAAGGCTATCAGTAAGTTTTGCATTCAAACTAAACAGTCCACTATTCTGTCTTATGGAACCAGTCTATTATACCACTCCAACAGGTGCCGTAACCTCGAAGGTATAATGTAAACTAAATTACTTTAAAAAAGCTTTTAACAATCTTCTGTCACTCTGCTACAGTGTAACACTGGCTCCGATCGTTATTCTGACTGAACTGAAAGCTTCGGAGCCAGTGTTAGTGTTACAAAGACACAGAGACACTGTGATTGGTCCACAGGGATCAATCACAGGGCTCTAATCCCAGGACCAATCACAGATGGTCCTGGGATGTCAGGCAGAACTCGTCTCTCGCCACTAGCCGCGGGAATTCTGCCAGTTAACCCGTGCGATGCTGCGCAGCGACGGGTTAACTGTATGCCTTTTATAAACGGTGGGGTGCGCGAACGCACTGCACAACCCGCCGTTTATAAACGGCAGTCTGCGGGAAGGGGTTAAATACCAAGGCATCTGTATGAAGAAGATGCATTGTTTCTGCTGTCACTGTGTTGCTTGCAGGTTTAAGACACTTAGAAGAAATAATGCAAGGTTTAAAGGTGTATTTTGAAGAAGAAAAACAGTACTTATCAGGTCTCATAAAGTTGTATACATATCCTGTTTATTTTTACTTTAAAAAACTGTAGCCTTCCAGTACAATAAGCTTTGGATTTCTCTGCTGGAAGCCCTTCACTCTGTCACAGCTAATATGCATGTGTATCATTGGAATCATACTGTCCCATAGAATGAAGGTAGCATATCAGATTTACTGTATTGTAAATCTTAAAAAAATAACAGCGCCACAAAATTGCACAACTCCATATTTTTTTTCAGTGTTGCCTTTTAAAAAAAATATATAATGAAAGAAACTCTGCCAATGAAAAGTACAACTTGCCCCACAAAAAAAAGAACCCCCTAATACGACTTTGTCAGTGGCAAAATAAAAAAGTTATCGGTCGTAGAATGTGAGAAGGGAAAAAAATGTAAGCCAAATTTGCTGGGTGATAAAGGGGTATCTGGCATATACTGTACCATAATTCCCATTGATTGTTTAGTAGTTCTAAGCAAACTTACTGATAAACCTTCTAAGCTCTTTTGTTCCCAAGTCCTAGAAATTTTTTTATTTTTTTTTAAACAGAGAAGGTTATGGTGTTAAAATAGTATTATTCCCAGTAAGAATAGCTATGTCAGGCTAATGCTTTTTTTTTAAATTGTAATTCAAAAGTTTGCAAAGTGCTGCTTTGAAATAATATTTGCCTCACAATGCATATCCACTTTTATTCCAACATTTATCAACTTCACATCATAACCTAATAGACATGAATATGCCAGGAGCTACTATAAGCCTTTGCTAAATACCACATCCAATCAGCCATAACATTAAACACTGATTATCTTGTGGCAGTGGCACCTGTAATGGGGTGGGATATATAAGGCAATGGCCACAATTACAGGTCTTTTGGGGTTTATGCAGTAGTTAATACCTAATAAAAGAAGGCCAAGTGGTAAACCACTGAAAGGGTCTTGGATGCCAAAGACTCACTGATGTTTGTGGGGAGTGAAGGCTAGTTCGTCTGGTCCCTATTCCAGAGCTAATATAGCACAAATTACTTAATAAAAAAACATTGATTTTATCCGTAAAGTATCAGAACATGTGTATGTTGCTGAATAGCTGAAGACTGGTTAGAGTGCCCATGCTAAAATAAGACAGGCAGGCCTAGGCAGTGTGATGCTCTGGGCAATATGCTGCTGGAAAACAGTGTGCCCTGGTAGAATGTGTCAAGGTAACATCCACATAAATACCTAAACCTTGTTGCAGACCAAGTAATGTCCCTTCATAGCAACAGACAGTGACCTCTTTTAGCAGGATAACTGTCCATGACACTCTGCAAAAATTGTTAGCAATTGGTTTGTGGAACATGACAAAAAGTTTTAAGTTGATTGCTTGACTTCAAACCTTCTCAGATTTAATTTTGATCAAGCAAAATGTAGGATGTGCTAAAAAAAAAACAAGTTTGATCCATGTAGGCCCAACCTCGAAACCTAAAGTATTTGCTAGCAATTTAGTGAGGCAGGATACCACTGGATACTTTTTTGAGGTCTTATAAAGGCCAAGCTTCGATTGGTCAGGCCTGTATTGATGCCTCAAGGTGGATCTACGCAAAGGTAGGGAGGCGGTTTTAGTGGTATGGCAGATTGGTTATAAGATTTTGCGTGGTGTCTATAAACAATAAATGGGTATTTCCAATATAAAATGACATCTACAATGCTTTTGAAAAGTCTTTAGAAAATAAAATAAAACATATTTTTTTCCAATCATTCATCAGTGCCCCAAATGTGAAAACAGAATTTTAGAATTTTTTGCAAATTTTTCAAAAGGGGAAAAATAATTTTGCATGGGCATAAGTATTTACACTCTTTGCTATGACACTTGCTCCATTTAGCTCTAGGGGCCTCCTTTTCTCATGATCATCTTGAAGATGCTTCTACACTTTGAATGGAGTCACCTGTGGTAAATTCAGTTGATTAGATATGATTTTGAACCCCTTAAAGACGCAGGACACGCGTGGCAGGTCCTGATGCACAGATGTCCGCCATTAACCCCTCAGATGCCTTGATCAATAGAGATCACGGCATCTGCAGCGTTTCAGTCACTTAAATGGGTGATTGGATCGCATCCAGAATGGCAGACGGAGGTCCCGTTACCTGCCTCCGCTGCCTTCCACGCAGACGCAGAAGATGACAGATAGCACTGAACAGTATTAGAAATCGAATGATTGCTATAAAAGTGTATTAAAAAAAGTGCATTAAAGTGTAAAAAAAAAAAAAAAAAAAGGAAATGTGAGAAATCCACTCCCCCAATAAAAATGTCAACTGCCCATTTTCCTCATTTCACCCCCAAAAAGTGTAAAAAAAAAATGTTTTATAAACATATTTGGTATCTCCACGTGCGTAAATATCTGAACTATTAAAATATACTGTTGATGATACCGTACAGTGAACAGTGTGAACGTAGAAAAAAAGTCAAAAATTTATAACATTTTATAAACATTTTTATAAAAATGTATTAAGTTTTATAAATGCAAATATGGTATCAATAAAAAATATTACGGTGCAAAAAATGAGCCCTCATACCACCGCTTATACGGAAAAATGAAAAACTTATAGGTCTTCAAAATAGAGGGACTTTAAATGTACTAATTTGGTTAAAAAGTTTTTTTTTTTTTTTTTTAAGGGCAACAGTAACAGAAAAGTATGTAATCATGGGTATCATTTTAATCGTATTGACCCATAGAATAAAGAACACGTCATTTTTACTGTAAATTGTACGACGTGAAAACGAAGCCTTCCAAAATTTGCACAATTGCGGTTTTCTTTTTCATTTCCCCACACAAATAGTATTTTTTTGGTTGCACCATACATTTTATGGTAAAGGTAGTGATGGCATTACAACGGACAACTGATTGCGCAAAAAACAAGCCCTCATACTAGTCTGTGGATGAAAATATAAAAGTTATGATTTTTTGAAGACTAGGAGGAAAAAACGAAAACTTAAAAATAAAATTTAGAGTCCTTAACCCCTTAACGACCACAGACGTAAATGTACGTCCTAGTTTGGCGGTACTTCCCGCACCAGGACATACATTTACGTCCTGTGTATGACCGTGAGCATTGGAACGGTGCTCGCATCATACATGGCAGGTTCTGGCTGCTAGCAGCAGCTGGGGACCCACCAGTAATGGCCGACATCCGCGATCCCGCAGATATCCGCCATTAACCCCTCAGATGCCGTGATCACTACAGATCACGGTATATGCGGCAGTGCGGTACTTTGGATGATCGGATCGCCCGCAGTGCTGCCACGGTGATCCGATCATGGCGGCCGGCGGTCCACCCACCTGGCTCCGGCTGTCTCCCGGGGTCTTCTGCTCTGGTCTGAGATCGAGCAGACCAGAGCGGAAGATCACCAATAATACTGATCGGTGCTATATCCTATGCATAGCACTTAATAGTATTAGCAATCAAATGATTGCTATAGATAGTCCCCTATGGGGACATAAAAAGTGTAAAAAAAAAAATAAATAAATAAAAAAAATTGAAAAATGTAAACATAAAAAGTAAAAAATAAAAAAAACTCCCCCAATAACAAAAAAATTTGTCCGTTTTCCCAATTTTACCCCCAAAAAGCGTAATTTTTTTTCTATAAACATATTTGGTATAGCCGCCTGCTTTAATGTCCGAACTATCAAAATATAATTTTTATAATCCCGTGTGGTGAATGGCGTAAATGTAAAAAATAAAAAAAAGCCCAAAAATGCTGCTTTTTTTTTGTCACATTTTATTAAAAAAAAATTATCTAAAGGTTTTATATAGGCAATTGTGGTATCGATAAAAAGTACAGATGACGGCACAAAATATTAGCCCTCATACCGCCCTATATACGGAAAAATGAAAAAGTTATAGGTGGTCAAAATAGGGGAATTTTAGATCACTGATTATTTTTAAGCGATACAAAAATATAAAAGTTTCTAGCCATGGGTATCATTTTAATCGTATTGACCCACAGAATACAGAACAGGTGTCATTTTTACCGTAAAGTGTACAGTGTGATAACAAAACCCTCCAATGTGCAACATTGTAGTTTTCATTGAAATTTCCTCCCTTAAATTTTTTTTGGGGGGTTCGCCGTACATTTTATGGTAAAATGAAAGGTTTCATTACAAAGTACAATTGGTCACGCAAAAAACAAGCCCTTATATGGGTCTGTAGATGGAAATATAAAAGAGTTAGGATTTTAGAAGGCGAGTACGAATAAACAAAAACACTAAAATAAAATTGGCCTGGTCCTTAAGGGGTTAAGGCCAAAATGGGCTGAGTCCTTAAGGGGTTAAAGACCCACCCCAGTCTATATAAGGTCTTACCACTGACCATGCATATCAGAGCAAAACCCAAGCCATGAGGAAAGAACTACCAGAGAGCAGATCTGGAGAATGGTACAAAAATTTCTGCTGTATAAGAGGTTCTTCCTGGGGTTGGCTGTCCCACCCAGGCAAACGAAGTGCCTTTGTAAAAATGGTGACCAAGAATCTAGTGGTTTCTATGGCTGAGCTCCAAAGATCCTGTGTGTAGATGGGAGAAACTTCCAGAGAATCAACCATCACTGCAGCACTCCGCCAATCTGGGCTTTATGGCAGAGTGACCAGAAAGAAGTCTCCTCTCAGTAAAAAGACACACAAAAGCTGGAGTTTGCAAAAAAAAAAAAAAGCATCTAAAGGACTCTGATTTTGAGGAACAAGATTCTCTTGTCGGATGAAACCAAGCTTTAAATGGGTACTCTCTATAAAAAAAATTTTTATTTTATTGAATAGATTATGTAAAAAAAAAAATGTTTCTAATATATTTTATTTTAAAATAATCATGTTTTATGTGTTTTTTTTTTTTTACGTTTGTAAGCGTGGCCCAGTGTGGTCCGAAACGCACGTTCACTTGAATGAGGAGAGGGACTGTGCTCACTCTCTGCCTGTTTCCTATAACAGGCAGAGAGCGAGTACAGCGATCGTGTGCGTGCGGTGTGCAAAATTTAAATATCCCCGCCCCCCTGCATCTCCCTCTCCTCATTCATTACAGTATGCGAGCTGCAGGAAAGAGAGAGGAGACGGGCGGAAGAGAGCCCCGCCCAGGCTTCAGATGACGTCGCGCCTGCCGGGGCCGCCCACTTCCTGCCCTCACCAGAGAGCTCAACTCTGATCTCCTGCAGACGTTTTTCCAAAGGTATTTTTATGGGGATTTGGGCAGAAATTCAGACAGGGATAGATGTAGTTAGTGTCAGGGACAGATGGGGAGGGGGAATAGGGAAATTTAATTTAGTGATAGCTACTCTTTAAGGTATGGCCTCAGTTCTAAGGGACAATGCAGGAGTGGCTTAGGAAAAATTCTGTCAATGTCCTTGAGTGGACCAGCTCAGCCTTGAGTGGCCCAGATCTCTGGAGAGATCTCATATTGGCTGTCCACAGAGTGTCCCCTTCCAACCAAAGATTTCTAACTTTTTATTTTTACTTTATGGGGTATTGAGTGCAGATGATGAGGGATTTTTTACATTTTATTTTACTCTATTTTGCTCATGGCTCTAACATTAAAAAAAAAAAAACATGGAGTAAGTAAAAGGGTTTGAAGACTTTCCAAATGCATTGTACATCACATGTATTGTTTCTTTTTGGTCAGAAGTTGCAAGGCTTTTAGTACCTTCATGAATGTAATACATTGTTTAAATGATTTTTGCATGCTGTTATTGTATTGTTATTGGTTATATCCTCTCAAAACACACATGGCTGTTAATAAGTGTTATTTTTGGATAATAATATTTATTTATTCCATGTCTTACAGTCCTGCCAGTTGCTTCGGTGGTGTGAGCGGGACAGGAGCTAGTCCTTGGGTGTTGCTAACAGATTCTCCATCACAGACACTGGCTGCCACACGTCATAAATCCCTTTCAACTGCTCTAACTGGCTTAGCTACCAATCCCCAATGTTATCATTTCAGTTTTCGTCTACAGGTCCAAGGCCCTTGTCTTTTGGCAGGCAAGTAAAATATTACTTAATAATGCACACTTTATGACTATGTTCACACTGCCTTCATTGACAGTTCTGATAACAAGAATATGGCAGCATATAGTGCTATTCTATTTTTAAAAACAAAACTTAACCTGAAAGGACCCTGTTATTTTTCACTGTGTTCCCTGGGATCCATAACCTGACAGATCTGACAGGTCTAAAACATAACATAGATGTGAGCATAGCCATGTTGCATGCATATTCCTGCTGATTTTAGAAATGTATAAACCTAATGTCCGTTCTGCAGGTATTGAGAGCCCATCTCATGCTCTTCGTGCTGATGCAAGTCCTTTTGCAGTCTCGGCTTCCTCCATTTGGATCAGTCTGGCTGAAGAGTACAATTGTGACCGTGCTCTAGAAATTATCCTGCACCCCAGTGGTAAATAGAAAGAAATAAAATGATTCCCTTAAGAAATATTGAAAAAAACTTAATTGATAAGTGGGGGAAGTTACTCTTCTATTAAAACATTTTGGAAGTGACAGCGCTTAAAATATAATTCTGTTATGTATCTGAAAAGAGAAAGTAAACAGGGAGGTAGTCGCACTGGTAAGAAATGAAACTTAGTAATCAGTAGTGATGGATGGTGTTTACCCCCTTTCATTTCTTGAAAATGAATCACAGAATAGGGACCCTGGAAAATAGTGCTTAAATGGTCACTCTCATTAAAATTTTTTTTGCTATTGCACTCCTTATGGTAAATAAAAAATATTTCTAATATACTTTGTTTAAAAAAATGACGTTTTCTATGTTTTATTTGTGCTTAAAAAAGCTCAAGAGCACATTTTCCCCCATCTCATACACAGACTTTGGATCGAAGCCCAAACACAGGAAGTGCAGCCTGAAGGGCTGAGGCTGAGGGGTGTGTGTCCAGCCTCATCCAATCATAGCTCCTCCCATGCTTAACTGCCATATGCTGTTGGTTGGACATCCCCCCCTCAGCACTCCAGGCTGCACTTCCTGTGTTTGGGCTTCGGTCCAAAGTCTGTGTTTCATATGGGGGGGAAATGTGCTCTTGAGCCTTTTTAAGCACAAATAAAACGGAAAACGTTTTTTTTTTTTTTTCAACAAAGTATATTAGAAATATTGGAATTGGTTTTAATTAGAGTTACTCTTTTAAGGGTGCGTTCACACGTGCGCATTTTCTGCTGCAGATTTGCTTCAGGTGATTTTGCTCTCCATTAAAGTCTAAAGGCAGCAAAATCTGCTGCAGATCTGCAACAAAAATACACGTGTAAACGCACCTTTAAGGGTGTGTTCACACGTGCATACTTTCTGCTGCATATCTGCTTCAGCAGATTTTGCTGCCCATTGACTTCAGTGGGCAGCAAAAATATTCACTTGTGAATGTGCCCTTAGGGTACGTTCACATGTACAGGATATGCTGCATGTTTTTTTGCAGCTGATTATGCTCACTATTGTTTCCATTGTGACTTTTGGAATAATAACTGCTTTTCAAAAATGTTATTTCTTTTATTATTTTGCTCTATCTAGTATCCATTCCTGGCTTCGCTGATAATAAAAATGCACCAAAAGTTGCAAAAGTATGCATTGTTAAATCTAGCTTAACCGGGCTTTTTCGGTTTTTTCATTTTCAATTTTTCCTCCTTAATTTTAAAAAATCATAACTCTTTAAAATTTTCACCTAAAATTCTATATGATGGCTTATTTTTTGCGTCACTAATTCTACTTTGTAATGACATTAGTCATTTTACTCAAAAATCTACGGTGAAACGGTAAAAAAAAATCAATGTGCGAAAAAATTGATGAAAAAACACTATTGTAAGTTTTGGGGGCTTCCGATTTTACGCAGTACATTTTTCGGCAGAAAATGACACCTTATCTTTATTCTGTAGGTCCATATGGTTAAAATGATACCCTACTTATATAGGTTTGATTTTGTATCACTTCAGAAAAAAATCATGAATGCATTCAGGAAAATTTATAGGTTTAAAATGGTCATCTTCTGACCCCTATAACTTTTTTATTTTTCTGTGTTCAGGGCGCTATGGGGGCTCATTTTTTGCGCCATGATCTGAAGTTTTTAGCGGTACCATTTTTGTTCTGATCAGACTTTTTCATCACTTTTTATTATTATATTTGTGGTATAAAAAGTGATCAAAAATGCGCTATTTTGGACTTTGGAATTTTTTTTGCGCATACGCCATTGAACGTGGGGTTAAAAAGTGGTATATTTTTATAATTCGGACATTTCCACACGCGGCGATACCACATATGTTTATTTTTATTTACACTGTGTTTTTATTCTTGGAAATGCTGGGTGATTCAAACTTTTATTAGGGGAAGGGATAATTGAAAGGGTTAATGATTTTTTTACACTTTTCTTATGCAATATTATAGCTCCTATAGGGGGCTATAACATTGCATTAACTGATCTTTTACACTGATTGATGCATCTCCATAGGAATGGATCAATCAGTGTTTTCGGCGATTGAATGCTCAAGCCTGGATCTCAGGCTTGAAGCATTCATTCGGCGATCGGACAGCGCAGGAGAAGGTAAGAAGACCTCCTCCTGTGCTACAGCTGTTCAGGATGCCGCGATTATACCGCGGCGATCCCGAACAGCTCCCTGAGCTAGCCGGGCACTTTTACTTTCGTTTTTAGCCGAGTGGCTCAGCTTTGAGTGCGCGGCTAAAGGGTTAATAGCGCGTGGCACCACGATCAGTGCCGCGCGTTATTAGCGGTGGGTTTCGGCTTCACTATGACGCCGGGCCCGCCACGATATGATGCTGGGTCACCTTGTGACCCCACGTTATATCGCAGGACCGGGACCCAGGACGTACCCATACGTCCTGGGTCCTTAAGAGGTTAAAAGGGTTATCCACAATAAGGTGATTTTAGTACGTACCTGGCGGACAGTAATGGACATGCTTAGGAAGGATCTGCGCTTGTCTTGGGGCTAAATGGCTATGTCATGATATTACCATAACACTGTGGCTAGCTTTTTGTGAACTTGTATTTCCTGTTTTTTTTTTTTTTTTATTATAATCCAAGCAATGCTTTATTAAGAAAAACATAGTTAAACAAGCCACGGTTATGAAGGCAATAATAGCAGTAGAAAAGCGGGGAGCTTAAGTCATCACCATCGCTCCTACAACAATTTATCATCGAAATAGGGATGCCGCGGCTAGTTAGATGATCCTGAACAGCAAGTCACAACATTGCATCAATAATAAGAAAACCAGGTAATAACTGTAGGAATGAACAGGTAAGTATAAAAATGGGGGAAGGGGGAGTAGAAAAGTGGGGAATGCTGAGAATAGAAATAAAAGAGAAAATTAAAAAGAAAAGAAAAAGGGTCAGAATCAGCATAGCTGTGGTCGGTGTGAGGAGGATACTTCAAGACTGCAGTAGGAGCACTTACTTGAGGTTGGAGTCGCGGTCGCCGCCAGGGTCCCCAATCTCGGAATGTCCTCATAGTCCTGCGACACGACAGTCAATTCCAGGGGAGAGGCCTCTCTAAGTAAGAAGGGGGGGAGGGGGAGGGGTGGAATCTGTTTCTCTAGGCCTCCCTATAGAGCCGGGAATTAAGGAAGTGCAGCCATGGGCCCCATATCGATATGTATCTAGCGGGGCGGTCACTCGAGTCGGCCACGAGTTCCTCCATGCGGCTCACAAACAGAATCTCTTTGTACCAGTCAGTTATTGTTGGGGGAGCACAGTTCTTCCATTTCTTGGGTATCACTGACCTGGCTGCCATGAGCATCATGTTAGCTAAGAGTCTAGCAGGCGATTTCCTAGAGGTGGGTATGATAGACAGGAGAAGTCCCTTCGGGTCATTGGGGTATGTCACCCCCGTCACTAGGGCAATTCAGTCTATCACCGTAGACCAAAAGGTTGTAAGGGAGGGGCAGGACCACCAGATATGTGACATGGTCCCCGTCTCTGTGCCGCAGCGCCAACAAAGGTCAGACACTGCAGGGTAGAATTTATGTAACAAGGCCGGTACCCT
Organism: Hyla sarda; assembly: GCF_029499605.1. Taxonomy (NCBI): domain Eukaryota; kingdom Metazoa; phylum Chordata; class Amphibia; order Anura; family Hylidae; genus Hyla; species Hyla sarda. The sequence continues at coordinate 178,786,117 of NC_079191.1, forward strand.
ATACCACCTAGCTAAGATCTTATAGTTAGTTTCTTGCGCCCTACATGATATAGACATCTTGTGGCACATTACATAAGCTGTCGACCAATCAGAACGAGCGATGGTGGTGTGTAGTTCCTCCTCCTAGGCCGCTTCGAATTTAGGGGGTTCACGAGCCGCTTCTTCCATGAGAAGGCTGTACACTTGGGAAACTGCTTTGTAAACCGGGGAGGAAGAAACACACAGCTCTTCAAAGGGCAGGAGGGGTCGGGCAAGCCTTAAGGAACGTCCTGTTGTGTTAATGAAGTGTCTCAGCTGAAGGTACTGCATCTGACTTAGAGGCGTCCTGAGGTGTGTCGGCACTAGTTCCGTGTAGGGTTTCAGCTGAGTACCGCTGAGGAAACATCTGATGGGCAGGGGCGGGGGCGAGGAATGACCTAGGAAGGATTCAGTCATCATGCCCGGTGGGAAACTAGGGTTACCAAGGATCGGGGTCAGAGGGCCATCGGCCGCCATGATCTGGGACCTCCTCAAGTATCTGTTCAGGGAAACGATCAGTTCCCTGGACACCCAGGGTAGAGACTCCAGCACCCGAGGAGAGTATGTGTTCGGTGGCAACCAAGGGTACAGGGCTATATCTGTGGCAGTCCCATACGCTTCCAGCGCCACCCATTGTTTAGAACCGTAACCGTGGATGAAATCTAGGAGTCGGGTCAAGGTAGCTGCTACATAGTAAGCCTGACAGTCCGGTACCGCCAGACCACCTGTCTGCTTCCTCCTGAACAGAACCCTGACAGATATCCTAGACGGTCGTCCCGCCCATATGAAGGAGCGTATCATTTTGTCTAGTTTTTGGAAGTAAGAGCGCGGGAGCGCCAGTGGGATCGCCTGGAATAGGTATAGCAAGCGGGGTAGAAAGTTCATTTTAACTATATTAGCTCGCCCCAGCCAAGAGAAGGTGCCAGTTGTCCATTTACGCAGGTCCCTGTCTAGAGTCGTCGACAGAGTCTGGAAGTTAAGGGCAAAGGTAGCTCCCGGATTTAATGGAATGTGTACGCCCATGTATTTAAAGGACTCAGTGGTCCATTGAAAAGGGTGTTCTCTCTTGAGACCCTCTACGGTGTCCACCGGGAGGGCTATCGGCAAGGCCACACTTTTGGACATGTTAATCCTATGGTTGCTATAGTGGGAGTACTGCCGCATGACCGTCAATGCGGCCGGTAGGGATGTGCATGGAGAGGCTAAGTAGAGTAGGAGGTCGTCTGCGAAAGAGCAGAGGTGCCCGCTCCCCTCTAGGGTAAACCCCTGAACGTCCGGATCAGATCTCAGGGCAGTCAATAAATGCTCCATACATAAGATGTAGAGGAGGGGGGAGAGCGGGCACCCCTGGCGCGTTCCGTTTCGGATGGGAAATGGGGAAGATAGGGACCCGTTGACTCTCACCCGTGCCTGGGGGTCTCGATACAGGGCCGTCACACGCCCCATCATGGCAGGACCCAGGCCTATCTGCTCCAGCGTTGCTCTAAGGAATCCCCAGTCCACCCTGTCGAACGCCTTCTCGGCGTCGAGAGAGAGGAGCAGTAATGGCTTTTTGAGTGTAGCAGCTCTATTAATTACCGAGAAGGCTCGAACAGTGTTATCTCTCGCCTCTCGGGAGCGCATGAACCCGGACTGGTCAGGGTGGACTAGGGGGCCGAGGACCAACGCTAGACGGTCTGCCAGCAATTTGGCGAACAGTTTAAGGTCAACATTCAGAAGAGATATGGGTCGGTAGCTGGAGCAAAGACCCGGGTCGTGTCCCTCTTTGGGAATTACTGTAATATAGGCACTGAGCGATGCAGTGGGAAAACCCAGGTTCGGGGCGATGCTATTAAACGTCTTACAGAGAATGGGGAGCAGGCTATCCTTTTAGGGTTTTGAAAAACTTGGCCGTGTATCCGTCCGGTCCCGGGCTTTTGCCAGTAGGAAGATGTGATATTGCCTGGGCGACCTCCTCTTCCGAAAACGGGGACTCTAGGGCCTCTATGTCCTCCTCAGATAGACGAGGGAGGGACGTACTCTGAATGTAGTCATGCAGGGATAAGGAGGGCAGCGGAGAAGGAGGGGGCGTTGACGGGGCGGGGATATTGTAAAGGTCGTAGTATTTTTCAAAAGCCTTAAGTATGTCGGCCGTGATGAACGACTTGCTACCTGACGATGTGTTTATGGATGGGATGAATAGCGCTGACCTCTTCTCACGGAGAGCTCTTGCCAACTGCCTGCCTGGCTTATTACCCCATTCATAAAATGTCGAGGCGCATTTCTGACTATACTATCTCAGGGAGGCGTCTAAGAGGGAGCGGATTTCATGACTAGTTTTGGTGAGTTCCCTCAGCGTGGACTCTAATAAGGTCTGTTTGTGCAAAGCTTCCAAATCACGGAGCGTCTCAAGGAGGCGCTTCAGTTTGGCCGCCTTCTCCCTCTTAAGCCGGGAGCCGTGGCTGATCAGGATTCCTCTCAGTACACTCTTGAGAGCCTCCCATTGGATCGGCTGAGATGTCTGATTGTTTGCATGGTCAGACTGAAAGTGTGCGATTGCAGCCTTCAGGTCCGACAGGCAAAGGGTGTCCAGTAGGAGGGACTCATTAAGCCGCCACAAAAACCGCGGGGTGGTCAAGGAAGGAATCGTCACAGTGCAGTACACCGGTGCGTGGTCGGATAAGTACAGGTGGCCAATTTGTGAGGAGGATAATCTAGGGAGGTGGAAGTGTGAAAGAAAGACGTAGTCTAGCCTGCTATATGAGCTATGAGGGGAAGAGAAGTGCGTATAGTCTCGATCACCCGGATGCTGGAGGCGCCACACGTCGCACAGCTGAAGAGAGTGCAATTGCCTCTTAAGTCTGCTCAGTTGGCGGTAGGAGATAGCCGATCGACGTGTGGACGCATCGAGCAGTGGGTGCATCGGGACATTAAAGTCTCCCCCTAGCAGTATCATACCCTGGGCAAAGTAGGAGAGTTCCTCCAGAGTCGCTATTAAAAAGGGCACTTGGCCACTATTAGGGGCATAAACCGTCGCTACCGTCACCACCTGGTCCAGCAAGGCTCCACGGATAAAAAGATAGCGAGCGTTTGGATCTACCCGGACAGCCTGTACACTGAATGGAAGTGAACGGTGTATACCAATGGACACTCCCTTCGAGCGGGAGTCCGGGTTGGAGCCATGGAACCAGGTGGTGAAGTATCTGCTTAACCTGTCCGGGATAGGGCCTGATTTAAAGTGGGTCTCCTGCAAGCATAAAAGTCTGACCTTATTTTTGTGCATATGGTAGAGAATTTGTGACCTCTTCTCCGGAATGTTGAATCCCTGAACATTCAGGGTGGCCATCTTCACTTCCGCCATGGAGCGTTATGACTGTCTGCCGCAGAACGTAGAATAATGGGACACCGTGGAGGGACCCCGATGGGAGGCGAGTCACACCAGACAATCTGAAAATAAAAAGGAAAAAAAGGACCAAGGAATAGGATCAGGGAAACAGAACACTCAAAAATAAAATAAAAAGAGAACAAACAACCAAAAAAGCAAGCCCAAGCGCCTGCAAGGTAAGACTAGTGGCAGAAAAAATCGTCTGCCAAACGGGTGTAGAGTACCTACACCGACCCTATGTGGGGTAGTGCTAAGTCAGCAGTGGGAAGGCTCTTAGCTCAGGTACTCTGAGGTGTGTCAAAATCAAAGTATATGGAAAGCGTACGTCCACGGCCATGGTGGGACGATGAGAGCGACCCTTAGGAGGGCCACGGTAAGCATTAGGTAGGGGGAAGTGTGTAAGTGAGGTCACCAAAGGTCTGGGTATAGAGCAAAAAAGGAGGAGTAAGTGTAGTTGGTCACATGACGGAAATACACAGGAGGGTCGGAGGACGGGGGGAGGGGGGGAGAGGGGCGAACATGTAGAGGGGTGGGAGAGGGAGGGGGAACTTGATCAAGGTGGGCGGGGGAAGATAGGGAAGTGGAAGGAGAGGGGGGGGGGTACGAGATCAGGACCTGGAGAGGAGGATTGGGTGGGGGGGGGGTAGATCTGTAAGAGCGTCAATGGGCAGGGCGACTAGCATCCTGGTGGGCGAGGGGGTGGAGGCGGAGGGAGCACGGGCAGGGCAGCTGGGGCAAAGGTACAGAGGAGGGAGCCGTTAGGCAGCAGGGGTGGTGGGACGGTGTAGGGGGGGGGGTATAGGGGAGGAGGGAAGAGGGCGAGGAGAAAGAGGGAGGGATATGTGGTAGGGGGGGGTGCACAGGGGTGAGGAGGGGAACAGCCAGGTATTTCACATTACTCCACATGCTAATCCAGACGAGCAGGTCAGAGTCCAGCAACAGACAGGTAAGCTAGTCACTCAGTCCTCTGGGGCGGGTCCCAAGGAGGAACGTCTGGATCTTCTCTGTCGCTGGGGCTGCGGCCAGCCCGGGTTGGGGCGTCTCGCTGGGGGTCTCTGGGAGGGTCTGGAAACCGGTGGCACAGCATACGGATCCCTCAGGAAATTGTCCCAATCCGGCAGGGTCAAGGGCGGCAAGCCCAACGAGGAAAGGAAGAGCGGTAAGTCTCTTGGTTCCTGCAGGGAGGCCGATACCTCTCCGGCTGTAACGTGTAGGGCAAATGGGAAGCCCCATCTGTAGGGTAAATTTCTATTCTGAAGTTCACGCAATAGTGGTCGTAGAATCGCTCTCTGACGCAGGGTGCGCCTGGACAGGTCAGGGTACAGCTGTAAGGTTGCTCCGTCAAAAGTCCACATCTCCCGCTGTCTCACTCTTGGCATACTCGTGGACTCTGCATATTACATCTCGTGGGCGCGTGGGGTCTGTACTTGGCGCTCGGAGTGCTCTGTGTACTCTGTCGAGTTCAATGTGAGTATCCGGGGGGCGCTCCAGTAGTAAGTTGAAGATCCCAGTGACAGTGGGGAATAATTCTTGGTTCCTCGTAGCCTCAGGGAGGCCCCAGATACGAATGTTGTTCCGGCGACTTCTGTTCTCCACGTCGTCGAGATGGTCTGCCATCGCCAGCTGTGTAGAAGATTGAGTAGATAAGGAGGACTGCATGTCTCTCATAGTGTCCAACGCCGTGGTCTGGAAGGCCTCTAGGGCTTTCACCCTTTCCTGTAGGTCAGAGACATCTTGCTGGACAGGGTGTAGGTCCTGGCGCCAGGCGTGTTTCAAGTCGAGTGTCAAGGCTGACAGATCGCTTTTGGTAGGCAGGAGTGCCAGGAGCGCTTGCAGTTCGGGGTGCCCCTTTAACAAGGCGACCGCTTGAGCCGGGGGGGGGCAGCGTTGAGGAAAGCGGGTCCCCAAGGTTTTGAAGTGGGGCGAGGCGGTGCTGGAACTGTGGGTGAACTGCAGGGGGCCCAGTTGGTGGAAGGCCTATAGTTGTCACAGGTTGCACATCGTGGGACCCTGGGATGCCTGGTGCAGGGTCGTGTGCCAGTATCGGGCCAGCAAGATCCCAAGCAGTCCCAGGGGCAGACCCCGAGGGGTATGGGCCGGCTGTCGAGGTAGCGGGGCGCAGAGCTTCACCCTCATCAGCATCCGAGCGGGACAGCTGGGAGCACAGGGAGTCTCTAGGGCTACGAAGTATGGAGGGGATGCTTTGGGAAGGGGAAGCAGCCGCCTCCCCAGGAGGATCAAGGGCACGTGGAGGGGAACTGTAGGGGGGAGGTGTGGGATCAATCTCTCCCTCTGGTCCTACCTCGTCCTCAGTAGCCATGGAGGGGCTGAGTCTCTGTCCTCTACGTTCACCTCCCAAGCCGGGGAGCAAGGGGGGCCGCCGGAGACTTTCAGGGGTCGTGTTCCCCGTGCCGGAAGGCGAACCCGCTTCTGGTTGCAGGGGCTCACCTCTAGGAGGACGTGTGCCGTGGTCCATCCATCCCTCGTGGTGGTCTGAGAGGGAGGGCTGTGATGAGGTGCACTGAGTTCCCGTGCGCAGGGGGAGTCTCGTGGTGTCCTCTTCAAGTCCGGTGCAGGCCGCAGGCTGCGGCCTGTTGCGTCCGGTCGGAGCGCCCGTGCAATGGCGTGCGACTGCAGGAACTTTGTCTTGCACAGTCGGGGTCCTCGCTGGTAAGTCGAGCAACGCCCTCAGTTGTCCGCCCCGTGCAGCGGCTCCGGCCGCGCTTCTGCGAGTGACGGGTGGGGAATGCAGCAGCGCGGTCTTAGGAGAAGGGGTCGGCGCCATCTTGGAAAGCACTGTCATCTGGTTCCCGGGCTCTCGAAGAATCTGGAGGGGGCTGAAGAAGTTAGAAATCGGGATCGGCGGTTTCAGGGTAGGTCCCCCTGACCTCTGGTTCTGTCCAGACCTTTTTTGGCGCATGTGGAGTGGTTATTACCCCCGTTGTTCGGGCCGTGGAGACGGAGCTCAGCGAGCTAGTGACCTTCTCTGTGCATGGCTAGCCACGGCCCCCCCGTATTTCCTGTTTTTTTTTACTACAAATCCCACAATGCCATTTTCCTCCCTCTCACACATCAGCCACCCCACCCATTGAAACAAAAGACCTGTGGTTTTCAATCAGGGTGCCTACAGCTGTTGCATTAGTTGCAGATTGATCCCTCCACCCATTGAAGCAGACAGGCTCCCTCGGCCGCATTGCAAGCTAGGAAAATTTTGAGACAAGTCATTTTGTATGCTGGTAAAAATAAATAGTGGGGTGAAAATCACAGAAGAATTGTGAGAAGACCGTCACACACAGGTACACACATTATATTATGAACAACACTAACTTCACAGCCCCTGTAGAATAGTCAAATAAAAAATATCCTGGAATACCCCTTTAAATGAAAGATATGGGACTGCATTTCTTGATATATCATTAGATAGCTGTTCAGGTATGAAAGCAAACTGCAAACTTTTACAATGTCCTCTTTATTTCTTAGTCAAGTGTCAAGGAGGCCAAGCTAAGAAACTCAAGTGTTAGTCTGGCACAACTCCTCAGGTTGAGCTGCATAGCAACACCCTCTTGACACATGGCTGAGAAATAAAAAGGTGATTTTATAAGTTTAGTAACCACTATCACCTCCAGGAAAGTTAGTTTGTTTTTATACCCTAACAGCTATCTAATGGTGTCAGTTCACAGAGCTGACAAAGATTCTTTTAAACATCTGACACAGAATGGTGCAACACAGTCTCTAACAAGGTTAAAGAGTACATATCACCAAATAAACTTTCCTAAACTAACTCAGGCTATGTTCCCTAACTACTCCTAACACTCCTCCCACCCTTGAAAAAATGTCAGCACTTTAAAAAGCTCTGTATCATACCTTTCTTCTTGCTCACATAGTGCAATCTCCCAGCAGGAGAAAGTGGGCGTTTCCCAGCAGGCATGACATCACTGAAGCCTGCTGGGGGACCACTTCCGCCCTCACATCATTGCAGCACTGTGATGAATAGAAGACCTCAGGCTCTATGCATCTTTTAGTGAGGCTCTATGCAGCTGTCAATCAAGCTCAGTGCAGAGAAACACTTCCTGAGATTGGTCTCCTGCCATTACAAGCAGGAGACCCAAATCTGAGATTTTTACCAGACTGAATGTGTTCTGGCCAAGAATGGAGACCCCTGGTGGACAGAAGTATACAACAGAAAAACTAACATAAAACTTTTTTTTTTTTTTTTTTTTGTTAATGGAAGCCAATTACAAAAGTTATTTATTTGGCATAAGGAATCAAATATTAAATTATTTTTTTAATGACCGTGCCCATTTAAAGCCAACTAATAGTTGGTCTAAACATAGGCTAGACAGTCTAAAGATTCACCTAGTTTATCATACATCTATGATTTAGACAGTATTAGTAAATTTGGGTCAGTTTGCATGATCTATGTGTAGGCATTAGGCTTTAGACAAGTTTTTAGCATGTTATCATATGTTAGTTTTGTATACAACATCTATTATTTTATTTATTTTACATGGGAAAATTTAGGTAAAGACTTGCTGCCTTTAACCCCTTAAGGACCGGGGTTTTTTCCGTTTTTGCATTTTCGTTTTTTGCTCCTTGCCTTTAAAAAATCATAACTCTTTCAATTTTGCACCTAAAAATCCATATGATGGCTTATTTTTTGCGCCACCAATTCTACTTTGTAATTATATCAGTAATTTTACCCAAAAATCTACGGTGAAATGGAAAAAAAATCATTGTGCGACAAAATTGAAAAAAAAAAGCCATTTTGTAACTTTTGGGGGCTTCCGTTTCTACGTAGTACATTTTTCGGTAAAAATGACACCTTATCTTTATTCTGTAGGTCCATACGATTAAAATGATACCCTATTTATATAGGTTTGATTTTGTCGGACTTCTGGAAAAAATCATAACTAAATGCAGGAAAATTAATACGTTTAAAATTGTCATCTTCTGACCCCTATAACTTTTTTATTTTTCTGGGTATGGGGCAGTATGAGGGCTCATTTTTTGCGCCGTGATCTGAAGTTTTTAACGGTATCATTTTTGCATTGATAGGACTTATGATATTCATTTTTAAATGATATAAAAAGTGACCAAAAGTGCACTATTTTGGAGTTTTGGAATTTTTTTTGCGCGCACGCCATTGACAGAGTGGTTTAATTAATGATATATTTTTATAATTCGGACATTTCCGCACGCAGTGATACCATATATTTTTATTTTTATTTACACTGTGCTTTTTTTTTTATTGGAAAAGGTGGGGGGTTAAAACTTTTAATAGGGGAGGAGTTAAATGATCTTTATTAACTTTTTTTTTTTCACTTTTTTTTTTTGCAGTGTTATAGGTCCCATAGGGACCTATAACACTGCACACACTGATCTTCATCATTGATCACTGGTTTCTTATAAGAAACCAGTGATCAACGATTCTGCCTCATGACTGCTCATGCCTGGATCTCAGGCACTGAGCAGTCATTCGGCGATCGGACAGCGAGGAGGCAGGTAGGGGCCCTCCCGCTGTCCTGTCAGCTATTCGGGATGCCGTGATTAGCCGCAGCTATCCCGAACAGCCCGACTGAGCTAGCCGGCAACTTTCACTTTTGTTTAAAGGGTTAATAGCGCGCGGCGCCGCGATCGGCGCTGCGCGCTATTAGAGGCGGGTCCCGGCTTCACTATGACACCGGGCCCGCCGAGATATGACGCGGGGTTACTGTGTAACCCCGCGTTATATCAGGAGAGCAGGACCAAGGACGTACCGGTATGTCCTTGGTCCTTAAGGGGTTAAATAAAAGAGAATACGGTGTCTTAATTGGTACGAATAGTATGCATAAATTGCTATGACCATCTGTGTACTATGTAAGAGTGCATGCATAAAGATGTGTCATCTAGCAGTGACAAACAAAAGTCTTTACCTTGTATGTCTGAATTAAAAGGTTGCAATGCTAAGCAACTAGATGATAAAAGGCTCTAAAGCATCTGAAATATATATATATATATATATATATATATATATATATATATATAATTTTCTTTTCTTTTTTTTTTTTTTTTTTTGTGTGTGACTAAAACAAGGTAAAACTGACCAAGATTAGTGTTTATGCCTTAGTTTTGCTCACCGCTGTCTCAGGATCTCTCTATGTACATGTGTACTTGGGTTGGCAAAGCATGCATGTGTTTTAAATAGAAAGGAGGGCAAAATGCCACTGCCAGATTCCTTCCTGGTGGTAGTTTATCTTCTTGAGTACCAAAGGATTAGGCAGTTGAAATCCAACATATACCCATTCATTCTCATCCCTGACATTATATAGGGGGTCAGTCCTGCAGAAATCAGAAGTGTATGGCACCTTGTTCAGGGCTCACTGTCGTCAAGGTTTTCCATTTCCAAGATGTCTCCTATCCCTCTCTCCCTTTCTCTCTCACAAATTTTTTAAGACAAAAAATACTGCAGTAGTGCAATGCTTTGCCTCTTTTGTATGTCAGAATATGCTTTATATAATTATTTAGCTACTAATTTTATACTCTAAATATAATTATTGTTTGTTTGTTATTTTGGTTTGACGTTTTGGGGTCTTTTTGTGTTTTTTATGCAATTTACAATGCATTTACGTTAGGGGTCATCCCAGAATTAAATAATGTTGGTAAATTGAGTAACTAATGTATGTGCATTACACATACAGTATTTCACATATAAGTTAGTATACTCCTCAAATTTTTGTAAATATTTTATTAACTTTGTTTATGTGACAACACTCAAAAAATTACACTCTGCTACAATGTAAAGTAGTAGACTACTACTAGTAGAGTGCACAGCCTGTATAACAGTGTTAAATGTTATGTACCCTCAAAATCACTCAACGCACAGGCATTAGTGACTAAAGCATGACAACAAAAGTGAGTACACCCCTAAATGGAAATTTAAAAAAATTGGGTCCAATTAGCCATTTTCCCCAGTCAGTACCATGTGACTCGTTAGTGTGAAGGGGGAGCAGGTGTCTTAAATTTGAGGTTATCGTTCTCACACTCTCAAATACTTCCCGCTGGAAGTTCAACATGGAACCTCATGGCAAAGAACTCTCTGAGAATCTGAAAAAAAAAAAAGAATTGCTTCTCCACATAAAGATGGTCAAGGCTATAAGAAGATTGCCAAGACCCTAAAACTGAGCTGCAGGACAGTGTGCAGAACCATACAGCCGTTTCACCGGACAGGTTCCACTCAGAACAGGCCTCGGTGTGGTTTACAAAAGGAGTTGAGCGCACGTAGTCAGTGTCATATACAGAGGTTGTCTTTGGGAAATAGACTTATGAGTGCTGCCAGCAAGGGGTGGGGGTGGGGTAAGCCTGTCAGTTAATGATGGAAAGTCCGGATCAGTAAAGTGAATCGGTTCATTTCAGTGAACAACATGAAATGAACTGATTTAATTAACTGATTCATCGGTTCATTACTGACACAGCAGCAGGTACCAGCACTAACCCCCTGGCACCCTAGTACTACACAGGCTACAGGACACTATGATTTAATTGTTTTGTGGACCTGAGGAAGGCACCTGTTAGTGCCGAAACACGTTGTCCTTTTACTTGAACTTCAATAAACTGTCCTGTGCTACCGTGGCATCCTGATTCCTTTCGTCAACAGTAGTAGCGCTCGTTCCAAAACCCCCTTTTTTATTTTTGATTTTCCTCCTGCCTCCATTGTTTCCGTACCCTTGCGGATACGGATAGGGGATTCGAGCTGCTTAACTGCCCTTACCGCTTTTTACCCCGCACCCTATCCAAGTGAGGTGCTGTCGTTGCTGATAACCCCAGCGGGACATCACATTACTTTGGGTGCAGTGGGTGCTTTACCGTTCAACTGCTTTCCTATTCCACACGAGAGCGCCCCCCCCCCCCCCTTTTCTACGTTTTTGTTCACACTTTGTCACGGAGCTGTGAACTGCAGATCTTCATTCAACTGCATGGCTGAACATTTCTCAGACAGGTATTAATAACCTCTTTGATAGCATGCTAAGGTGTGAAAGTGCATGTATTTCTGCACGTGATGCTCATAATCGATAATAAATGGGCATTGTCAGATATAAAAACATTTTATATGTTGTACATTTTGGCAAAAAAATAGTTTTTCTAATATACTTCTTTAAAAAGTTTTTTACATTTTATTAAAGAAAACTGCCTTTGAAAATCCCACCACTAGGGGTCCCTTATACCTCCTGGGACACTGATGAGTCCCACAGCAGCATGAGCATGTCCAAGGGTCATGGACACCAGATGGCTGATTGATAAGCCTGCAGGAGGAACACAGCTTGCAGCAACATTGCTGTAACACAAAGTTTTACCAATCAGGTTCCTTCAGCTGTTGCAAAACTACAACTCCAAGCATGTCTGGATAGTCAAAGGATGTCTGGGCATGCTGGAAGTTGTAGTTTTTCAAAAGCTGTAGGCAACACTGCTGTAAAATAGTTATCCAAACACTGTACCTCCAACTATTTCAAAACTGCAAGTCCCAGTATTACAGGACTGGCAAAGGATGATACACGTGAATGACATAGCAACAGATGTATGCATAAAACCACTGTACTTTCAGCCACTAATTTAGGAAGATGTAAGTTATACACTCATCGTATTGTCTTTGGTGGTAGAGTACAGGCAGTCTCCAATAATCATTGTGTGTACAACATAAAACCAGAGGGAAAAGGGTTACAGAGCAGGGATGTCAGGCTTGTTCCAAGAGCAGTGAGTCCGCAGAGTTAGGGAGGGGAGGAGTAATCACAGTGCAGGCAAGAGAGGGACACTCCTCTTCCCTTTGGAAAGATGAGAAAGACAGTGAGCAGCTGTAATATACAATTTTTTAGTGAAATATGGGTGATAGACATAAAAAAATATGTGTACAATATTAGGATTAGGTACTGAGTAACATATAACAGTTTTTTTTGTGATCTAAAATGGAACGTTTTAAATCATTCGAAGTTTTGACTATTCAATTTCCATTTTCTTTATTTTTTATCATTTGCATATAGTTAACATGTCTATCAATCTTGTGATTTCCATTACTCAATGACTTTTTCTTCTTGGTGTTGCAATTACAAAGATGAGGAGTTTTGAATAAAATATAGATTTTTTTTTTTGTACACTTTAAGAATACAGGGTGTACATTTATGCCCTGCACTTGCAACATGAAGCATGCTCAGGAGCTGATGATTAGCAGTAATCACTGAATCTTCTTTATGCAGGGGACATTTTTATTCAAAGTAATATCTTGAGTATTGCAAAACAGCAATCGCACTTGCACCTGTGAACGTTGCCGGTGTAAGGGTTTTTCATACATCCCGGATGATTTTGTGTCCACTCCTCCCCTCAGCTCTCCGAACTATTACTTGGCTCCACCTCCATGCAAAATCGTCTAGGGCGCATTGCCTCCGCCCTCTACCACTCTGTACTGCATCTTGGGCTGTATGGGTACGTTCACATAGACGGATCTGCAGCATATTTTGATGCTGCGGATCCGCTGGCAGTGGATCCCTACACTGTGCCTCAAGCTGTGCCTGCTCATAGCAGATATCCGCCTCTACGAGCAGACACGCTGCGATGTGCGAGTCGCCTTGCTCGTGCACAGTGTACTTGCACACATCATGGCCGCTCCCCCTGCTCCCTGAGCTAGGGCGAGAGCAGCCGTGATGTGTGCGAATATGCTGCGTATGTGCGTGGCGACTCACACATCACAGCGTGTCTGCTCCTAGTGGCAGATTGCCGCTAGGAGCAGACACAGATGAAGGCGCAATGTAGGTGTCCATCGTCGGCGGATCTGCAGCGCAAAATACACTGCGAATCTGTCCGAATGAACGCGGTATATAAGGGTTTACAAAACAATGTGTAGCTAGATTTTGCAAAACTACGACTCCCAGCATGCTCAGACAGCTCAGAAATGCTGCAAGTTGTAGTTTTGCAAACGCTTGCAACACAATGTTTGGAAAACACTGATATATTTATAGCATAGCATTTATCAGTGTCTACAATGGAAAGATAGCATGTGATAGTACTCTATAGGGAGTAAGGGGGAGATTTATCAAAACCTGTCGAGAGTAAAATCTGCTGAGTTGCCCATAGCAACCAATCAGATCGCTTCTTTCCTTTTTAACAAGGCCTCTGCAAAATGAAAGAAGCAATTTGATTGGTTGCTATGGGCAACTCAGCAACTTTCCTTTGCACAGGTTTTGATAAATCTCCCCCTAAATGATGGTGAATAAACTTATAAAAAAAAAAAAAATGAAGCATCCCCTCCCCTAATAAAAGTTGAAATGATCCCCCTTTTTCCATTTTTCAAATAAAATAATGTAAACAAAAATAAATATATTTGATACTGCCGCATGTGGAAATTTCCAAGCTAATAAAATATCCTGTAAACCGCACATATATGATGTAAATGTAAAAAAAAACCAAAGTCCAAAAGTGCAGATTTTTGGTCTCTTCATATATATCATAAAAATAAGTAAAAAACAGTTATCAAAGAGTTCCATAAAAGAAAAAACTACAGATCGCAGCTCAAAAATTACCTTTCAAACAACATGTATACGAAAAAATAAATTATAGGTGCCAGAAGAGGGCACTTTTTCAAACACCACCACAGCTATCCAAAGGCTATTTCTATTATTGGCTAGTAAAGTTATCACTTATAAAATAATTTCCTCTTTTTTGACACAAAATTGACATTGCATAGATATTTCTGTCTAATAAAGTATCATGCTATTTTTTCTGGTTTCCTTACAAAAAAAACAAAAATAGAACTTTACATGAAACTACATTAGCCAGGGTAAAAAACCACTACAATAAATCAATGAAATGTTATAATTCTTTATCTGAGTGAAAACTATTTCTGAATTTTAGAACCGCACCTCCCTCATCTATGTCTTGAAAGGGGAATCAAGACTTTCCAACAGTATGAGATGCATATAAAAGAAAGAAAAGATTTTATTAAGGCAATGAAAAAATCTAGTGATCCTGAAAGACAGGTAAGTACAAAAAACTAATGTGTTAGAAATGCACACTGAAGAAAAATGCATCTTTTATACATAATGATTATGTATACACACCTGGCATAGCTGGTAAAAAAAAATTTTTTTGTATGGCTGGATGAGCCACTATGTTCTGTTTTTGGATACCTTACTGGACTTTCTGATTCCAGGTCAACTTTGTGCGGAGGAGATTTCACAAAGATCTTCATCTCAATCCAGTTCTGATGCTGAACTTTTGTCCAGATATTACTGCCCTCAGTTCGTTCAGCTCTGGTCTTCCCACTGTTACACGTGAAGTTATTTTCATTGTCCATCTGATGGAGGATTCATGCCATAATATACGGGTGAGACTAAATTCAGTGCGTAATGTCATATTCATTGTTGACCTTTCATTATTTAAGATAAAAGCAAAAAGGGGGTTAGGGAAATCCAAAAATATCATTTTAGGAAACATGATAAATGTTTGATGCAGAGACGATCATAGGCTGGAGAGATACTTATGGTCATCTGTAGTTTATGTAAATGTATTAGAGCATATAATATATGCACGTCTAGATCCATTTTATGTCATAAAAAAGGAATTCTTGTCCTTGTGTCCTATAATGTAAAGTCCAGGTTTCATAATTTATTGCTGTCTAAATAACCACATGCCCACACGTGTCTAGCATACTTCTTTGTTTTGCAGGATGCTCTTCTTCTGGCTGTGAGAAGTTTACCTGCACGCACATTGCTGAATGTGGCAGGTGGCACATGTGACAACAGGGCGCTATTTCCAACCAGCAGGCAGTGCACCAACGTGAGTGAGGGGGGCTGCAAGGGAATCTGTGTACTCAGTACTGCTGACTGCAAAGGATGCTGAGCATTTGGTGAGAATTTGCAGTGTCAATCACACTTTAGCTCTGCTACTTTCCTTCTTTGCCTTTTCTCCTTTTGCTTTTATACTATGCTTGTTTTTCTTATTATTTATGTTATAAGTACCCTTTTAAGTTATGCTTTACCATAAATTAATTTTGCTTTTAGTCATGTATGATTCTATAGTGGAGAACACTGCGGAATCAGATACTATCCTAAAATAACTCATATATTCGTGTATAAAATTGAAATGAAATTACAGAGTGGCTATTTTGGTTGTTGCCTTATTGCCATATTAGGTAGATCCCACTCCTTGATGTTTCCTTAAAATAATAATAATCTAGAGATTTAGGGGTGTCTGTTTATATGTTGTTAACAGGATTCTTTGGAGATGGCTTGTGAATTTTTCCGAAGCAACAAGTTGTGTGGGATATCCAGCAATATCCCTTCTGTGTTGGGTCGAATATTAGCACATCCAGTGCATCGTGGATACCCACGGCAGCTGTTTATTATAACAGACTCTGGCTTTAGTA
This sequence comes from Hyla sarda, assembly GCF_029499605.1. NCBI lineage: Eukaryota > Metazoa > Chordata > Amphibia > Anura > Hylidae > Hyla > Hyla sarda. The sequence goes on from NC_079191.1 coordinate 178,801,887, forward strand.
ATTCTAGCAGAGTTCTTGAGCTTTTAAGACATCATGCAAAAACTACACGGTGAGAACAAAAATATTCACTTTGCTTTAAAGCTAGTGTGTACAACAGCTGTCATCAGTTGTAAAATACAATGAAAATGGCTTATTATGGACAAAATGCAAACAAATGGAAATAATTCTGAATGTTGGCATATTTATAGTGGTACAGTAGAATCTACCTTAGTGGACACCTCCCAATATTGGACAGTTGTTGATTCCCCAATAGCGTTTTATAAGACTTAATGTATTTGCACCTTCCGAATAGGGGACAACAGGCTTATGTGCTGACCCTACCTTGTACACAGGGCCAGTAAGGGGCCCAGACTTCCAGGGGGTCCTGTCCCCTGCAGCAGCCCCAGCACAGAAGCAGAAGAGCGCTGTTTCAACAGCGGTCTCCTGCTTCTATACATTCGCTGGCCACATAATTTGTCCGCCCTCTGATCCCCCCCCCCCCCCCCGTCATAATTTCCTCTTGATCCCCCCCCTGTGCCATTTCATTCCCCCTTTATTGCCCTAATTTCAAATTCATCATCCCCTCTTTACCACCCCCTGTGCCATTCCATCCCCTTATGCCATTTCTTTTCCCTTTATTCCCCGTGTGCCATTTTATTTCCCATTTATACCTCTGTGCCACAAACCAGCTGAGAGCCCCTGCACCTGAGCCTGCTGGCAAGGTTAGAACAACAATGGGGAGGAGGGAAGGGGAAAAGTAATGTGGCACAAGGGGTAAGGGGGGATAATTTGGCACAGGGGGAATAAAGTGGCACAGGGAGAATGAAATTACAGAGGTGGGATAAAGGGGGGGAAATAAATGGCACAGGGAGTGGTAAAAAGGGGATGATGAATTTGTACAGAGGGTAATTAAGGGGCAATGAAATGGCACAAGGAGAAATGGGGCAAATTATGTGGTACGGGGGGGTAAGGGGGGGGGGATGATTTGACACAGGACACATAAGGAATGAAATGGCACGGGGGATTAAGGGGAAATTATGTGGCACAGGAAGAGGTAAGGGGGGGATGATTTTACACAGGGCCTAGAAGAATAAAGTGGCAAAGGGGGATAAAGGGGGAATGAAATGGCAGGGGGGGGGGAAACAATGTGACACAGGGAGTTCAAGTGTGGAGGAATGAAGTGGAATTGGAGGGATCAAGAGGGGGAATAAAATGGCACGTGGGGATGAAATGGTACAAGGGGGATGATAAGTGGGATTAAACTGCACTGGGAGATTCTACTGTAATATCACTTTTTGTGTTATAGGTAATTACATTCTGGAGTGAGTACAGTACAGTATTCGGACATTTAGAAAGATTTTTTTTTTAACCTTCTCTCAATAGTGGACACTCTTTATTTTCCCCGTAAATGTCCGCTATTGGAAGATTCTACTGTATTTCTTTGCATAATTAGTTCTGTAGTGATAGTAGTTGGGATTAAAGGGATACTCTGGTGATTTAATCCTATGTAAAATACCTGTGGGTGCCTTCGCTGAAATCACAGAAGTATCTTCGTGATGTCCAGTTCTTCCGGGTTAAGCGACACAATGTCACATGGTGATTATTCAATCAGCAGCCACAGCAATGTCCTGCCTCAGAACATTATTATTACATTTCAATATATGTAACGGCATAGCCACTGTTAAACTGGTAAATTAGGTGTACCATGCCTACCCCATACAGCACAACCAATTAGTACATGTGCACTAAGTGGCACAATAACTGAGCCTACAGGAGGGCACAGGAGGTAAGTACAGGCCTTTTTACTTTTAGCAAGCAGCCTGGTCATGTTAATGGAAAAAGAAATGCTGGACAACCCCTTTTAATAAATCGAACCTTCTCTACTAATGATGGTCCATTTCCCTAAAGTATGTGTTTTTTTTTTTTTTGTGGGACTCCAAAGCATAGTCTCCTGTACTATGAATCACACCAAAAAACTATACATCAGTAGGAGACTACTTTCAGTCCATTAAACTCAATGTACTATATATTTCAGACTTGCAGCAATTACAAGGTGTTGGGATGATGATTGTATTAAAGTAAAAAGTATAAAATATAGTGGAATTTAATCTGCATGGAGTTGTTTAGATGTCCACTACATTGTTGTATATTATACTTTGTTGCTACTAGTGGACTCCTAAAGTGAACCAATAAAGCATCATTAAGTGTTCAGCAGTTACTTGAATTCCATTCACATCCCATGTGATACTACTGTCATGATCTGTATGTACTTCAAAAATTTCAGGAAGTTTTCTTTCGATGCAGGGTGTTTGGCTTTGGTGTTGGTTCAAATGGAGATCACAAAATACTTGAGAGAGCAGCCAAGTTAACCAGGGGAACCGTAGAGCTGATCTCTGAGGGAGAGCGTCTGCAGCCCAAGGTGAGTACCAAGTGCTGTTTTTCTTTTAAGATATGTACAAAAACAATCCTTGTATTTGCTCATCTACACTTTCCCTTACTGCTTATAGCTGATTAAATCCTTAAAGAAAGCACTGGAGCCAGTTTTGAGTGACATCACTATAGACTGGTACATGCCAGAAACCATGGAGGCTCTGCTCACCCCCAATGACATTGCTCCACTTTATCCCGGTGACTCTCTTATTAGCTACTGCACTTTATATAACACAGCAATCTTCAGAAGCAAGAAAGGACCGGTACGTATAGGAGTAGATGAAATGTGTGTTCCAGTCTCTTTTAGATTTGGTTTTATTTTCTTAGGTCACTGCTATTTTTCAGACACGTGTGGCTAGAGGAGGGTCCCTTAGTTCTGTTTTCCAGTCTCAGGAAGAGTCTCAAACCCCAGGGACTACTGACACAAGTTACCCAAATCAATCTGCTGGCATGGAAGATGTGGAAAAAGCGTTACAGGAAATTTCACATGAAATCTCAATGGAGTTCTCTGCATGGAGTGAAGATCCAGAAAGAACTGAAAGCATTGGTATGCAGTCATTTTAATCTCATAGGGTGAATGTTTTAGTGATTATGGGAGATTCATCAAAACCTGTCCAGTAAAAAAGTCGACCAGTTGCCCATAGCAACCAATCACATTACTTTTTTCCTTTTCCATAGGCCCTTTTTAAAAGGAAATAAATTCTGGTTGCTATGGGCAACTGGTCAGCTTTTCCTCTGGACAAGTTTTGACGAATCTCCCGCTATGTACCTGTAATGTAAAAGCATATATAGTGATGTTTAGAAGTGACCCTTATAGATCTGTTGTGCTTACCTAATATATACTTATTAGCTCTAATTTGTGATATATGTGAATTAGTTCTAGCATGTTCTAACTCAGCTTGTATGACCATTGTGAACTGTAGATTCTGTAGTGATCAAAAATGTTTTTACTTGTGACAGGAGAGTTATTCATATTACACCCTGGGTTTGATGTACTCCTTACTGAACATGTATGCAATGTATTTAGTAGATCTATTGTGAACCCTTTCAGACAGTATTTCATGAAATAAAACATTGAGTTTACATGTATGTAAACTAGCTAATAAAGGAGAAATTGTTCAGCTTTTCTTATATGGATATTTCTACATATATATATATATATAGTATGAACCTAGTGTTTGTGACTAATAAATATTTTCTTTAGGTGGAGATGGAGCGCACGTAAGTGACATACGGAAGCGTATTGTACGTTCTTCTTATGTACAGGAACAGTATATGCTCACTCATTGTTCTATTAGCACTGAGCCAACTCAGCCACCAACACAGCCTTCCATGTGCAGTGACCCTACTCGTGCAACTAGCCATGGGTCTACTAGCAGTGAGTCAGTAGGTTCCAGAGAAACTGTTTCAGGAGACTGTATAACGCCATACTCTAGAAAAGCCTCTCAACAGGGAAAGAAAAGTTTCTCGCACAGTGAAGGAATGTATGCATTCAACCAAAATTCCACCCCTTCCTGTAAGGTAAGTTGTCAGTAATCCTATTTTGAACATGCTATTTTTATTTGTGATTTCTACACTAATATTTGTGAGATTCTGAAGTGTTACCCCCAATAACAGTATGACGTTCATAACTGTGCCCCTTGCCAACAGGCTACAGTAACACAGAGCGCAGAGGAGCTGGTCAGAAGAAAAGCTCTGATTCAAGCTACCATGTCTGGGCGCAGTTTCTCATCCCCTCTTGGAGAACTAGATATGCTTCGATTACGCACTGTCTTGGACAGAGTATCACAGAGGAAGGATTCAGAGGATGTTAATGCAAAGATAACAGAGGGACTATGTGATTCTTGTAAGCAAATGTTTGGATAAAAATTGTCACATATAATTCATAAGAATACAATGCTTCGGTGGTAACCTGAAGTATGGTAGAAGCTTTAATAAGCACATACATATTATAGAATAATCTTATTTAGTCATTTGAAAATCACAAATGCTCTTTCTCCCATTTTATTTTCCAATTGTTCAAATTCCCAACTATCACATCAGTTTGTTTATATTACTAATTGAAACATTATCTATCATCATTTATAGTACATTACTATGTACATAAATTCAAGGTAAGAGAAGGAAGAGTGAATTAAAGCAGATTTTCACTTAATATTCCCCTCTCCATATTATGTCTCATTTTACTGTATTACAAATAAAAAAAAATCATTTATGTGCTAAAGGCAGTTGCCGCCATAGCCACCCCCCCTTCCACACCCCAATTGTGTATAATCACATAACTGTAAATGGATAAATGCAGCACACCAAGTGGATGAATGGTGGTTTATTTTATAATATACAGACAACGTTTTGTAGCCTGCTGCTAACTTTTTCAAAAGGTAGCGGGAAGCTACTGAAAAGCTGTCTTTACATCATGGAATAAATCACCATTTTTTATTTAATCCGCTTGGTGTGCTGCATTTATCCATTTACTATTGTGGTGGACCTGGTATCTGCAGTCCTATACAAGCGTGCAAGTCTTCAGAGCCTTTTAATTTTTCATATTTTGTTATGTTGCAGTCTTGTGCTAAACAAAAATAAATCAGGTTTTCCTCCATCAATCTGCACGCTGTGCCCCATAATAAGAATTACATTTTTTTTAAACATTTTTATTAACCCCTTAAGGACCCAGCCAATTTTCACTGTAGGACACGGCCATTTTTTTTGCACATCTGACCACTGTCACTTTAAATATTAATAATTCTGGGATGCCTTTACCTTTCATTCTGATTCCGAGATAGTTTTTTCGTGACATATTCTAGTTTATGTTAGTGGTAAAATTTTGTTGATACTTGTTTCATTTCTTGGTGAAAAATTCCGAAATTTTATGAAAAAATTGAAAATTTTGCATTTTTTTTTACTTTCAAGCTCTCTGAATATCCCAAATAAATTATATATATATATATTCATTCACATATACAATATGTCTACTTTATGTTTCCATCATAAAGTTGACATGTTTTTACTTTTGGAAGACATCAGAGGGCTTCAAAGTATAGCAGCAATTTTCCAATTTTTCACAAAATTTTTCAAAATCGAAATTTTTCAGGGACCAGTTCTGTTTTGAAGTGGATTTGAAGGGCCTCCTTCTTAATAGAAATACCCCACAAATGACCCCATTATAAAAACTGCTCCCCTCAAAGTATTCAAAATGACATTCAAAAGGTTTGTTAACCCTTAAGGTGTTTCACAGGAATAGCAGTAAATTGAAGGAGAAAATTCAAAATCTTCATTTTTTACACTGGCATGTTCTTTTAGACCCAGTTATTGAATTTTTACAAGGGGTAAAAGGAGACAAATCTTCCTAAAATGTGTAACCCAATTTCTCTCGAGTAAGAAAATACCTCATGTGTATGTCAAGTGTTCGGCGGGTGCAGTAGAGGGCTCAAAAGGGAAGGAGCGACAGTGGGATTTTGGAGAGTGAGTTTTTCTGAAATGGTTTTTGGGGGGCATGTCACATTTCGGAAGCCCCTATGGTGCCAGAACAGCAAAAACAAACAAACACATGGCATACTATTTTGGAAACTACACCCCTCAAGGCACGTAACAAGGGGTCCAGTGAGCCTTCACACCCCACAGGTGTTGACTTTTCGTTAAAGTAGGATGTGAAATTTTTTTTTTTCACTAAAATGCTAGTTTTCCCTCAAATTTAAAATTTTTACAAGGGATAATAGAACAAAATGACCCCCAAGATTTGTAACCCCATCTCTTCTGAGTATGGAAATACCCCATGTTAGGACGTAAAATGCTTTGCGGGCAAACTACAATGCTCAGAAGAGAAGGAGTCACATTTAGCTTTTGAAAAGCAAAATTTGCTGAAATGGTTTTTGGGGAGCATGTCCCATTTAGGAAGCCACTATGGTTCCAGGACAGCAAAAAAAAAACACATGGCATACTATTTTGGAAACTACACCCCTCAAGGCATGTAACAAGGGGTCCAGTGAGCCTTAACACCCCACAGGTGTTTGACGACTTTTTGTGAAATTTGGGTGTGTAAATTATTTTTTTTTATTTTTTTTTCACTAAAATGCTAGTTTTCCCTCAAATTTGAAATTTTTACAAGGGGTAATAGGACAAAATGCCCCCGAAAATTTGAAACCCCATCTCTTCTGAGTATGGAAATACCCCATGTGTGGACGTCAAGTGCTCTGCTGGCACACTACAATGCTCAGAAGAGAAGGAGCGCCATTGAGCTTTTGGGAAAAAATTTTTTGGAATGGAAGTCAGGGGCCATGTGCGTTTACATGTGACCCTATTTTGGAAACTACACCCCTCACAGAATTTAATAAGAGGTGCAGTGAGTATTTACACCCCACTGGCGTTTGACAGATCTTTGGATTACATTTTTCATTTTTACGGACCACTGTTCCAAAAATCTGCCAGACACCTGTGGGGCGTAAATGCTCCCTGTACCCCTTATTACATTATGTGAGGGGTCTAGTTTCCAAACTGGCGTCACATATGGGTATTTATATTTTTGCGTTTGTCAGAACCACTGTAAAATCGGCCACCCCTGTGCAAATCACCAATTTAGGCCTCAAATGTACATAGTGTGCTCTCACTCCTGAGCCTTGTTGTACGCCCGCAGAGTATTTTACGCCCACATATGGGGTATTTCTGTACTCGGGAGAAATTGTGTTACAAATTTTGGGGGTCTTTTTTTCCTTTTAACGCTTGTGAAAATAAAAAGTATGGGGCAACACCAGCATGTTTAATTTTTTTACACTAACAAGCTGGTGTAGCCCCCAACTTTTTTCCTTTTCATAAGGGGTAAAAGGAGAAAAAGCCCCCCAAAATTTGTAGTGCTATTTCTCCTGAGTACGGAAATACCCCATATGTGGCCCTAAATTGTTTCCTTGAAATATGACAGGGCTCCGAAGTGAGAGAGCTCCATGCGCATTTGAGGACTAAATTAGGCATCGCATAGGGGTGGACATAGGGGTATTCTATGCCAGCGATTCCCAAACAGGGTGCCTCCAGCTGTTGCTAAATTCCCAGCATGCCTGGACAGTCAGTGGCTGTCCGGAAATGCTGGGAGTTGTTGTTTTGCAACAGCTGGAGGCTCCGTTTTGGAAACACTGCCATACAATACGTTTTTCATTTTTATTGGGGGGGGGGGGGGACAGTATAAGGGGGTGTATATGTAGTGTTTGTGTAGTGTTTTTAGGGTACATTCGCACTGGCATGTTACAGTGAGTTTCCCACTAGGAGTTTGCGCTGCGGTGAAAAATTTGCCGCAGACCAAACTTGAAGCAGGAAACTTACTGCAAACGTGCATGCTGGGAGTTGTACTTTTGCAACAGCTGGAGACACACTGGTTGGAAAACCTTCAGTTAGGTTCTGTTACCTTACTCAGTATTTTCCAACCAGTCTGCCTCCAGCTGTTGCAAAACTACAACTCCCAGCATGCACTGATCGCCGAAGGGCATGCTGAGAGATGTAGTTATGCAATAGCTGGAGGTACGCAACTACAACTCCCAGCATGCCGAGACAGCTGTTTGCTGTTTGGGCATGCTGAGATTTGCAGTTTTGCAACGTCTGGAGGGCTTCAGTTTTAGAGAACACTGCAAAGTGATCTCCAAACTGTGGTCCTCCAGCTGTTGCAAAACTACAAATTTCAGCATGCCCAGACAGCAAACAATTGTTTTGCATGCTAGGAGTTGTAGTTTTGCAAGATCTGGAGGGCTACAGTTTAGGGACCACTATATAGTGGTCTCAAACTGTAGCCCTCCAGCTGTTGCAAAACTACATATTCCAGCATGCCCAAACAGCTGTCTGGGCATGCTGGGAGTTGTAGTTTTGCAACATCTGGAGGGGTTTAGTTAGAGACCACTGTATAATGGTCTCAAACTGTACCCTCCAGATGTTGCTAGGCAACTCACCGGCTTCCGTCGGATCCAGCCGCACGTCATCGCTGCCCGCCGATCTCCATCGCCCACAGCCTCCGTCGCCCGCCCGGATCGGTAAGTGGATCTTCAGCGCCGGTCTCCTTCCGTTCCCCGTTCTGCCCCGCCTATTGTGGGTGGACAGGACGGGGAAAACGAAAGTTAACCCCCCCCGCCCCCGATCTGCTATTGGTGGTTGCGTCTAGACCACCAATAGCAGGGATAGGAGGGGTGGCACCTGTGCCACCTCACTCCTATCGCTTTAGGGGGATCCTGGGTGTCTTAGACAACCGCGATCCCCCTTATATTCCGGGTCACTATAGACCCGGAATCGCGCAAATCGCGCAATTCACTTACGATTTGCCGCGATCGCCGACATGGGGGGGTCTGATGACCCCCCCTGGGCGTTTGCACGGGATGCCTGCTCAACGATTTCAGCAGGCATCCCGGTCCGATCCCCACCCGGCACGAGGCAGGGGCCGGAATTCTCCATGACGTACACGTACGTCATTGGTCCTTAAGTACCAAGTTGTCATGAAGTACGCATACGTCAAGGGTCCGTAAGGGGTTAAAAATGACCCTATGCTATGACAAAAAATTTTGCTCTGTACATGATTTGAAAATATATACCGCTTTTTATTTATGGTGTCATAGCAGATAATGCAGAGAGACTAGAGCAAAGAATAAGCCATAAGAACTGCCTGTAGAGCTCAGAGACAGGATAATCTGGAGCCAGATGTGGAGAAGAGATAGAAAAGAGTAGAAACATTTTCTGCAGAATTTAAAGTTACTAAGAGCACAGTTGCCTCCATAATTCTTAAATGAAAGATTCTTGGAACAACCAGATCTTTTCCTAAGAGCTGGCCGTCCCACTAAACTAAGTAATCATGGGAGGAGGGCCTTGGTAAATGAGGTGACCAAGAACCCAATGGTCTAGATGAGCTGAAAAGACTCTGGCCGGCATTTATCATTGTAGGTGTAAGTGAAGCATTTTTCTACACCTTTTTTGTGTGCTGTAATGTGTAGGAGCGGCATCAAATTTATTAAATGGTCATTTGATACATTTTGTTCAGATAGACATTTTCTGGGCTGGTGTAGTTTAGAGACTTTTCAGTGGCTTTGTGCCTTTTCACAAAAAGGCGCAGTTCATAAAACCCTTCCATATCATGTGTATTGCCAAAATCAGTGGATTACAACTCAAAATCAGCAGAAATGTGTAAACCAAAAGGCACAAATAAACCCGGCTTGCGCCTTTTTTGCGTCTTTTCGAGGCACAAAAAACAGTCTAAAGACAATGATAAATGTCGGCCTCTGTGTGCAAGAAACTTCCAGAAAGTCAACCTTCACTGCAGCACTCCAGTCTTTATGAGTGGCCAAAAAGGCCCTCCTTAATACAGAAAGGCAGCTAAAGGACTTTTTAGACTGTAAGAAACAAGATTCTCTCATCTAATTTAACCAAGGCTAAACTTTTTGACCTAAATTCCAAGCATCAACCAGTCACTGCTCATCACCTGCCAAAAACAATCCCTACAGTGAAGCATGGAGGTGGCAGCATCATGTGTTGGATGTTTTTTGGCAGCTGGGACAGGTCAGATTTGACTGATTGTAAGGCTGGGTCCACACTACGTTTTGTCCCATACGGGAGCGCATACGGCAGGGGGGAGCTAAAAGCTCGCGCTCCCGTATGTTACCGTATGCGCTCCCGTATGTAATTCACTTCAATGAGCCGACCGGAGTGAAACGTTCGGTCCGGTCGGCTCATTTTTGCGCCGTATGCGCTTTTACAACCGGACCTAAAACCGTGGTTGACCACAGTTTTAGGTCCGGTTGTAAAAGCGCATACGGCGCAAAAATGAGCCGACCGGACCGAACGTTTCACTCCGGTCGGCTCATTGAAGTGAATGGCATACGGGAGCGCATACGGTCACATACGGGAGCGCGAGCTTTTAGCTCCCCCCTGCCGTATGCGCTCCCGTATGGGACAAAACGTAGTGTGGACCCAGCCTTACTGTATGGCGCAAAATACAGAGATATTCTTAATAAGAACCTGATTTAAAGTGTTCAGGAGCTCAAACTGAGCTGAAAGTTCACCTTCCAACAAGACAATGACCCTAACCAAAAAGCCAAGATAACTGTGTGAATGTCCTTGAGTGGCCCAACCAGAGCTCTAACTTAAACCCAACTGAACATCTTTGAAGAGACCTAAAAGTGGCTGTCCACCCACAGTTCCCATCAAACGTGACAGAGCTTAAGAGGATCTGCAGAGATGAATGGCAGAAAATCCCCAAATCTTGGTGTGCAAACCAGGTGGCCTCATACCCAAGAAGACTAAAGGCAGTAATTGCTGCCAAAGGTGTTTCAACTGGGGGTACTTATGTCAGTATTATTTATACCTAATATTTTAGTTTTTCCTTTTCAAGAAATTAGCAAAGATTTCTAACATTCTGCCTTCACTTTTTCATTATGGGGTATTGAGTGTAAAATGATGGAGGTGGGGAGTTCATTTTCTGCAAAATAAAATGTGAAAAAAAAGGTTCTAAAGACTTTTTGTATGTACTGTAGCTAGCTGAAATTGTATGTTCTAATGCAGTTTTCCAAACCAGGGTGCCTCCAGGTGTTGCAAAACTACAACTCCCAGCATGCCTGGACAGCCGAAGGCTGTCCAGGCATGCTGGGAGTTGTAGTTTTGCAACATCTGGAGGCACCCTGGTTCGGAAACACTGTTTTCCTGTTTCAGGTCATACATTAGTGCAGCTCAAATCATTAAGTAATATACACTCTTCCAAGTTGCAAGAGAGCATATTTTATCTTGAGAGCCCATGACATTCTTCATATGAGAAAAGTTTACTGGTAAACAGTCTGATAAAATAATCTCCTTACTGGAAGTGATCTGGTCATTTAAAAAAAAGCACAGAAAGACTAGTTACTTTTAATTCTAGATAGAAGTCTTGGCATCAACGTTATGGACAAGATGAGCTTTATGTTGTTACAGCTCCTTTTAAAAATGATTAGGATATAGACTGAGGATTGTCAAATTACAATCAGTTTTCTGCTCTTACTGTATTTCCTTTACTTATATTCTCTGTTATCCAGTGGCAGGTCAGCTTCCTTCTCCTGCACAGCTAGACTGGGACATGTTGGTGGATGCACAGTATCTTTTCTCTGCATCTCCAGCTGCAGCGAATATTGGGTCTGGGGTCAGCAGTGATTCTGGTTGGCAATGCCGAGCTGTAATCCATGGCTATATTGGAAGCAGCAACTATTCCTGGGAAACCACAATAAGCCTGGAGCCACTTATAAATGGCATTGAAGAGGATTTTGGAACCTGTACTGAGTATGAAAAGTGTTATGACCTGCACCAGTTGGCTGCACGCTCTGTGATTCAAGACAATGAGGATATGGCCTGGAGAGAGTGTGACATTGAACATGGTAACATCTGCCCTTTAAAATCTTGCACCAGCATGTCTATCTAGTTGTGTCATTTTATGTGTTTATCATCTCACTTCATTCCATTTTAGGTTCTTCTCGTCGATTCCGACTGAAAGCTATACAGACCAGCAAGTCTTGCTCACAAGTCTCCGTTTTTACTAGCCATTTGCCTATAGACCTAGATACCCAGGATGCACTTCCAGGTCATATGATTGTGCGTAGAGGTAAGGTGTGGGCAATAATATCATCACATCATGAGTAATGGAAAAAATAAAAATATATATATATATATATATACACATCTATGATCGTGCCTTGATTATTCCATTAGGTGGACGCAGTAGGAGGAGTGGTAGCTCAAACTCTGGGAGCTGGAGCGTGGCAGATACCAGGCACTCTGAAATCATGGAGGACACATTCGAAAATGCAGGTAGTGTGATTCTGCACAAAAACTGCAGAAAAGGAGTACAAACTAAATGATAAAGAGGAATTTGCATCTCATAAAGTGATAGACTATCACTAGAATTTTCCATCACTTTATGATTTTTGGGTGTTTATAGTACAGCGGCACTAATGGCTGTGCAGGGAACTGCAGCCAGTCCCATTCACTTAAACAGTGCTGTGCTGCCCTCCTTCTGCTCAACCAATGGCTTTGTGCAGCTGTACAAGTAAAGACTGTGAAGGAATCACAGTGGAACCACAGACAGGGCCAGATTAAGTCTGCCTGTAAGATGGAGCACTTCATTATGTTTGGCATCCCCCCCGACAGTTCCCCCATAGACATACAGCCTCCAGCCATATACAGTGTATGGCTGGATGCCTGTTTACTGCCCCACTTCCGACCACTGCCTCTCCGGTCCGGGGACTGGGTTCACGATCTACTGCTATGGCCTATGGGCCATAGCAGTAGGTCCAGGGAGCAGAGGTTGGAACACTGAAGATGACGTGCTGCTGGTAACTTACCATGCGCGCGTCCTCATCTATGCTCCGCTCCTCTCTGCTGTTACCATGGGCGCACGCACGGGACGTCAGTGACGTCCCTGCGTGCGCTACCTCCCAGCGGTCCCTGTGTTTTTAAAGTTAACGTGGGGGCCGCCACAGAGAGGTAACCAGCGGGACATCCTTGTGTCCTGAAAAGATTTTTTGGGACACAGGGATGTCCCTAGTGTAACGGGGGCCCCCTGCGGGCACGAGGTCTGGAGCAGGCACTCAATAGTGCCAATGATGATCCGGCCCTGACCACAGAGACAGGACACTGCTGCAGCCAGTGATGAGCAAACAGGTCCTCATCGAATGCTCATCTCAGAAGCAGGAATAAGAAAGAAGATTGGGGCAAGTACTGACAACAAATTAGCATTGTTGGTCCCTCCTCCGAACAAAACATAATGTTGGTATTTCTGTAATTGCAATTGTACTGACCTGCATAATAAAACTAACATGTCAGTTTTTCAATTTCACACTACAAATATTTTTAGTTTGGTTCACATTACATTTGTAGTAAAATTAAGCATGCCATTAACCCCTTAAGGACACATGACGTACTGGAACGTCATGTGTCCGCTCCCGATCTATAATATAGCGGGTCGGGAGACCCGTGGCTAATAGCGTGCGGCATTGATCGCTGTGCCGTGCGCTATTAACCCTTTAGACGCGGCGTTCAAAGTTGAACGCCGCGTCTAAAGTGAAACTGAAACCATGCCGGTTAGCTCAGTGGGCTGTTCGGGATAGCCGCGGCGAAATCGCGGCATCCCGAACAGCTTACAGGACAGCAGGAGGGTCCCTACCTGCCTCCTCGCTGTCCGATCGCCGAATGACTGCTCAGTGCCTGAGATCCAGGCATGAGCAGTCAAGCGGCAGAATCATCGATCACTGGTTTCTTATGAGAAACCAGTGATCAATGATAAAGATCAGTGTGTGCAGTGTTATAGGTCCCTATGGGAGCTATAACACTGCAAAAAAAAAGTGAATAAATATCATTTAACACCTTCCCTATTAAAAGTTTGAATCACCCCTTTTCCCTTAAAAAAAGTGTAAATAAAAATAGACATATATGGTATCGCTGCCTGCGGAAATGTCCGAATTTTAAAAATATTTCGTTAATTAAACCGCACGGTCAATGGCGTGCGCGCAAAAAATAGTGCATTTTTGGTTACTTTTTATATCATGAAAAAATGAATAAAAGATAAAACGATCAATAAGTCCTATCAATGCAAAAATTGTACCGTTAAAAACTTCAGATCACGGCGCAAAAAATGAGCCCTCATACCGCCCCATACACGGAAAAATAAAAAAGTTATAGGGGTCAGAAATGACAATTTTAAACGTATTAATTTTCCTGCATGAAGTTATGATTTTTTCCAGAAGTACGACAAAATCAGACCTATATAAGTAGGGTATCATTTTAATCGTATGGACCTACAGAATATCAGGTGTCATTTTTACCGAAAAATTTATTACGTAGAGACGGAAGCCCCCAAAGTTACAAAACAGCGTTTTTTTTTTTCAATTTTGTCACACAATGATTTTTTTTTTCCGTTTCACCGTAGATTTTTGGGCACAATGACTGACGCCATTACAAAGTAGAATTGGTGGCGCAAAAAATAAGCCATCATATGGATTTTAGGTGCAAAATTGAAAGAGTTATGATTTTTTAAAGGCAAGGAGCAAAAAACGAAAATGCAAAAACGGAAAAACTTCTGGTCCTTAAGGGGTTAAAATTAGCAATTTTTCCTGCAAAAAAAAAACTCCCAAACCCTAATATTGCACTTCTGCATGTTCAGGGTACATCTGGGTGCAGCAGCTATTCCGAACAGCTAATGGGTGTCTGCAACGATCAGATATTGATGACCTATCCTGAAAATAGGTTAAGTAAAGTAGGTCAAGTACTGACCTTGATCTCTGCCTGTGTATGAAACGGGGAGAGCGAGTGCTATTCACTCCCTATGGTCAGACAGCACTTCCTGGGTGCGGAGACCAAAGTCTGTGCTTTTGAGCAGACAGAATGCGGTCTGAACCAGAAGGGAGACCCCTAGTGGCCAGATTAATAAGGCCATGAAAGGGACATAAAGACTTTTTTTTTTAATGGAGTAAATTACACATCTTATTTTACCTGCTGTGTCATATACCCAAAAAATTTTTTTAATGACAGTGCCCATTTAAAGATAGGCTGTGGCTACAAACAATAGCTATTTGATTATTTTAAAACGTATCATTAGTCCAGAAATGACTAACTGTATAAAAAATACCCATACTTTTACATACAATATATATCTTACTAAAAGTGCAGCTGGTTATATACATCTTCCTTTGTAACAGCTAGATCTCCAGTTCTACTGTCTTCACAAAGAATATCCTCTGAAAATGGCTTGGAGAAAAGGGAAGCACAAGAAGGTGAGTTTGCAGTGAAACAACACATTAATATGATAAAAGCTATTTTACTGTACTACTTCACTTACTTGGTTAGTATGGAATAAAGTTAGTAACAAACTGAGAAAGTTTATTGATAAATACAAAGGTGGGAAAACAGTTCGGGATGCAACCCGAATCGCAACTAAAATAAACATAGTATTTAATAAATTTAGTACGGTAATCAATTGAAGTTGAATGCAGTGCCTTGAGCTCAGGGAGCAGATCGTGGCCACCGTGGCAAAATTGCGGGGTCTCCATCACCTGACAGGATAAGTGTAGGTCTCTTACCTAGTCCCGCCCTGTCTGATTGGCGCTCCAATACTGCAGGCAGCCTGTCGTAATGGAGTGCTGATAACACTGATCAATGCTTTGCCAAAGCATTGTTCAGTGTATGCAATTGGCAGATTACATGTAATAGTCCCCTATGGGGACTACAAAAAGTATATACAATTTAGAAAATTTTTTATAAATTAACAATAAGACTCTTTCCTAATAAGTTTTTAAAATAAAGTAATGTAAAACAAAAATGAACAAACCTACGTGGCGTGCGTAAATTTCCGAGCTACTTAAAATGTGTTAATAAAACCGCATTCTCAAAAATTTATAACTACTGGTTTATGGTCACTTCATATACCAAAAAAACCCTGTCAAAACAAAAATACCATTAAAAACTTAAGATGATGACACATAAAATGAGCCATCAAACAGTCCTGTTTAGGGGAGAAAAAAAAAAAGTTATAGATGTCAGAAGAGGACAATTTTAAAGGATAATTTCTCAACAAAAAGTTCTAAGCTTTTAAAATTAGTAACATAAAAACAAAACTCATAAATAAAAAAGGTATTGTTATAATAGTATGGCACGTCTGAAAAAGATAATACGTAATTCTTTCTGAAAATGGAGTCCTCCCCCCAAACTTTTGTTTTACCATAGATTTTGTGGTAAAATGAGTGATGTTATTACAATTGGTGGCGCAAAAAACAAACCCTCATATGGGTCTGTAGGTGGAAAATTTAAAGCGTTATGGCTTTAAAAAGGCGAGAAAGAAAAACGTAAGTGCAAAAATGAAAAAACCTCAAGGCTGGGATTTCTCTAAGGTTTTTTTTAGGGAAAACGCCTCACTCATTCTGCCGCATGGTGTTTTTTAACATTTAATGTTTTTGTGGACTTTATTTTTTTATTTTATTTAACTAGCTAAAAAAATGATGGACATAGCTATTTATAGAATTTCTTAGGGTACCTGAATTTGTAGGGAACGAATTATATATATTTTTAAAGTTTTTATTTGAAAGAAGGGAACAATTATTGGGAGCAGGGTAGGAAATTAATAGCTGCTGACAATCTAAAATAACGAACATGTCTGAATGTTTTATGTGTAATTTACAGTATTTATCAGGGTATACCACGCACCGGCCTATAACACGCACCCTCATTTTTCCAAGGATATTTGGGTAAAAAAGTTTTTTACCCAAATATCCATGGTAAAATGAGGTTGCGTGTATACCCCGATACACCCCCAGGAAAGGCCGTCGCAGCCCGCTTCTCTCCCCCTGCCTTTCCTGGGGTTTAGAGCCCTGCTGCCGCCGCTTCTCTCCCGCTGGCTATCGGCACCGCTGCCCGTTCTATCCCCCTGACTATCGGTGCCGGCGCCCCATTGGCGGCGCCGACAGCCAGGAGGAGAGAAGGGGCAGCGGCACCCATTGCCAGCGCCGCTGCCTCCCCCCATCCCCGGTTGCATAATTACCTGTTGCTGGGGTCGGGTCCGCGCTGCTTCAGGCCTCCGGTGTGCGTCCCATGCGTCGTTGCTATGCACTGCACGGCGCAATGACGAGTGACATCTTTACGCCGCGCATAGCAACGACGCATGGGACGCTCACCGGAGGCCTGAAGCAGCGCAGACCCGACCCCGGCAACAGGGGATGGGGGGAGGCAGCGGCGCCGGCAATGGGTGCCGCTGCCCCTTCTGTCCCCCTGGCTGTCGGTGCCGCTTCTCTCCCCCTGGCTATCGGCGCCGGCACCGATAGTCAGGGGGAGAGAACGGGAAGCGGCGCCGATAGCCAGGGGGAGAGAAGGGCTGGCAGGGGCAGAGAAGCCGGCAGTGCTGGCGGTCTCTGCACCTGCAAAGCCGCTGCAGTTCATAGATTTAAAGCGCCCGCTTTAAATCATTGAACTGCAGCGGCTTATCGGCGCATAACACGCAGGTAGGCTTTAGGCTAAAAAATTTTGCCTAAAAAGTGCGTGTTATACGCCGATAAATACGGTAATTTGTGTAATGTATGTATTTTTCGGTGTTATGTACAAATTTTAATAACTGTTTTTGCTTTTTATTTTAGGTACAGTATATTTCCTTAAGGCTGTGCAATTTCCATATTGGAACAGACTTTGTTCCATGATGGGAATAGTAGTTTAGGTACTGAGGGACCGATTGCACCAGGTCTCACTCCTGAGACCCGCTGCCATCATAACTTAAAAGCCGGGGAAGCGGGCAGCATGCTATTCCGCTCCCCAGCCGTCCGGGGATGTTCCTAAGCTAAGATCAGTACTCAGTCAATTCATATTTACCAGCAGAAGCCCTCATTGGTTGCCTCCGATTGACCAATGAGGGCTTGTGGTAGGAAATATGATTAGCACTGTAAGTTCATATTTGCCATCAGAAGCCCTAATTGAGGACCAAGGAGGGCATCAGCAGCTAATATGAATATTATAGAAGTTGCCATATCCTTTTCATTATAGTATCCCCCGCTCTCTCCAGCTGGCCGCCCCTATAGAGTCGCTGCAGTCACATGCTACATACAGTCAACACTACAACTCACAGCATTTCCTGACATTGGGCTTGGTAAGATATAATAGCTGAGGGGCCTGGAGCAGAACCAAGTTTTTGTATTTATTTTTTTTTTTTCGGTATAGTGGACTTAGAGTTCTGAATCAGCTAGTGTTTAGAAGTCCCATAGAGAAATCATAGAGTAGTAAAGCATGCAAACTGCTACTCCATTCCCTTGGGGTCAGATGACCTCCAATCTCATGATTTCTGGGGGTCCCAGGAGTCAGACCTCTGCCAAGCAGCCTGTTATCACCTATCATGTGG
The DNA here is from genome assembly GCF_029499605.1 of Hyla sarda. NCBI lineage: Eukaryota > Metazoa > Chordata > Amphibia > Anura > Hylidae > Hyla > Hyla sarda. The sequence continues at coordinate 178,820,143 of NC_079191.1, forward strand.
GGACGAAGTCACAAGTCTAATTAGGGCACATTCTACAGAAGCAATGCCATTCACATTTATAAACTGACTCTGAATCAGTGTATGATTAGTAATAGTTTTACAAAGTTCTTTGACATTGTGTAAATTCTATGTGCGCTTATGTATGGATATTCAATTATTTTAATATGCAGCAATAAACAAGAACTTACTAATTAAGAGGTCTATAATTTTAGGACAAATTATTAGCCAATTTACATCACAGAAATCAGATTCCTCCGTAAGCTCAAGGTAAGTTATAGACAGCATTATATGTATGTGTAGGCCATTGTAATTACTTTTTTTTTCTATGTAACCTTGGTTTCATCTGCCTGTAGGGTTAGCGTTGGTAAAAAGAAAATCCGCAATTTATCTGGAAAATTATCTCCCTTAAAGCCATGTTTAACTGGAAATAAAGAGCCAAAATCTGAACTTTTGGTACAGGACTATTTACCGCTGGTAAGCGCCTAAAATGTCTAATTCGAAGAGCCCATTCACACTACGCATTTTCCAAGCAGAATTTTGCTCTGGAGTTGTCACAAAATATGGTGCAGCAGCCTCCCATTGTTTTCAGTGGCATTCTGCTGCACCATTCACACTATGGAATTTCTGCAGCGCTATTTCAGATTCTGACAGCATTGTCAGAAAAAACATGTTCATTCTTTTGGCAGCATGCACTTGGAAATGCATTGCCAGCTATGGAATATCTCTGGGTGGAGATTCCATAGCGTGAATGAGCCCTCAAGGTATTTATATCTTAGATGAAGTTTGACCATCCCTGGCAGTTAAAGAGCTGACTCTTACATATATGGGTTTTTTGGTTGAAAGACTGATCAAGCATTTTGGATTTCAACATGCTTGATAGTTTGTTTCTGTGGGTATAAGCTGCTGCCTGACTTCTGGCAGCAGCTAATTCTCATTTTCAATTAACCCCACGTGCACACTTGGGCCAAGCATGCATGTTTATAGGGAAAGTTAGCCATTTTTTAAAGTATTTATTCATTCTTTCTTTCTTATTGCCATTTATAAAGTTTTCCTGAATATTTATATTGATATCCATCGTTGAAGGAGCCATGTGAGTGCTGCAGCCTCTTCCAAGTTCACCCTTGTATATTGGATTGCAGCATTACTTTGTAATAGCAGCTTGTCCCATTCACTAACACACCGAATGTACGAGGTTGTGCCTGGTAAGCATTGAAAAGCCAGCAGCACTCACACAAATGCTGGTGTCCCATCACTCAGCTGATTAGCAGGACTAACTGGAGCACCAGAAATTAGTCTCACATCCCAGAAAACCCATAACCACCTTCAATTCCTCTGCAGCAACAGACAAGCATTAAAGCGCTACTTTCAAATATTATATATAGCAGGGGGAGACAAGTGTAGCTGCCCAGATGGAGCAGGTGGAGAGGGAGGGAGACCAGAGTAGCTGCACAAGTGGAAGAAGGGGGAGACAAGTTTAGCTGCGCAGATGGAGCAGGCATGGAGGGAGACAAGTGGTGCTGCAAGGATGGATCATAGTTTTAAAGAGGGAGGCAGGAAGACAGTCCACTAGCTACACTTGTCTTCCTCCCTCTCCGGCTGCTCCATCTGCACAGCTACACTATGCTGAGTTGAGGGCGAGAGGGTGTGTAGGGCCCAGCCAATCAGAGCAGCGGGGGAGCAGCTGTGAGTCCAAGTTTACTATCTACTCGCAGAAAACTTTACTACACTGGTACTGGCTGAAACAACCCCTTCAGAGCAGGTATTTAAGGCAAGCATTTAAAAAAAAAAGAAAACAAAACGGCTGAAGCTCCTGAGTTCACTTCATGGAATCTAAACGTTGCAGAATGTGAAATTAAGTAATTGAGCCAAGTACCAGACAGACATGACTTATATTACCATCCTGTAGGGGTTAAACTTGAATCTGAACTTTATCACAATCGTTCTACATGTCATTTACACAGATATTTATGTCTTTAGATTAGCTTGCAGACCCCAGATGGTTTCTTCAACTTAAGCAGCTGCTTTTCCAGCGTGGTGCAGATCTCGCTTCAACGTTTACTTCGTGCTTCCCCATTCTCTTGTCATCGTGGAAGCCTCAGTCCAGTGTCTGAGCCTTGCCCATTAGAACATGGGGATTTTATCAGAGGAGCCCAGACATGCAAAGGAGGATCTCAGCCACAGGTTCCAGAGTCAAAAGATACCTCTTCTCTGCCTATCTATGCCACATCCTGCCCTGAAGCTCTCTGTCATCAAGCAGACAGTGGACGAGGGTCGGAGACTGATCCATGTGACAACTCTCCATGTCCTTCAGAGACTGGCAATGAACTGGATACAGATCTTGAGGGATGTTCTTGGGCCACAGCTGTAGCACTAGCATGGCTTGAGCATCGTTGTGCTGGCTTCTTTATAGAATGGGAGCTACTGGCAGCAAAGGCAGAGGGTTGGCTAACGGCACAGATGCTTCCTGATGGTCTACAGTTGCCTGCATTGAAAGGGGCTGCCCGGCAGCTTTTCTTACTACTTCGTCACTGGGATGAAAATCTCAACTTAAAAATACTGTGCTACAAGCCAGGTGATGTTTGAGGGACCATCTAGGCATCTTAAAAATAGAGGCACTGACCAAAGCTTTCTACTGCCTTATACCAATGACATACAGGATGAATCATACTAGACTGTAGTTAACAGTGTTTGTTTCCTTATTAGTAAGACACTTTGAGCGAAAATGAAATAGGTTTTTCACATTTATTAGTTAAAAAAAAATACTAGCATATAAAGACAAAACGTCTCATTCCCCTTCCAATTTCAAAGAAAAATCCATGTCAGTCACAGTATTAAACTTACAGACTCTCCAGTTATTTATATGAAGTTTGTAAGTCTCCTATGGATGAACATAAAGGAATTAGTCCTTCTTCTTAAGAGAAGTTTTGAAGGTTGCTACATTGTCTTTGGGAGACTTCTCATCTGGTGGAACACCAAACCATAGGTGAAGTAGAATGGCCACGTGACACAAATGGAGGGCACCCGAACTCATAGCAGTAGAGGGGAAGGTGTTCCATGACAGCTCAATAAGGCCCAATATAAGAATTCTAAAAAAAAAGGGGGAAAAGACATCATATGGAACACTACTCACAGAAAACACCACTCACTACAGAACTGTGCTGAATTCATACTTGGCTAGTCCAGGCAGGACACCGGTATCCGTGCACCACAGTAAGTACGGCAACGTGTGAAAGTACCAGACATAGAACTGATAATGTAGAGAACGGCTGAATGTAACACCCAAGAAGTTACTAGAGAACAGGACAAAGATAATCTCTGATAGAGTCAAGGTTTGTGCAAGTTTTAGTTGACAATTTTAGATTGGAGATTAACTGAAATATGAATTCTTAATCTGAAGCCAAAATCTAATTCTTCATCATCCTGTTTTTCTACAAACTAATGAAGTGCTACGAAAAGAATCCTTACTATTGTAATATAGTTTTCACATATAAGATTATAAATAAATATTAAATTGTGTCTGTAACTTATGCGTATTATAATAAACTTATTAAATAAAAAGCATGATATGAGACGTACACTAAGCAAAGTATTTAAAGTACTCAGGAAATGTATTTTTAATATGACAAGTGAAAACCATGGTTAAAAGGGGTACTCCAGGATTTAAAATGTAAACATTTCTTTGTTGCTGAGGGACTGTTAAAAAAAAATAAAAAATACAATCCTTTACACCCCCTGCTGCTCTGAGAAGACACATCAGAGCAGGACCTGCCTGCTCAGCCAATCACTGGCCAAGTCTGAGCACTGTTTTGGAAGCACTGCAATACCCCTTTAGGTACTTCTGAGTGGCCCTGCTTGAGTAATCTGAGAAACAAACCTCCAGTTATGAAGAAAAACAGGTGCTCCTAGTGCAATGTTTGGAAAGCAAGAATCCCCTAAAAATGCAACCCAGCTTACCAGATGGTAGTGTGCTTAGAGCACAACACCTTTGCTTGCACGTAGACTCGCTCAGTTGCCGGAGAACCTTTGTAGTGAAGAGGCGGCAGGTTCCACATAAACCCGATTCTTCTGAGAGCAACGGAAAAAACTTCTTCAAAACTACAGAACAGATCATATGGAGTATGATCCTAAAAAGCTGTGGATTATTGAGCACCATTTCTCAGAAAGAAGTAGTAAAGCACTTATGTTGCACCTACCAATACATTTGAGTTCCTTCACCATAAGTTTCAAACGCAGCCCGGGTTCTTCGTCAGGCAGTGGAATACATTACAGGTGCAAGTGCAGTATTTTTAAAACATATTTTGGATTCATATCCGGGTCATGGTTACATAAAGTATTTTCTTAAACCCTTTAGTTAGAAGTTTTAATAAACAACCATTTCTTTTACGACTTAGGATTCTAATTGGTAGAAGACAAAAAAATATAGAAAACACAATTGTTCCTTGTGGTATCAGACACTACCATTATTGGCGGATGCGCTCACTGCTAGTAAAGGTGAAAAGTAGAGATGAGCGAACTTACAGTAAATTCGATTAGTCACAAACTTCTCGGCTCGGCGGTTGCTGACTTTTCCTGCATAAATTAGTTCTCCGGTGGGCTGGGAAAGGTGGATACAGCCCTAGGAAAGAGTCTCCTAGGACTGTATCCACCTTTTCCAGCCCACGGGAGCACCTGAAAGCTGAATTAATTTATGCAGGAAAAGTCAGCAACTGCCGAGCCGAGAAGTTCGTGACGAATCGAATTTACTGTAAGTTCGCTCATCTCTATTGCCGTCCATGCCTGACGAAGAACCCAGGCTGCGTTCGAAACTTATGTTGCACTTACCAATAACTGTATGAGTTTCTTCACCATAAGTGCTTTACTACTACTTTCTGAGGAACAGGGCTCAATAATCCACAGCTTTTTAGGATCGTACTCCCAATGATCCATCCAGTTATGGAAGTCCTGCCCCCATTTAATAGATTGGACTGGCACTGTGTTGACCAAAGTACCTTGATGACAATAAGGACATGGCATTTTTAATGCCAAACACTTTTACAAATTAATTTTCCTAAAAACTGTACAGAACTAGACATTTTGCTTTCCGAGCAGGAGTCACATTCTGCATTTAGACCACATAATTCTCCCATGCCCTACAGAGTGTGCCCAGTGCACAAGGAAGCCCAATCTAGGAAAGTCTTTTAGTGCCTTGCCCTTTTTGTGCTTGTAAATGTTGGTTGTTTTTGCCTATGTAGAAAGGTGATGCTGCAAAAACTATTCTCTTGTAACAAGTCATTAGTGCCTTGCCCATGGTCTAGATTTTGTTTTACAATGCTAATTAGAGAGAATTTATTTAACCATTAAACATTTGCTTTATTTTCTGTAAGGATACTGTTTGCTGACAGTCTGCGTGACTGGGGTTTTCTCTGAGCTGGATCCTTTAAGAGTGCAAGAATGCTTTGCTGAGACCTGTGTTAAATAGAAACAAAGTGACTTGAACTCTGTCATTTCTTACTATAATACCACCAACACACTTCTTACAGTAGGTACCTGTGCCATCTGTAGAAACAAAAGAACAGTAGTCCAGTGAGGTGAGCTGAAAGTAATGCTAAGTGGAAAGCCCGATGCTGAAACACGTACTCTGGGAGGAAACGCCAATTTACAGTCCACTGAAATAGGAACTGTCTACCAAAATCAAAGGATCGCAGCAGGTATGCAGTAGGATTTTCCAACAAAAATGGAAGGGCCAAGAGGACCTGTGGTATCACATGGTGCAAAATGAAAGAAAAAAAAAAAAACGTTTATTGATGAGGTTCAATACAATCTTAAAACTTTCCAGCTTCCTGTAAAGTAGTGTAACATTTATACATGGACTGATCAGTGTTACTTGTATTATCTTTATTGAAATGGCTTTTAGTCTTATGTAAACTAATTTTAGTGTAAGCACAAAAAGCGGAAGCGGAAAATTCAAATCTACTAGTGACAAATGTATACAGATTGTTGCTATTCAAAAAGCTGAAGCCTTCCAGTACTTACCTACTCTATGTCCCTAGGAGAAGTTGTGTAGTCTCTCCAGTCAGACATGGAGCTCTCTGCTGGGTCAGGAACTGTCCAGGGCAGGAGAGGTTTGCTGTAGGGATTTTCTCATACTCTGGTAAGTTCCAGACAAGAACAGAGGTGGCAGCAGGAAGCACTATACTGTATCTGACTGGGAATACTACATAACTTCCTCCAGTGCATACAGCAGCTGATAAGTACTGGAAAGATTAACATTTTTAAAGTAATTTACAAATCTGTTAAACTTTTTGGTACCCTTTTAAATTATACTGCAAAACAATATATGTTCATGCTATAAAAGAAACTCCACTATTACGTTTTGCTGTATGTAAAAGACTAGCCAAATTAACCTTGACAGACTGAAGACACCTGTCTGATGTGTGTGTGTGTGTGATATATATATATATATATATATAATGAGCATTTCTAGATCTAATGCACGCCATAGACATAGGATAACTAAAACCTTACCAGATGATACATAAAGTGGATAATATTGCTTTAGACATTCTTTTATTCCTATATTTTATTTTTTAATACATTTTGCAAATAAAGTAAAACTATCATGGCCAGAAAAGGGCTGTATAGAGCAGATCAAATGCAGCAAAATGTAATGAATTTGAAACCAACTACCAGAGAGCAGCAAGTACACCGCTAAACAGTATTTTCTCCTTAAAGAGGCCTGAAACCCAATTGCCTCCACATATCAGAAGATGCTGGTAGCACTGGCACACAGTCCCTTGTACTCCTTTTAATTACAATGTGTTCTTTGTTAAACTGCTGAATACCTGATACTGCAGAGTAGTGCACAGTGGGAGCTTAGAAACACAAAGTATAAGTTCAGATGTACCAGACTTGCTGAAGAAACTCTTTCACAACCACTCTTCCCACATCTTAATGAATTTTTTTTTCTTTAGAGACATGTATCACATTTGGAGAGATTAGGAGTAGCAAACTCTCATAGAAAATAGAATAAGGTACGAAAATTTGGGAACCTTGGAAAGCCTATGGCTTTCAGATAGGTGGGACCTGACTGAACCCAAAGTACTGACCTTAACAAATCTCTAATCATTCCATTTGTGTCCAGTCCCACTGCTTAGCCTTTTCTGATGTCTGTCTCAACACAAAGGAAGTACCCACCCAGCCAATTACTGGTTCTGGTTACAGATGTTTACCTGGATTATAGTCATGGACCCTGATAGACCAGCTACACTTCCACAGCTTTCTGTTATCCCTGAAAGTCCTACAAACATCGGGGTACTCCCCTGGAAAACATTTTTTTAAATCAACTGGTGCCAGAAAGTTAAACAGATTTGTAAATTACTTCTATTGAAAACGCTTAATCCTTCCAGTACTTATCACTCTGGACAGTTCCTGACATGAGCGCTGTGGTCAGAGAGAAAGGAAATTCAATAAGAAAAAAAAATTCCTGTGGAGCATACAGCAGCTGATAAGTACTGGAATGGTTAGGATTTTTAAATAGAAGTCATTCATAAATCTGTTTACCTTTCTGTCACCAGTTGATTTAACTTTTTTTTTTATAGGGGATAAGATGTCTCACGGCGGGGGTCCAGCCGCTGGGGACCCCCCTCAATCTTGTATTTGCGATATGACGTCACAATACTCTGGCCCCGTGGTCGCCACCCGGCTGTTTGTGAGCTGACACCACGGCGTGCAGCTCAAACAGGTTGGTGGCAAATACAAGATTGCGGGACCCCCGCGGTGAGACATCTTATCCCCTATCCTTTGGATAGGGGATAAGATGTCTCAGGACCGGAGTACCCCTTTAAGGACAAAGCCTATTTTGACCTTAAGGACCCATGCCAATTTTAGCATTTTTGTTTTTTCCTCCTACAAAAATCCTAACTCTTCTATTTTCATCCATAGACTAGTATTAGGGCTTGTTTTTTGCATGACCAGTTATCCTTTGTAATGACATCACTCATTTTACCATAAAATGTATGGCGCAACCAAAAAATTGTTAAAGAATTGTTAAAGAAAACTGCACTTTAGCAAATATTGAAAGGTTTCATTTTCACACTGTACACTTTACAGTAAAAATGACATGTTTTCTTTATTTTGTGGGTCAATACAATTAAAATGATATCCATGATTACATACTTTTCTATTACTGTTGCGCAAAAAAAGCAAACTTTTTAACCAAATATGTTTAAAAACCCTCTATTGACGACCTATAACTTTCATTTTTCTGTATGAGCAGCGGTATGAGGGCTTATTTTTTTGCGCCATGATCTGTACTTTTTATTAATACCAAGTTTGTGTATATAAAAATCATTTTTTTTTTTTTTATAAAATGTGACAAAAAAGCAGCATTTTGACTTTTTTTTATATTCACCGTATCGGATCATTAACATTATATTTTAATAGTTTGGACATTTACACAAGTGGCGATACCAAAGGTGTTTTAATTTTACACTTTTTGGGGGTAAAATGGGAAAAAGGGACTTATTGGGGGAGGGGATTTTTCAAATATTTTCGCTTTCTTTTTACACTTTATGTCCCCATAGGGGAATATTTATAGCAATCAGTTGATTGCTAATACTGTTCAGTGCTATGCATAGGGCATAGCAATGATCAGTGTTATCGGCTATCTTCTGCTCTGGTCTGTTCGATCTCAGACCAGAGCAAAAGTCAGGAAGGCGGCAGAGGCAGGTGAGGGGACCTTCTTCCGCCATGTTAGCTGATCTGATCCTCACGGGCGAACAGATCAGCATAAAATGTAGCCACGCTGCCGCAGATTCATTGATCACGGCATCTGATGTGTTAATGGCAGACATATGCGCGATCGCGGATGTCGGCCATTACAGACGGGTCCCTGGCTGCTATCAGATGCTCCGATGCTCACGGTCATGTACAGGACGTAAATGTACGTCCCGGTGCGCGAAGTACCGCCGCACCAGGACTTACATTACATTTACGTCCTTGGACGTTAAGGTGAGCAGCAGTGTACACATATGAATAGCTGCTCCATTCGAACAGGAAACTATGGACCCCTGCTCATGAGAATGCAGGGGTCCCAGAAGTCATACCTAGCAATCATACAACTGTTCACTATTTTGTGGATCGGTCAAAAGGGTTAACCCCTTAAGGACCAACCCCATTTTAACCCTGAAGACCAGAGCATTTTTTGCACATCTGACCACTGTCACTTTAAGTATTAATAACTCTGGGATGCTTTTACTTATGAATTTGATTCAGAGATGTTTTTTTTTCATGACATATTCTACTTTAACATAGTGGTAAATTTTCGTTGATAGTTGCATCATTTCTTAGTGAAAAATTCCAAAAGGTCATGAAAAATTTGAAAATGTAGCATTTTTCTCACTTTGAAGCTTTCTGCTTGTAAGGAAAATGAATATTCCAAATAAATTATATATTGATTCACATATATAATATGTCTACTTTATATTTGTATCATGAAGTTGACATTTTTACTTTTGGAAGACATCAGAGGACTTCAAAGCTCAGTAGCAATTTTCAAATTTTTCGCAAAGTTTTCAAAATCGGAAATTTTCAGGGACCAGTTCAGTTCAAGTAAATTTGAAGGGCCTTCCTATTAGAAATAGTCCATAAAATGACCCCATTATAGAAACTGCACCCCTCAAAGTACTCAAAATGACATTCAGTAAGTGTGTTAACCCTTGAGGTGTTTCACAGGAATAGCAGCAAAGTGAAGGAGAAAATTCAAAATCTCAATTTTTTTACATTAACATGTTCTTTTAGACCCAGTTTTTGAATTTTTACAAGGGGTAAAAGGAGAAAAGGCCCTCAAATGTGTAACCGAATTTCTCTCGAGTAAGGAAATACCTCATATGTGAACGTAAAGTGCTCTGTGTGTGCACTAGAGGGCTCAGAAGGGAAGGAGCGACAATGGGATTTTGGAAAGTAAGTGTTGCTGAAATGGTTTTTGGGGGGCATGTCGCATTTAGGAAGCCCCTATGGTGCCAGAACAGCAACCCTGACCCGAGAGAGAGAGCATTTGTTTGGAATGGAAGTCAGGGGCCATGTGCGTTTACAAAGCCCCCATGGTGCCAGAACAGTGGACCCCCCCACATGTGACCCCATTTTGGAAACTACACCCCTCACGTAATGTAATAAGGGGTGCAGTGAGCATTTACACCCCACTGGCGTTTGACAGATCTTTGGAACAGTGGGCTGTGCAAATGAAAAATTACATTTTTCATTTTCACGGACCATTGTTCCAAAAATCTCTCAGATACCTGTGGGATGTAAATGCTCACTGCACCCCTTATTACATTACGTGACGGGTGTAGTTTCCAAAATGGGGTCACATGTGGGGGGGGGGGGGCATTGTTCTGGTACCATGGGGGCTTTGTAAACGCACATTGCCTTCAATTCCAGACACATTCTCTCTCCAAAAGCCCAATGGCGCTCCTTCTCTTCTGAGCATTGTAGTTCCCCCGCAGAGCATTTACATTCACATATGGGGTATTTCCATACTCAGAAAAAAATGGGGTTACAAATTTTGGGGGACTTTTTGGGGCAAACCTCCAGCTGTAGCAAAACTATAACTATTAGCATGCCCTTTGTGCATGCTGGCGGTTGTAGTTATGCAACAGCTGGAGGCATACTACTAAAACTCCCAGCATGCCCTTTGACTGCCCGTGCATGCTAGGGGTTGTAGTTATGCAACAGCTGGAGGCACACTGGTTGCAAAACACTGAGTTTGTAACTTAACCCCTTAAGGACGCAGGACGTAAATGTACGTCCTGGTGAGGTGGTACTTAACGCACCAGGACGTACATTTACGTCCTAAGCATAACCGCGGGCATCGGAGCGATGCCCGTGTCATGCGCGGCTGATCCCGGCTGCTGATCGCAGCCAGGGACCCGCCGGCAATGGCCGACGCCCGCGATCTCGCGGGCGTCCGCCATTAACCCCTCAGGTGCCGGGATCAATACAGATCCCGGCATCTGCGGCAGTTCGCGATTTAAATGAACGATCGGATCGCCCGCAGCGCTGCTGCGGGGATCCGATCATTCATAACGCCGCACGGAGGTCCCCTCTCCTTCCTCCGTGCGGCTCCCGGCATCTCCTGCTCTGGTCTGAGATCGAGCAGACCAGAGCAGGAGATGACCGATAATACTGATCTGTTCTGTGTCCTATACATAGAACAGATCAGTATTAGCAATCATGGTATTGCTATGAATAGTCCCCTATGGGGACTATTCAAGTGTAAAAAAAAATGTAAAAGTAAAAAAAAAGTGAAAAATCCCCTCCCCCAATAAAGTAGTAAAACGTCCGTTTTTTCCTATTTTACCCCCAAAAAGCGTAAAAAAACATTTTTTATAGACATATTTGGTATCGCTGCGTGCGTAAATGTCCGAACTATTAAAATAAAATGTTAATGATCCCGTACGGTGAACGGCGTGAACGAAAAAAAAAAAAAAAAAGTCCAAAATTCCTACTTTTTTAATACATTTTATTTAAAAAAAAATTATAAAAAATGTATTAAAAGTTTTTTATATGCAAATGTGGTATCAAAAAAAAGTACAGATCATGGCGCAAAAAATGAGCCCCCATACCGCCACTTATACAGAAAAATAAAAAAAAGTTAGAGGTCATCAAAATAAAGGGATTATAAACGTACTAATTTGGTTAAAAAGTTTGTGATTTTTTTTAAGCACAACAATAATATAAAAGTATATAATAATGGGTATCATTTTAATCGTATTGACCCTCAGAATAAAGAACACACGTCATTTTTACCATAAATTGTACGGCGTGAAAACAAACCTTCCAAAATTAGCAAAATTGCGTTTTTCGTTTTAATTTCCCCACAATAATAGTGTTTTTTGGTTGCGCCATACATTTTATGATATAATGAGTGATGTCATTACAAAGGACAACTGGTCGCGCAAAAAACAAGCCCTCATACTAGTCTGTGGATGAAAATATAAAAAAGAGTTATGATTTTTAGAAGGCGAGGAGGAAAAAATGAAAACGTAAAAATTAAATTGTCTGAGTCCTTAAGGCCAAAATGGGCTGAGTCCTTAAGGGGTTAACTCAGTCATTCCCAACCAGTGTGCCTCCAGTTGTTTCAAAACTACAGCTCCCAGCATGCCCAGACAGCCGAAGGACATGTTGGGAGTTGTAGTTATGAAACAACTGGAGGAGAACAATTTGGAGACCACTGTGTAGTGGTGTCCAAACTGTAGCCCTCCAGATGTTGCAAAACCTCAACTCCCAGCATGCCTTTGACTGTCTGGGAATGCTGGGAGTTGTAGTTTGGCAAATCCTAGAAGGCAGCAGTGAAGATTCACTGCTTCCTCAGCCTCGTTACTGCCGCTGGTCCCACCGCTGCCTGACACCGGTCCCAACGCGATCGCCAGTCCTTCGCCGCTCCGGCACCCGCCACCATCTTCCCCCAGCAGGCATACCGGTCCGGTCCCTGCCCGGCGAGGACAGAAATTCCCCTGGGCGTACAGGTACGCCCTTGGTCCTTAACCTGTTAAGGACCCATGACGTAACATTACGTAATGGGTCCTTAACTATAGCGGGTCGGGCCCGGCCTCTAACAACGGCCGGGACCCGTGGCTAATAGCGCGCGACACTGATCGCAGTGCCGCTCACTCAACGCTTTAGACGCTGCGTTCAAAGTTGAACGCCACGTCTAAAGTGAAAGTAAAACCATGGCGGTTAGCTTACAGAGCTGTTCGGGATCGAAGCGGTGTAATCGCGGCATCCCGAACAGCTGCAGGGTCTCCTACCTTGCCTCCTGGTGTCTGATGGCCGAATGACTGCTCAGTGCCCGAGATCCAGGTATGAGCAGTCAAGCGGCAGAATCATTGATCAATGGTTTCCTATGAGAAAGCATTGAACAATGTAAAAGATCAGTGTGTGCGGTGTTATAGTCCCCTATGGGAGCAAAAAAACATTGCAAAAAAAAGTGAATAAAGATCATTTAACCCCTTCCCTAATAAAAGTTTGAATCACCCCCCTTTTCCCATTTAAAAAAAACTGTAAATAAAAATAAAAACATATGTGGTATCGCCGCGTGCGTAAATGTCCAAATTATAAAAATAAACCGCACGGACAATCATGTAAAAATAAATAAAAAGCAATCAATAAGTCCGATCAATACAAAAATGGCACCGCAAAAAACTTCAGATCACAGTGCAAAAAACGAGCCCTCATACCGCCCCCATACACGTAAAAATTAAAGGTAGGTCAGAAGATGACAATTTTAAACGTATAAATTTTCCTGCATGTTATGATTTTTTCCAGAAGTACAACAATCCATCCTATATAAGTAGGTTATCATTTTAACCGTATGGACCTACAGAATAAAGATAAGGTGTTATTTTTACCGAAAAATGTACTGTGTAGAAACGGAAGGCCCCAAAATTTACAAAATGGTGTTTTTTTTTTCAATTTTGTCTCACAATGATTTTTTCCCCGTTTCGCTGTAGATTTTTGGGTAAAATGACTGATGTCATTACAAAGTAGAATTGGTGGCGCAAAAAATAAGCCAGCATATGGATTTTTAGGTGCAAAATTGAAAATTATGATTTATTTTTTTTATTTTTTTTAAAGGTAAGGAGGAAAAAATGAAAATGCAAAAACGGAAAAACCCCGGGTCCTTAAAGAGGTACTCTGGTGCTTAAACATCTTATCCCCTATCCAAAGGATAGGGGATAAGATGCCTTATCACAGGAGTCCCGCCGCTGGGTACCCCCGTGATTTTGCACACGGCACCCCGTTTGTAATCAGTCCCCGGTGCGTGTTCGCTCCTGGTCCGATTACTGTCGTTCACGGGGCCGGCGGCGTGTGACGTCACGCCTCCGCCCCCGTGTGACCTCACGCTCCACCCCTCAATGCAAGTCTATGGGAGGGGGCGTGACAGCTATCACGCCCCCTCCCATAGGCTTGCATTGAGGGGCGGAGGCCCTGTGGTCGCCGCTAATCAGACCCGGAGCGAACACGCTCCGGGGACTGATTACAAACGGGGTGCCGTGTGCAAGATCACAGGGGTCCCCAGCGGCGGGACTCCTGTGATCAGGCATCTTATCCCCTATCCTTTGGATAGGGGATAAGATGTTTAATCACCGGAGTACCCCTTTAAGGGGTTAAGTACCAAGGAGCAAGGGTTAATATTGGGATAAGCCTTTTAAAAGATTAAGGGTCTATTCACACGTACAGTATTCTGCGCAGATTTGATGCGCAGGATTTCAAGCGTTCAGTCATTCAGTTTACATTTAAATCTGCAGCAGAAAATCCTGCGCAGAATACTGTACGTGTGAATAGACCCTAAATCAACCTGTAATCTGCATATACAAAGTTCACAAGGTGCTCACCTGAAGCAGGGCACAGATACAGAGTTTTGGTATAGTGCGTAGCAGTCCAAACCGACACAGAAGGAGATACAGAAGTCCTGGAGCTAGTAGCAAAATGTTCATTTTGACAGATACAGCCAAACTGCAGAAACAAAGTGGAAAAACAAGATACATTTAATCAAAAAAGGTACCTCCATCAAGGTACTTCCATCAAAGATTACTTTGGCAAATAAATAGTCATCTAATACTCATTTGCGTTTGCTAAAGCTATGAAAGAAACCAACAAAATGGGAAAAGAGCAGAAATTTGTTTCTAAGATTCCACTCCAGCTTGTAGGCATTGAAATTCCAGGAAAAAACTGCAATAAAACGAAAAAATTTAAAATAAAAAGGAAATGGCTTAAAAGGATTCAGGTGCAGTGACAACAGAATACCGTACTATGATGGAAATTTTTTTTTATTAAATCAACTGGTGCCAAAAAGTTAAACAAATTGTTAAATTACGCGATCTCCCGTACAGGGACCCGGACTTGCCGTGGCTCTGCGCAACTAACGCGCATGTTGTCAACCTCACTGAGGTATATGACCCCCCCCCCCAACATACAGCTCTATGGGAGAGGTGGGGATGCACGAACACTGCACCTCCTCCTTTCCCAAAGAGATACATGGAGGGGGCATGTTGGCTGCACGATAAGGGTCTAGCGAAGTGTTTCTCAAGCGCTGTCCTCAATTCCCCCCAACAGGTCATGTTTCCAGTATTTCCTCAGTCTTTCACAGGTGATATAATTGTGGTCAGTGAATCAGGCATCAACACAGTTATATCACCTGTGAAAGACTAAGGAAATCCTGAAAACATGACCTGTTGGGGGGTCTTGAGAAACACTGGTCTAGGGCTGCAGATCTCCTTGAATCCATCCAGTACTTAGCTGCTGTATGCTCCACAGGAAGTTGTATAGTTTTCAGTCTGACCAAAGTGCTCTCTGCTGACACCTCTGTCCATGACAGGAACTGTTCTGAGCAGGAGAGGTTTGCTATGGGGATTTGCTTGTACTCAGGAAAGTTCCTGATATGGACAGAGGTGTCAGTAGAGAGCACCGTGGTCAGACTGGAAAGAACTACACAACTTCCTCTAAAGCATACAGCTGCTGATAAGTACTGGAAGAATTAAGATTTTTTTTTTTATAGAATAGAGTGAGGAAAGAAAGAAACAGTCCTCAGTGGGGCGGGGTCTCTCCACAGGGATTTCCACAAAAATCTAAACTTCTGACATGTTTATGAGATGCTAAGATATTTTTGAAATATAAGTTTCATGTTAACTAAAATACAGAAAAACTCATCAGTTAAGAAAAAGGTCTACTGCAGTATATATGCAGCAAAGTTCACATTTTGGTACAAGGGCAAATTTTATTTTTTTCAGTAATTACCTGTAGAAAAAGCAGCCCCAGCTCCAGCGGTCCTGTAATATCAGGTTTATGGCAAAGAATAAGATGACCATAGCCACTGGGTCATTAAAGAGGCGAAGGAGGAAGATGGAGTGCACGCGATAAGAAGCACAGCACATGAAGAAAAACACATAGGGTGGGACCTAAGGATTGAAGACACCACACAGCAAGGTTACTTTCACAAGCTAAGAAGGCTATGCACTGCATACCTGACTAACTACCTGGCTAGCAATATACCTAGCTACCTTCCAACCTGGCTACCAATATACTTAGCTAACAACCTAGCTTCCTACCTACCTACCTAGCTAGCTGCCAGGATAGAATGGGACCCTTACAACTTTACTTTTATTTATGTTTTTTTATTGCACACTTTACTAGAGGGGTGGGTTAAGGGGCCATGTTTGGAGCAGCGTTTCCCAACAAGGGTGCTTTCAGATGTTGCAAAACTATAACTCCCAGCATGCTCAGACAGTCTTTGGCATGCTGGGAGTTATAGTTTTGCAGCAGCTGAGGGCACCCTGGTTGAGAAACACAGGTATGGAGGGGTGGGAGACACTGTGGAAGGATGAGGAACATGCTGAGGATAGGAGAGCACGATGTAGAGGGATTGGGGGACATGCTGAGGAGGGGATAACTAAGTAGCAGTGTTTCCCAACCAGGGTGCCTCCAGATGTTGCAAAACTACACCTCCCAGCATGCCTAGACTGCCTTTGGCGGTCTTGGAATGCTGCGAAGTTGTAGTTTGGCAGAAACTGGAGGCACCTTAGCTGGGAAACACTGGTATGGAGGCATAAGGGACACAGCATGGGAGGATGGCGGGCATGCTGAGGAGGGGGAACATTATGTGGAGGAATAGGGAATCTGCTGATTGGGGGGCTGGTTTGGATGGATAGGAACATGCGGGGGCCCATGGTGTGGATGCCAAATTTTGTCCTGGGGCCCCTTATTCAGATGGTACAGTATGTGGCTTGTAGTAATTATTGTCCTCACATATAGGATAAGGATCAGCTGACAAAGTGAGGAGTCAATGATGTCTGGGCTTCAGATTCTGTAGATGGAAGTCACAGCAGTAAAGAAGAAAAGATTACAGAGAAGACTGAGTGAGTCTCTTATATCATTATGTATTCTCCTGACTGTTTCCCATCATGGCTGTAATCACTGGTATCTTTGCGCAGCCAAGGTCAGGGGAAGGGGGGGTCATCGGAGGGTATGAGTGCCCAGTGCAATGTTTTGCATTGGACCATGTGGTTTCAAGCTACGCCCCTGATGGAGCTCTACTCTGTAGCACAACGGTTGTGGACGTGGCTATTGTGCATGTGGACGAGAGCAGTTATGCTGCAGGATGTAGCGCCATTCCGCATAGCAGGCTCAGCACATGGGGGGCGTCACTGTGAATGCGGGCTTGGAAATGCCTCCATGCTCCTCATTACCATATCTAGAAGGGGATAACAGAAGAGCGGTATGTATGGTTTTCATCTGTGTCACCTATACTATAACCCTGTAACAACAGGTAAGTGCAGGAGATACTGATGACAGATTCCCGTTAGGGTAGGGTCACACTGAGCGGATACGTAGCGTATTTGACGCTGTGAGAAATCTGTCATGTGTTAGGAGCAGACACAGGGCTTTCCCCGCTACAGCCCTGTGTCTGCAACAAGGTTTGGAGGCCTTCCGCACACAATGGCATAACAGTGACACGCGGCCAGCTCCCGGACATTATTGCACACACAGGGCTGTAGCAGGGAATATGCTCAAATATGCTGCATATTCACCCAGTGTGAGCCTACCCTTAAAGATGCCTCTGAAAAATAAAAGAAACCATCTGATTGGTTGCTATGGGCAACTGCTCCACTCTTAATCTACAAATGTTTTGGTGAATGTACCCACTGTCTACATACACAGCAT
The DNA here is from genome assembly GCF_029499605.1 of Hyla sarda. NCBI lineage: Eukaryota > Metazoa > Chordata > Amphibia > Anura > Hylidae > Hyla > Hyla sarda. Next base: position 178,837,840 of record NC_079191.1, read on the forward strand.
GCACTTTATGTGTTGGTTACTTACCTTTCTTGTGACAATGTAGATGCGGAACACAAGGAACAGTGTCAGAAGATAGAGGACGGCAAAGATATACTGAGCCAGCCTGATGTTTGTCCCATGCTCCGTTAGGAAGTAGAATGCACTAAAAATGTATACAAAGCCTGCGGGATACCTGTTTTAAAAAAGCACCGAAAAGTCAGAAACATTCATGATATACAAAATACAGTAGTAAGGGTGGTTGTGTCTTGTATCTTCTGCTTCGATTTTCCCTTCTTTATATAGGACACTCTTCTGGAGGCACAAGTTGCTAAATCATTTGGCAGTGACTAATAGGATGTCTGGGGGTCCTCATACCCTGGATTGCCATAGCAACCTATCAGCACCCCTTCATCATATTGTGGGGGATGTAGTGATAGAGGTAGCCCCTCCGATTAACCACTTTGACTCCATTCATACTGTTAGAGGTATCTGTTGGGATCCCGGCACAAAAGGTATGCTGACGTATACTGTAGCTGACCCTATTTATTTTACTGACTATATGGGGAGCTATGCTAGTATACACTAATCTGACAGGACACAAAAGCACAGCAGACCACATTATAGTGTCAAACGAGTGTACAGGGATCCCTCAACTTACAATGGCCTCAACATACAAAAGTTTCAACATACAATGGTCTTTTCTGGACCACTGTAACTTGAAATCAGACTCAACATACAATGTACAGACAGTCCAGATCTTCAAAACGTGTCAATGGCCGGAAGAACTGACCAATCAGAATGGGCAATTTACTGGTAAAACACCTGTATTACTGAAGTGCATGCACCGACTGGTGTCTGGTAATGCCCCCTACAGTACAGGGAGGTATTACATGTTCTGTACTCTTTACCTGTATTACTGAAGTGCATGCACCGACTGATGTCTGGTAGTGCCCCCTACAGTACAGGGATGTATTACATGTTCTGTACACTTTACCTGTACCAGGGTTAGCTGCTCCTTTGGACATCAGGAGAGGGCGACTCCATGTTTTTTTTTTTATTTATTTGTTTTTTTTAAAGGACATTGCATGTACTGTACAGGACACCGAAGAAGCTCCTGTCCTCTACACAGACCAGTTTTTCCCAAGCAGGGTGCCCCCAACTGTTGCAAAACTACAACTCCCAGCATGCCCGGACAGCCAAAGGCTGTCCGGGCATGCTGGGAGTTGTAGTTTTGCAACAGCTGGAGGCTCCCTGCTTGGGAAACACTGACATAGACAGTGATTACAGCTTCCAGCAGATCTTTATTACTTTTATATGTAAGGATTTGCTTTATCTGTATTAGTCATCTACTTATTTTTCTTTAATTCTCACTTTTTCCTGTTTTTGGATGACATTTTGGTGGCTTTAGAACCGATTACCAGGTTTCCATAGAGTTCTGGTCTCAACATACAATGGTTTCAACATATGATGGTTGTCCTGGAACCAATTAATATTGTAACTTGAGGGGCCATTGTATACTAGTGGGAAGTGGCCTGAACAGTCACTAGTTGAGCGAGTTTTGGCCACTGAAATGAATAGCACCTGCTGCAGTACACGTCTGGATACCTTTTATGATGAATGCCGCCAGATACCTCTAATGTACTACAGTAGCACAGTATGAACGGTAATCACATCATGGAGTGTTCACATGTTCCCTACTATGATGTAATAGTATGACATAGCATTTCCCCACCAATATGCCATCACATAATATCAAGAAATACCCATTTAAGGACATCCAAAACTACAACTCCCAACCAGCACTGCCAGCCAAAGGGAGTTGTAATTTTGCAGCATCTGGAGGTTCCACAATACGGAGACCACTGGTTCAAACCAATGAAAACCAAAGACAGACCGGTAACAGTACCTTGAGGTGGTACAGTTTTATGGAAGCATAACCTGGTTATAGATAGTAGACATCTTGTCAGGATGTGCTCCTGAAGGTCCCATGGTATGTATTAGGGATGTAAGAAAAAAATCGATTCTCGCGATAATCGCGATTTTTCATTTGCCGATACAGAATCGATTCAAAATATTTTTTAATCGATTCTTTTAGGGATGTGGAATTTTTAATAAAACGCACTTTATCTTACCTGCCAACGAGCCCGCGGAGCTCCGGTACAGGTGTTCGGTCCCCGGGCTGTATTCTTCTTACTTCCTGTTAGTCCGGCATGTCACATGGAGCTTCAGCCTATCACTGGCCGCAGCGATGTCCCGCCTCCGCTGGTGATAGGCTGAAGCTCCATGTGACGTGCCGGACTAACAGGAAGTAAGAAGAATACAGCCCGGGGACCGAACACATGTACCGGAGCTCCGGGGGCTCGTTGGCAGGTAAGAGAAAGTGCGTTTTCTTTTATTTTGCAGCCCGGACGGGATAACATGAGAAAAGTGTGCACCGGAGTACTAGATCGCCGCTGTCAAAGCTGACAGCGGCGTCTATTGGGATCTATGAATGCTCCCAGGTGGGCGATATATCGCGATGTATCGTCACCTAGACGGTATCGCGATATATCGAGATATATCAAATCGCCACACTGGTATCGCGATTCTAATCGAATCGCCAAATTCTTGGCGATTCACACCCCTAGTATGTATGCTCCTTCTGGAGATATGCTGCTTATACTACTGCCTACTACCCCAGCCTGTGTTATGGAGGGGCCGATGTTCTTTCACAGACCACCATACAAGTCACTATTTACATTAGTATTGTCCAGGAGAGAGTACTCACACCAGGGGTCCGGTGTCCCCCCGCAGCTGGGTGTAGTCGTAGGTCCCGTTCAGCACCCCCTCCACCTCATCCATGTAGGCTTTCCAATCTATCTCGGTGTCTGCGGAGAGAGGACAGGCAGAGGTGACTGCACGGATCACAATGGGCTCGCCCAGCACACGTACCCCCCCCCCCCCCCCCCGAGTGGCACTCACATGGTACTCTCTGGATGACCCAGTGTGAGAACACCAACTCGGCTAGGCACAGGCACACTCCCAGCAGCGCCGTGTACCGGGGGTCAGTCAGGATCTGCAGCATGTTCTCCCATCCCCGGCGCACACTATCCATGAGGGTGGAGCGCCCCCCGGCCGGAGCCCCTCTCCTCCTGGCGGACAGAGCCATTAGCTGAAGTGAGACCGCCGCACCGGGCCGCCCGGAAACAGGAAGCAGGAGGGTTACAGCCACTACATCTACGGGACAGTGACGTGCGCCGAGAACACGTGGAGGTAGTAGGGGGCGGGGAGCGGCTCCGCTGATAGGATAATCACAGCCCCGCCCCCTGTGACGACATCACTCGGCGTGGAGTTGCTGACAAAAGTTGCACATGTCGGCCCGGTATAAGGAGTTGGAGTACTGGGACAACCGGTACCGGGAGCAAGAGCAGCTTCAGATCGGCGGCCATGAGTGGTTCGGGGATTACCGTGACTTTGCACACCTGGTGGCAAGAGAGCTGCGACCGGAAACCGGAGGACTCGTGCTCGGTATCCAAGCTCGTGTACTAACATTATCGCTCTGGGCTTGTGAATATCATACCATACATTGGGGGGCACCCATGACATTATTAATGTACTATACCATACATTGGGGCACCCATGACATTATTAATGTACTATACCATACATTGGGGGCACCCATGACATTATTGTACTATACCATACATTGGGGGCACCCATGACATTATTGTACTATACCATACATTGGGGGCACCCATGACATTATTGTACTATATACCATACATTGGGGGGCACCCATGACATTATTGTACTATACCATACATTGGGGGGCACCCATGACATTATTATTGTACTATACCATACATTGGGGGCACCCATGACATTATTGTACTATACCATACATTGGGGGCACCCATGACATTATTGTACTATACCATACATTGGGGCACCCATGACATTATTGTACTATACCATACATTGGGGGCACCCATGGCATTATTGTACTATACCATACATTGGGGGCACCCATGACATTATTGTACTATACCATACATTGGGGCACCCATGACATTATTAATGTACTATACCATACATTGGGGCACCCATGACATTATTGTACTATACCATACATTGGGGCACCCATGACATTATTAATGTACTATACCATACATTGGGGCACCCATGACATTATTGTACTATATACCATACATTGGGGGCACCCATGACATTATTGTACTATACCATACATTGGGGCACCCATGACATTATTGTACTATACCATACATTGGGGGGCACCCATGACATTATTGTACTATATACCATACATTGGGGGCACCCATGACATTATTGTACTATACCATACATTGGGGCACCCATGACATTATTGTACTATACCATACATTGGGGCACCCATGACATTATTGTACTATATACCATACATTGGGGGGCACCCATGACATTATTGTACTATACCATACATTGGGGGGCACCCATGACATTATTGTACTATACCATACATTGGGGGGCACCCATGACATTATTGTACTATACCATACATTGGGGCACCCATGACATTATTGTACTATACCATACATTGGGGGGCACCCATGACATTATTGTACTATACCATACATTGGGGGCACCCATGACATTATTGTACTATACCATACATTGGGGCACCCATGACATTATTGTACTATACCATACATTGGGGCACCCATGACATTATTGTACTATACCATACATTGGGGCACCCATGACATTATTGTACTATACCATACATTGGGGCACCCATGACATTATTGTACTATACCATACATTGGGGGCACCCATGACATTATTGTACTATATACCATACATTGGGGCACCCATGACATTATTGTACTATATACCATACATTGGGGCACCCATGACATTATTGTACTATATACCATACATTGGGGCACCCATGACATTATTGTACTATATACCATACATTGGGGCACCCATGACATTATTGTACTATATACCATACATTGGGGCACCCATGACATTATTGTACTATACCATACATTGGGGGCACCCATGACATTATTGTACTACAGACCATACATTGGGGCACCCATGACATTATTGTACTACAGACCATACATTGGGGCACCCATGACATTATTGTACTACAGACCATACATTGGGGCACCCATGACATTATTGTACTACAGACCATACATTGGGGCACCCATAACATTATTGTACTATATACCATACATTGGGGCACCCATGACATTATTGTACTACAGACCACATTGGGGGCACCCATGACATTATTGTACTATACCATACATTGGGGCACCCATGACATTATTGTACTATACCATACATTGGGGCACCCATGACATTATTGTACTATACCATACATTGGGGCACCCATGACATTATTGTACTATACCATACATTGGGGGCACCCATGACATTATTATTGTACTATACCATACATTGGGGCACCCATGACATTATTGTACTATACCATACATTGGGGCACCCATGACATTATTGTACTATACCATACATTGGGGCACCCATGACATTATTGTACTATACCATACATTGGGGCACCCATGACATTATTGTACTATACCATACATTGGGGCACCCATGACATTATTGTACTATACCATACATTGGGGCACCCATGACATTATTAATGTACTATACCATACATTGGGGCACCCATGACATTATTAATGTACTATACCATACATTGGGGGCACCCATGACATTATTGTACTACAGACCATACATTGGGGGCACCCATGACATTATTGTACTACAGACCATACATTGGGGCACCCATGACATTATTGTACTATACCATACATTGGGGGCACCCATGACATTATTGTACTACAGACCATACATTGGGGCACCCATGACATTATTGTACTACAGACCATACATTGGGGCACCCATGACATTATTGTACTACAGACCATACATTGGGGCACCCATAACATTATTGTACCATATACCATACATTGGGGCACCCATGACATTATTGTACTACAGACCACATTGGGGGCACCCATGACATTATTGTACTACAGACCACATTGGGGGCACCTATGACATTATTGTACTACAGACCATACATTGGGGCACCCATGACATTATTGTACTATACCATACATTGGGGCACCCATGACATTATTGTACTATATACCATACATTGGGGGCACCCATGACATTATTGTACTACAGACCACATTGGGGGCACCCATGACATTATTGTACTACAGACCACATTGGGGGCACCCATGACATTATTGTACTATACCATACATTGGGGCACCCATGACATTATTGTACTATACCATACATTGGGGCACCCATGACATTATTGTACTATACCATACATTGGGGCACCCATGACATTATTGTACTACAGACCATACATTGGGGCACCCATGACATTATTGTACTACAGACCATACATTGGGGCACCCATGACATTATTGTACTACAGACCATACATTGGGGCACCCATGACATTATTGTACTATACCATACATTGGGGCACCCATGACATTATTGTACTATACCATACATTGGGGCACCCATGACATTATTGTACTATACCATACATTGGGGCACCCATGACATTATTGTACTATACCATACATTGGGGCACCCATGACATTATTGTACTATACCATACATTGGGGCACCCATGACATTATTGTACTATACCATACATTGGGGCACCCATGACATTATTGTACTATACCATACATTGGGGCACCCATGACATTATTGTACTATACCATACATTGGGGCACCCATGACATTATTGTACTATATACCATACATTGGGGCACCCATGACATTATTGTACTATATACCATACATTGGGGCACCCATGACATTATTGTACTATATACCATACATTGGGGCACCCATGACATTATTGTACTATATACCATACATTGGGGCACCCATGACATTATTGTACTACAGACCACATTGGGGGCACCCATGACATTATTGTACTACAGACCACATTGGGGGTACCCATGGCATTCTTGTACTACATACCACATTGGGGGCACCCATGGCATTATTGTACTACAGACCACATTGGGGGCACCCATGACATTATTGTACTACAGACCATATTGGGGGCACCCATGACATTATTGTACTACAGACCACATTGGGGGCACCCATGACATTATTGTTCTATATAACAAAATACATAGGTGTCGGAGCTCTACATAAAATGGAAGGGGCCTGAGCCGAGGATACTGTGTTGCACATACCCAATGTGCCAAATATAACACTCTAAAAATATAAATGAGACAGTCCTACTAGGTTATATGCGTGGAAAAATTGGGACAGTTAGGGTGAGAAAAGAAAGGGAAATCCAGATATGTCTAATAAAAATACGTTTATTGTGAATAGTAAATGACATAAAAGTGAGATCCCAAGCAGGGCCCTTGCTTAGGACACCTCACAATACAAGTAATTTATAAATAATATTTATATACATTAAAAACTAGCGATGCACAAGATAAAATTAATGAAATGGTGGGGACATATGTAAACTGCGCTATAATGAGCGCAATGCGATAGTCCAATTTATGCTGGTGACTTATCGCTGGGGTGATATGAGTCACAGTTCATTAAACAGTTAGTTGGCGCAAGCAGCGCTAATAGATTAAATACAGTATGGGGCTGCTGTATACTTCGTGGCTGCGCTCAGCAGCGCTGGAGACTCCTGAATGGGAGCCCACTGGATCCTTGTCTGCGCAAGGCTGGTCGGATGCGCAGCCCAGCACTCGCTATACCCCGACGGCACGGGGACAAATGGAGAGGGAGAATAGGAAGTCCGGCACTATGTGCCTCTTACCAGGTCTCTTGGTGCTGGGTTGGTGATGTAAATCCAGTATATGGCAGCGTAAAAGGTCCTCAGAGATTCTCCCTCTCTACCCCGACGGCACGGGGAAAGGTGTGAGAGGGGGATGGAGGTCCTGTGCTGAGGCTTCTTACCGGCTTTGGGGGTATAAGGTTGAGATACTTGTCAATATCTGTAGTGATGCGTCCCAATCTTTGTGCATGTGTGCAGTCTCGGACCAGACGCGTTTCGGGAGCCTTGTCCCCTTTTTCAATGGTGAGAAGGAAAAGACTGATTCAGCGCAGGCTAAGAAGCAGCACACAATAAATGAATACAATTACCTTTATATAACACAACATACAGCACAAGTGCCCAACACTATACATCATATCACACTATACACATGGTTAAAGTTGTTTCCTTAGTGAATTGGCACTACCTGGTTATGCAAGGTCCACAGGCATGCATGAGGTTTCTCGGGCCTTCTGAATGGCCATCCATGCCAGGTCCTTGTGCCCATTGGTAAGCCTACTAGAAGCCACACTGTCTGTCTTAGCTGTGGCTTCAGATGGTGTCAAGGCATGTTTTTTGCTCAGTGATCTGTTGGTTTTTATTTTGGGGAACATACAGCTTTGATCACTTTTGAGTCCATGCTTTGAGTCCTACTGAGCTGATCCAGAGGAAGGCAAAAAAAAATCATGCGGCTGATGTCAATTTCCCCATGCTAGGGGGAAAACTCCTTCCCGACTCCAAATATGGCAGTCAGAATAAATCCCTGGATCAACGTGCTGTCCCTATAAATCTAGAATTCATCATCTGTAATGTTACTACTCTCTAGAAATCTGTCGGGGCCCCTTTTGAACTCTTGTATTGAGTTCACCATGACCACCTCCTCTGGGTGTTCCACAGTCTCACTGCGCCTACAGTAAAGAACCCCTGTCTGTGCTGGTGTAGAAACCTTCTTTCCTCTCTACTGCCCCTGATATATTTATACATAGTTATAAATTCATCCCTGAACCCTTTAGAAAATAAAACTAAATAACCCTAATTCTGATAATCTTTCTTGGTATTTTGGAAGTATTCACTGTGTCTTGGGCTGTGATCACTCCTTCATCCTCTAGTCATACCTACTCAGAAATGATTGGCACCATGGCCAACATCACCAATGTCATTCTTTCTCTTCCTGAGTGCCACATTACAGCTGGACTGACTATAGTGGAGAGCAGATTAAACACATCCCCTCCATACAGCTTTATGGGAGAGATGGGGAGGCACGAATGCTGCATCTCCGCCTCTGCCATAGAGATACATGGAGGGAGCGTGTCGGCCACGGCGTCATGCTGCGGCCAACACGCCTCCTGCACTTCAGAGCCTCGGTAGAGCCAGTGTCCCAGCGTTCGGACCCCCCACGATTACTTATCCACTATCCTGCGGATAAGGGATAAGTGTCTAGGGCTGAAGATCTCCTTTAACAAAGCATATTGGCAAGAGTCACACCACATTTCCACAGTACACTTGAGGTATCTGTCAGATCACTTAAAGGGGTAGTCCAGTGGTGAAAAACTTATCCCCTATCCTAAGGATAGGGGATAAGTTTGAGATCGCAGGGGGTCCAACCGCTGGGGCCCCCTGCGATCTCTCTGTACGGGGGTCAGGCTCTCCGGCCAGACAGCGGGTGTCGACACCCGCACGAAGCGGCCCCCTCAATACATCTCAATGGCAGAGCCGGAGATTGCCGAAGGCAGCGCTTCGGCTCTGCCATAGAGTTGTATTGAGGGGGCGTGTCGGCCGCCGCTTCGTGCGGAGGTCGACACGCCCCCTTCCCGCGGGCTGTCGGGGCTCCGTACAGGAGATCGCAGGGGGGCCCCAGCGGTCGGACCCCCCGCGATCTGAAACTTATCCCCTATCCTTAGGATAGGGGATAAGTTGTTCACCACTGGACTACTCCTTTAAAAGGATTCCCACATACACTGTAGTGTGCTGCATTTGGCCCCCTCCTTTGACTGTCCCTAACTCACCTAGTGCCATCTTTCAGATCCCTTCCTTCTAGCAGACACCATAGCGTGATCGGCTGTTGTCTTATCACATGAACACATACTAGTGTAAAGTGGGCCAAATTGTATCACTAGGTGACTTATTTCAGGCCATTGAATTGAATAGGGTCCACAGCAGTACTGTACACTATAGTATACATTGGCAACCACTTTAAATTTTTTTTCTTTTTTTTTGACAGTGCACTGACCGATACCTCTAGTGTACTGCAGAGATGCAGTATGTACCCAACCATAAAGAGGTACTCCAGTGGATTTTTTTTATTTTATTTATTTCTTTTTTAATCAACTGGTGCCAGAAAGTTAAACATATTTGTAAATTATTTAAAAATCTTAATCCTACCAGTACTTCACAAGAAGTTATTTTCTTTTAATTTCTTTTCTGCCTGACCATAGTGCTCTCTGCTGATGCCTCTGTCCATGACAGTTCCTGACAGAAAAGAACAACTCAACTTCCTCTGTAGCATACAGCAGCTGATAAGTACTGGAAGGATTAAGATTTTTAAATAGAAGTAATTTACAAATCTGTTTAACTTTTTCTTGCATCAGTTGATAAAAATTAAAAAAAAGAAAATGTTTTCCGCCGGAGTACCCCTTTAACCACTTGGGGACCCAGGGCGTACAGGTATGCCCTGATGCCCTGGTACTTAAGGACCCAGGGCGAACCGTACGCTCGTGGGAATTTCCAGACCAGAATGACTGCTGATATCCAACGGGTCCTGAGACCCCCAATGTCGGCGATCACCGCAAATCGCAGGTCAATTCAGACCGGCGATTTGGGGCGATCCCGGGTCAATCGGGTCTCTGGTGACCTGGAAAAAAAGGGTGAATGGGGTTATCCGAAAGTCCCATTCACCCTTATCCAGCAGGAGTGATGTGGCACGTGACTGATCGGTTGGAACAACCGACCACTCACTGTCCTGCTGGGCGGTGATGAGGGTGACGATCGGGGCCAGCGGGGGGTCCCCTCAGAAGCGAAGGCGGTCCCAGCGGCAGGATACAGCAGGAGGTCAGGCATGTTCACCTCCTCCTGTTGCTTAGCAACAACTCTCAGCATGCACAGTTAAAGGGCATGCTGGTAGTTTTAGTTTTGCAACAGCTGGAGTTCCAACTGCAACTCCCAGCATGCCCTCTGTGAAAAAGTGTGCCTCCAGCTGTTGCATAACTACAACTCCCAGCATGCACAGACTACCAAAGGGCATGCTGTGAGTTGTATCAGTGTGCCTCCAGCTGTTGCAAAACTACAATTCTCAGCATGCCCTTCGACTGTCAATGCATGCTGAGTGTTGCAGTTTTGCAACAGCTAGACACATTGGTTGTGAAACAGTTTGTGTCCTAACTCGGTGTTTCGCAACCAGTGTGCTTCCAGCTGTTGCAAAACTACAACTCCCAGCATGCACTGAGAGACTGTACATGCTGGGAGTTCTAGTTTTGCAACAGCTGGAGGCACACTGGTTGCGAAACACTGAGTTAAGTAACAAACTCTGTTATGCAACCAATGTGCCTCAAGCTGTTGCAAAACTACAACTCCCAGCATGTATGGTCTGTCAGTGCATGCTGGGAATTGTAGTTTTGCAACAGCTGGAGGGTACATTGACACGGGCGGGTTTACAGCGAGTTTTCTGTGGCAAGTTTGAGATGCAACAAATTTTCCACCGCAGCTCAAACTCCCAGCAAGAAACTCACTGTAAACCCCCGCCCGTGTGAATGTATCCTAAAAACACTACACTTCACAAAATAAGTAACAGGTGTCTGACTGATTTTTGGAACAGTGGTCCGTGCAAATGAAGAACATTTTTTTTTCATTTGCACAGCCTACTGTTCCAAAGATCTGTCAAACACCAGTGGGGTGTAAATACTCACTGCACCCCTTATTAAATTCTGTGAGGGGTTTAGTTTCCAAAATGGGATGACATGTAGGGGGTCCACTGTTCTGGCACCACGGGGGTCTTTGTAAACGCACATGACCCCCGACTTCCATTCCAACCAAATTCTTTCTCCAAAAGCTCAATGGCGCTCCTTCTCTTCTGAGCATTGTAGTTCGCCCGCAGAGCACTTTACATCCACATATGAGGTATTTATATACTTGGAAGAAATGCGGTTACAAAGTTTGGGGGCTTTTTCTCCTTTTACCCCTTGTGAAAATGAAAAATTTGAGGTAACACCAGCATTATAGACAATAGTATATGTGAATCAATATATAATTTGTCTATTTTCCTTATAAGCAGAGAGTTTAAAAGTAAAACAAATGCAACATTTTCAAATTTTTCATCAAATTTTTGAATTTTTCACCATGAAATGATGCAAGTATCGATGACATTTTTCCACTAACATAAAGTAGAATATGTCACGAAAAACAATCTCTGAATCTGAATGAAAGGTAAAAGCATTCCAGAGTTATTAATGCTTAAAGTGACAGTGGTCAGATGTGCAAAAAATGGCCGAGTCCTTAAGGTGAAAATGGGCTGGGTCCTTAAGGGGTTAAGCAGAAAAAGGGGGGGGGGGGGAACAACCCAAATCTGGTGACTAATGCACTAACACTGTCATTACAATTCTTGAAAACCCTGTATTGCACATTCTTTTGTTTTTCGACGTTCCGTCATGTAGACCACAGACTTCTGTGACAGCTGCTACAACCTGTCTGTACTGACTGTGACTATATGTCAGTGCTCTCGTCTCAAAATAGTGCATGTGCACAGTTGTTGTTACACCTGACCCCTCCATATCTAATCTGTTAGTGTCATTCAAGTGCTGTCTGTGTGGCTATGGTGTAGTGTAAACCAAAATATACATTCAGACACAATCCTAAAAATAGTAAAAGATTAGCGACGTTCACACTGCCACAGTAAATAAAATCTACACCATGAGGTCTGCTCCTGAATTGTGCTGAGGAGCATCCAATATTCCTGCACATCCCAAGCCTTCATGTGTGAGAAATGATATATAGTACAGCCCTGTATGGCAGGGAGGTTGGGGTTTGTGTCCTCGCCTGCATATGAACTGCAAGGTGGTTTGGAATATGGATTGTGGCCCTGTATGTAAACTGTAAGGCAGGGGGGAAGTTATACATTTCCCTGCCCATCATGTGAGGTTGCTGAATGGAATTGCGGTGAAATTTCAGCAGAATTCTGTGTTCGTAAAACACAGAATTAACCTCATTGACTTCAATGGAATTCCATAAAAGTAAAGGCTGGTCTTTAAAGGGGTACTCTGGCGCTTAGACATCTTATCCCCTAGCCAAAGGATAGGGGATAAGATGCCTGATCGTGGGGGTCCCGATGCTGGGGACCCCCGTGATCTTGCACGCCGCACCCCGTTAAAAGCAGTCCCCGGAGTGTGTTCGCTCCGGGTCTGATTACTGTCGATCACGGGGCCGGAGCGTTGTGACGTCAAGGCTCCGCCCCATGTGACATCACGCTCCGCCCCCTCAATGCAAGCCTATGGGAGGGGGCGTGGCAGATGTAATGCCCCCTCCCATAGGCTTGCATTGAGGGGGCGGAGCGTGATGTCACACGGGGCGGGGCCTTGACGTCACAACGCTCCGGCCCCGTGAACACGCTCTGGGGACTGATTTTAACAGGGTGTGCCGTGCAAGATCACGGGGGTCCCCAGCAGCGGGACCCCCGTGATCAGGCATCTTGCCCCCTATCCTTTGGATAGGGGATAAGATGTCTAAGCGTTGAGGTACCCCTTTAAATTATACAGAATTGTGCGACTGGGACAGCCATTAAAGGCTATGGGCATGGAAATTCTGCCATCTGAACATGGCCTTAAAATGGGGCTGCAGTTTGTAGTTCGCTGTGGAGTGAAGTGCAGTACTGCATACTTCTCCCTGCTTGTTCCCCTGATCGGTGAGGGTCTCAGCATATCTCTGTGACATGTCAAAGGTTATTATAAATGACAGGGACACTTTAAATGATACCTGTCACCACCAATGAAATGTAATATTTTATAGATTAGCCTATTTGAATTACTTTTCTAATATACTTCTTAATAAAAGTTTGCCCCCCAGGGGGTCCTCCTTCTGGCACATTGTCTCCCACTTCAGCCTGGCAAAAGTCAGGAAATGCAGGTGGGACCTCAGCTCAACACAGTGTACAGAGCTGAATATTTTAGTTCCCTTTCCCTTTAAGCTGAGCTAAACTGTAGAGCAGGGTTTCCCAACCAGGGTGCCTCCAGCTGCTGCAAAACTGCTGTAGTTTTTGCAACAGCTGGAGGCACCCTGTTGGAAAACACGGCTGTACTCATGATGCTTTAAGTGAATAGTGCTAAAATATTGTGCTAAACATTGTGCTGGATATTTCTGCTCCCTTTTGCAGCTGCTGGACAGAGTTAACACACTCTAGAGTTCAGTTAGAGTTCAGAGCTTGGGGAGGGGGGGTGCGTTCTCAGCCAATCGCAGCTGTTCAGAGCAGCATAGCAAAGAGAGGGCGGAAGGCCCTCCTGTATGGCTTCAGATGATGTCACGCCTGCTGGGTAACGCCCCTTCCCAGTCTGTGATGCTGACTGAGACTGAGCAGAAAATACAGAGCAATATCAAGGGGGTGGTTTATCATGATGGGGGCAGTGAACTGGGAGCATTATAACATTTATCAAGTTCATGACTGGATACTCTTTACTCCAGTGGAAAACAATTTTTGAGGGTTTAACAGGTGATAGATAAAAATTTTGAGAGATGACTCATTTAAAAAAATATTTAACTTGCCTGCCAGTGACCGATGGAAAGTAGTCCAGGACTGGGCTTCATTGTTGGCCAGGAGGGGGGTCTCGATTAAAGGGGTACTCAACTAGAAAACATTTTTTTTATTTAAATCAACTGATGACCGTTACAGATTTGTAAATTACTTCTATTTAAAAATCTTAATCCTTCCAGTACTTATCTGCTGCCGTATGTACCACAGGAAGTTGTATACCGTAGTTCTTTTTCTGTCTGACCAGAGTTCTCTGCTGACACCACTGTCCATATCAAGAACTGTCCAGAGTAGGAGCAAGTCCTCATAGCAAACCTCTCCTGCTCTGCACAGTTCCTGACATGGACAGAGGTGTCAGCAGAGAGCACTGTGGTCAGACTGAAAATAAGTACTGGAAGGATTAAAATCATATCAATTTATATAGAAGTAATTTACAAATCTGTTTAACTTTCTGGTACCAGTTGATTAGAGAACCTTTGTTTTTCACCGGAGTACCCCTTAATGTCTGTAGGATGTTCAGATCTGTTATGAGGTTCAATGTTCGCATTTGTGCTTCCTCCACTTGGGTGTGTTTCTATTTTTTGCAAACATATACTAAGGTTATGAAACAAGCCCGGGTTTATGGTTGTGATGGTTTGGTGCCCGTTCTCGGTAAACAGTTGTATTGTGTTTATACTGTCTCCCTATAGGATGTGGTACAAGTTCACTGAGTGCTGAGCTGCACAAGGAAGGCGTGCGACCTCTTGTCAGTATTGACTACTCCCCAGTATGTATCAAAGAGATGGCACAGAGACATGCCAATGCACCAGACATGAGCTGGATGGTCATGGACGCACGGCACCTTCAGTTTCCTGATGAAACATTTGACCTGGTTATTGAAAAAGGAACACTGGATGCTATGATGGTGGATGAAAAAGATCCATGGAGAGTTTCCCAGGACACCATTACACTAGTGGATCAAGTTCTGAGTGAGGTGAGAGATTTGTTTAGAAGTTCTTACATAGTAAACTGTACTGACGTATCTTATTTTACATGTGCATTTTCATCAGCCCTTTTTTTTTATTTTTTATTTTTTGCCGATTACGGCTATAAATGCCTGTGTAAATAATAAAATACTTTGGTACACTTCATATCGTGTCAACAAATAGCTTGTCGACTTGTAAGACAGGCATTTATTTTTTTTCCTTAAAGAGATATATTACCTTTTATTGAAATTAATGGGGGGTCTTCTTAAAAGATGTGGCTAACAAAGGAGGCAGCAAACCCTTGAAACTGCACCTCTGCTGGTACATGTAAATGTTTGATTAGACAAATGTAATATCTGCCTGTTTAAAACCATCAAAAGTTTATTGTTCGGGGACATGGTTTGTCGATGGCAAGGTGAAGACGCGTCTTTGCTCTGTTCCACACCCTTATCCGCCATAACAACCGTTTCGGACTTGCCCAGCCTTTGTCTCCAGTTCTGATGGGGCGCACTAAGTGGCAGAAGGAGTTCTCTGTATCCCCCAGACATAGCTCCTAGCTCTATCCACCAGTATTTTGGCAGCCATGCTGCCTCTGAGCGCAGAGCCCAAAGCTCCAAGATGGCGACCGCAACAGGAGCTCGGTCCTTCTCTCACAACAAAGCCTGTGCTGAAAATGAATCTGTCCTGGTGCCTTACACATATATTATCTTCTTTCCATGTTTTCTATCCTGGCCATCCTACCACAACTTGGGGCCCTATGTAATTTTTAGGTCAGTACTCGCAAATCAGAACTGCTTAGAATTACTATGTTCTGGGATAGATTTTCCTGGATTTCTTCCTTATTTCCCATTTAAAGTCTAACCCTGTTCTCTTTGATATGTAGTGATTAACATTACAGCTGATCTTAATCTCTTTACAGTAAACTACTACTGTATGAATGGCTATGTCACTTTTACTCCGCCCTTACACCCAAATCACAATTACACAGACTACTGTGTTCTCTCCCTGCCCTCTTCTCACACTACTTTTACGGTTTACAAAGTTCTGCAGGGTGTGGTGGAGACTGCTGATAGGCCTCCTTTTGCTCTTAAATGGGAGAGAGATTTTAATCTTTCATGGATGCCGATCTTTCACCTATGAGTAACTATGAAGCGTTGTCTCACTGGTATACAGTCATGGCCATAATTGTTGGCACCCCTGAAGTTTTTCAAGAAAATGAAGTATTTCTCACACAAGGATTGCAGTAACACATATTTTGCTATACACGTTTATTCCCTTTGTGTGTATTGGAACTAAACCAAAAAAAGGTGGTAAAAAAAGCAAATTGGAGATAATGTCACCAAACTCCAAAAATGGGCTGGCCAAAATTATTGCCACCTTTTCAAAATTGTGGGAAAATAAGATTGTTACTAGCATGTGATGCTCCTTTTAAACTCACCTGGGGCAAGTAACAGGTGTGGGCATTATAAATAAATAACACCTGAAAGCAGATAAAAAGGAGAGAAGTTCACTTAGTCTTTGCATTGTGTGTCTATGTGTGCCACACTAAGCATGGACAACAGAAAGATGAGAAGAGAACTGTCTGAGGACTTGAGAACGGAAATTGCGGAAAAATATCAACAATCTCAAGGTTACAAGTCCATCTCCAGATATCTAGATTTGCCTTTGTCCACAGTGCACAACATTATCAAGAAGTTTGCAACTAGAGATGAGCGAACTTACAGTAAATTCGATTCGTCACAAACTTCTCGGCTTGGCAGTTGATGACTTTTCCTGCATAAATTAGTTCAGCTTTTAGGCGATCCCGTGGGCTGGAAATGGTGGATTCAGTCCTAGGAGACTCTTTCCTAGGACTGTATCCACCTTTTTCAAGCCCACCGGAGCACCTGAAAACTGAACTAATTTATGCAGGAAAAGGCATCAACTGCCGAGCCGAGAAGTTCGTGACGAATCGAATTTACTGTAAGTTTGCTCATCTCTATTTGCAACCCATCGCACTGTAGCTAATCTCCCTGGGCGTGGACAGAAGAGAAAAATGTATGAAAGGTGTCAATGCAGGATAGTCCGGATGGTGGATAAGCAGCCCCAAACAAGTTTCAAAGATATTGAAGCTGTCCTACAGGCTCAGGGAGCATCAGTGTCAGTGCGAACTATCCGTCAATGTTTATTTGAAATGAAACGCTATGGCAGGAGTCACAGGAGGACCCCACTGCTGACACAGAGACATAAAAAAGCAAGACTACATTTTGCCAAAATGAACTTGAGTAAGGCAAAATCCTTCTGGGAAAACATCTTGTGAACACATGAGACCAATATAGAGCTTTTTGGTAAAGCACATCATGCTACTGTTTACCAAAAATGGAATGAGGCCTACAAAGAAAAGAACACAGGACCTACAGTGAAATATGGTGGAGGTTCAATGATGTTTTGGGGTTGTTTCGCTGCCTTCTGAAATCCTGAGGATTACCAACAGATTTTGGGTCGCACTGTGCAGCCCAGCCAGTCAGAAAGCTGGGTTTGCGTCCTAGATCTTGGGTCTTCCAGCAGGACAATGACCCCAAACATACGTCAAAAAGCACCCAGAAATGGATGGCAACAAAGTGCTGGAGAGTTCTGAAGTGGCCAGCAATGAGTCCAGATCTAAATCCCATTGAACACCTATGGAGAGCTCTTAAAATTGCTGTTGGGAAAAGGCGCCCTTCCAATAAGAGAGACCTGGAGCAGTTTGCAAAGGAAGAGTGGTCCAACATTCCGGCTGAGAGGTGTAAGAAGCTTATTGATGGTTATAGGAAGCGACTGATTTCAGTTACTTTTTCCAAAGGGTGTGCAACCAAATATTAAGTTAAGGCTGCCAATAATTTTGTCCAGCCCATTTTTGGAGTTTGGTGTGACATTATGTCCAATTTGCTTTTTTTCCTCCTTTTTTTTTATTTATTTTTTTTATTTTTTTTTTTTTTTGTTTAGTTCCAATACACAAACATAGCAAAACCTGTGTTACTGCAATCCTTTTACTGTGAGAAATACTTAATTTTCTAGAAAAATTTCAGGGGGTGCCAACATTTACTGCCATGACTGTAGATGTCCAGATCAGCTTCATGAGATGTTCCCAACTGCTCCCGCCACTTGCTGGTGTTGTATACAGACTGCACTCTGATCTGCCCACATATCTGTTGGCTCGCCATGTTTCTCTTACCCCTTATCCCGTTTTTCTGCTATCTTCCTTTTTTGTTTTCTTTTTTTTTTTTTCCCCCCTTGTGCCTTTAGCAGATGGTGCCGTCAACTTGCTATTATGTTTCTCAGTCTCAATAAAAAGAGATTTGCCATAAATTCATTTAGCTCATGTTAAGGCCTATTTAAACTAATTTATCACTAGAACGTACAATAGCCAAAATCAAGATGTTTTTGATACTATTAAGGTCCATTGAACTCAATGGTTAAACTTCTTAGTTGAACACCTTAGTTTTACGGCTGTAATGGCTGCGGTTCTTGCCATGAGTCTTGCCAACCTACTATGCGACTGCCTTAGGGTAGTGTCAAATGTGCATATGGTGATGCAGCAGAAAACATTACCATTTACCATACAGTAAGAAACCCAACCACATTTGCATAGTAATACTGACATTTTATTGTATTTGCTAGAGATTACAGCTTCCATAAAAATAAAAAATAAATGTAAAAATCACAGTTGTGATCATTGCATTGAAACAGAGCAAAAACAAAACAAAGCATGATGTATTTAAATACAGCATGCACTGGAATTTTTTTTTTTTTACATTCACAAGAATCTTTCACTACATTCATTCATCTACGAACTACAGTAAGCTGCTACAGATGGTCAGTGTGACAGTACCCCACACTGATAGCTGTAGACATAGTGCAGTCAGCTATTTCACTGTTTTCTATCCTTCATAGGCCCAGTAAATAGGTTTTTCTGTAATTCTTTTTGCTGTGCACTAGGTGGTGCTATGTTTGTTTGACAGTTCCATTACTTGTCACGTGTTGTAGACGTATACCTCTTTACCTGTTTTGTGTTTTATTGCTTTTTTTTCCCCCCTATTTTCTATCTGCATGGGGAAAACTGCATAACATTGCTTTATGGCTATGTCAAGTACCGTAGTATGGTTTGCTTATTAGATATGTATTGTTGACTGCATTACAAATATATATTTTTTCCATTTTCCTACATGCGACCTGAAGGACAGCAGAATGTAGTGGCACACAGGTGATCTTTTTATATTTTTGTGTATTTTTTCTTTTGAAAAATGACTTTTTATAACAGTTTTTCAACAAAAAAAGTGTTGATAAATGTAAATAAGCCCCTTTTTTTTTTTTTTTTTTTTTGTATTCTTTTGGACTCCCCTTTAGCGGTCTCACAGTGCCACCAGTGTTCTTCTCTGGTCCCCCATGTTCTCATCTTGCTGAGCAGCACCCAGGTCCATTTTGTCCTACTGCAGCTCAGTGAATTGCTGGCCAGTGCAATGTCCCTCCTGCAGTATGACCTATCGGGCCTGAGTGCGTCAGGAAGACTATTTAATCAGGGGAATGGAGCAGCAAACCGGAGGCATTGTGGGAACATTAGAGGTAAGTGGTTTTTTTTTTTTTTTTTTTTTTTATTATTTCTTATTTATTCTTTAAATATACGCCACACAATGGGCATAGTTTTGAACCATTCCATGCATGAGAGCCGGGGCATCAGCCAGAAGATCACCGGGGGTGGTCGCAGCTACTGGACCTCCTGCAATACGACAGTTAACACATCTACATCCTGTGGTTAGGAAGTTAAGCACTGGAGTTCCCCTTTAACTTACCAGGACATACATTTACATTCTGAGCAGCAGTCAGACTATATGTAGGAGCTGCCCTCACTGAATAGACTGTGACAGTTGCTAGCAGCAGCCGTGCACTTACAGTCAATGACTGAGAACAGCGATTTATTTTATTTTTTATTTACATATTTTTTTTCCCTCCCTTAACCAATTGGCACCCAACAATATGTATGCAGGGGTGTGATTGGCTTGTTTGCCCACCAGAGGTCTTTTCACCTGCTACACGTGGGTCCCAGCTTCGTTCTGCTGCTAAACCAGGCTCCACCAAAAAATTGCCAATAACACTACGCAACAGCTTAGCATTACTCCGTGTAAGTAATCTTATGTGTATTGCATGTAAAAGTCCCCTATGGGAAAACAAAACAATAATTAAAATCCCCCCCCCCCCTTTTTTTTTTTTTTTGTAACATTCTTAAAAAAAAAAAAAAAACACATATTTAGTATTGTGGCGTAAATGTAAAAACATTTTTAGAAAATACCAAATTCCAAAATTGATAATTTTTAGTCAAATCGCATCCCAGAAAAAGAATAGTGTTTTTTAAAAAGTCATATATGCAAAAGTGGTCCCGATTAAAAACTACAGATCAAAGGGCAAAAAAAAGCCCTCAAACAGCGCAATATGGTGTGTGTGTGTGTGTGTGTGTGTTTGTGGGGAGGGGGGTTCATACAGGTCAGAATACAGCAATTCTAATACTTAAATTTTTACTTTATTTTTTTTATGCAGTAGAATAATAGAAAAGCTGTGTAAACACGGGTATCGTTTTATTCGTATTGACCCACAGAATAAAGGTAAAATGTCCCCCGCCCAAATACCCCAAGCCCCTGGCCTGCAGAGCCCAGCTATTACTGACATCCGGCTCTCTGTTCATGCACCAGAGCTGCGCGATGCCACTGTATCACTCTGCACCACCGTTGTAAAATGGCCATGCAGAGTTAATTGCCGACTGCCCGGATGTATAAAGTCTACGGCTGTCGGCATGTGGTTAATAATGCATATTCTATTACACCTATTATTCAGAACTCTATGAAAAGTGACTGGCCTTTGTCAGAGCTGTAATGTTGATCATGTTGGTTGTCATTTTTAGCATTTATTAAATTAGACCAAATCCTCTAGCGGCAGATGATTCAACATGAGACAAACATGCACCTAGTGGGCAGCTGCTATATAATGCTTGTGTACATGCTTGGCTCCATATGTTGCAGTTTGATAAAAATAGCCGGATGTTGTAAATCACTGAAACACCAACATATTCCACCGTACACACTAGATCATGCAAGAAAATACTGTACACCTACAGGTTTAATTCCAAAATGTGGTCAAGAATCCCAAGATATACCAGGTCGGTTCCGAAAAATCGGTAGTTTTGACTGACTTAAAGCGTACCCGTCAGATCCAACAAAAAACTTTTTTTTTTAAATGTTTTATTTAAAGTGACAGTAAAGCTGACACAGTTCTCCAAGCAAACCCCTCAAACAATGTCCAGCCACCAGGTTCCTGTGTATGCAGCACAGCTAATGAAGCTCCCAGCATACCTCGTGTTTGGTGCTCAGTCCACTTGCATATATATGTAGTAATCCAATAAAGTAGGAATGAATAGACGGCACTCACGTTCTGCAATTCAAACACGGACACTTTATTCTTTGAGGAGCAGCAGGATCTCAGCAGTTACAAGTTAGATAAGCAACAAATGTTTCACGCTACATGCGCTTCTTCATAGCTTGATAAAGCTATGTAGAAGCGCATGTAGTGTGAAATATTTGTTGCTTATCTAACTTGTAACTGCTGAGATCCTGCTGCTCCTCAAAGAATAAAGTGTCCGTGTTTGAATTGCAGAACGTGAGTGCCGTCTATTCATTCCTACTTTATTGGTTTTTTAAATTTTTTATATAGATCACTCAGTACCATGTAAATCTAATTTTTGTGTCTAGCACCTTTATTTATTTTATTGCACTTTTAATTTAGCTCACTAGTCTGAATTCCTCTCAAAGGGAGGGGGCGTGGCCTCACTGTGCAGGTCTCCGCCCCTCCCTCAGTATAATGTCTGCTCACATCTCCCCTAGCATTAACAAAACTACAACTCCCAGCTTCTCCTCACTGACAGTAGCGGGACACAAGCTGACAGTGGGAGGATTTTTTTCCTCCAGGTGTGAGCCCTGTGCTCACAGCTGTCAATCAAGGAAGTGTGTCCATGACATAGGTGATGATGCATGAACACAGCAGGACTAGTATGTGTCCAAGCAGGCCAGGGGGGGGGGACAGTTGTGTAACTGGCTTTTTCATTATAAAATACAGAAAATTTTCTAATGAAAGCAATTGCAAAACCTATTGGTTTTGCATGCTTTACAACATATCAAAAGTTTTTATCTGTCAGTGGCCATTTAAAGGGGTACTCCGGTGGTTAATTTATTTTTTATTTTTACAATATGGCATCTTCTTTGTAAAGTTTTTGTTTTTTTGCAATATACATGTGTTGTATGTTTTGTCAGCGTGTGTGTTTTGCTTACCTGTTTTTTGGGCAGGAAGTTCTGTAGTTCAGAGTGTCTGTCTTCTTTTACTGTTGTCCACAGTGGCCATGTTCTGAGTCTGTTGTGGACAAGATGTCATAGCTTTTATTTATTTAAATTTTTTTGTCTGCATGAGAAATAACCCTTCCCCCCTCATCTCAATCCAGCTGAGTGCACAGCTCCTCACCTCCCCTCCCCCTGCTCTGTATTCTAAGGATGCAGGTCTGCACAGGAGAAGGAACACAGAGAAGAAAAGTGTTATCTGAAGTGGAGGATGACAGGGTGCACGGGCTGGGGATGTATGGACTGCAGGGGAATAAATCTCATAATGGGAATGATCTCTATATGTGAATGACACATGCTGGGAGTTGTCGTCCCTGTTGTGTGTGTGTGTGTGTGTGTATGCTAGTGTTTTACAAACCAGTGCGCCTCCAGCTGTTGCAAAACTACAACTCCCAGCATGCCCTGACAGACTTTGGGCATGCTGGGAGTTGTAGTTTTGCAACACCTGGAGGCACCCTGGCTGGGAAACACTGGTGTATGCCCTTCAGAGGTGTGGTGAACTACAACACCCCAAACCAGCAAGGCACTTGGCATGCTGGGATTTGTAGTTTTCAGCACAGCAAGAAACAGGAAATAGAAGCAAAGATAGGAAAACAAAGTGGGGGATAAAAAAACAAAGATTGAAAATAGTGGCCCAAACAACAAGAAAAGAAACGAAACAAATAGGGTAAGTCAAAAACGGAAAAACACGTTGACCACTGGAGTACCCCTTTAACTGTTCTTTACTCTTTCCCATAGAATTTTTTTTTTTTTTTTTTTCTCCTGCCTTGGCTGTCCTTTTGTCATTCAAATCCTCTTACTTTTCTATTACCGTATTTATCGGGGTATACCACGCACCGGCCTATAACACGCACCCTCATTTTACCAAGGATATTTCGGTAAAAAAAGTTTTTTTTTTACCCAAATATCCATGGTAAAATGAGGGTGCGTGTGTGCTCGTGTATACCCCGATACACCCCCAGGAAAGGCAGGGGGAGAGAGGCCGTCGCTGCCCACTTCTCTCCCCCTGCCTTTCCTGGGGTCTAGAGCCCTGCTGCCGGTGTGAGGTGGTTTTTTGCGCCCCAGCAGATCCATGCTCCTCCCCCAGCTCTCCGAACATTTCCGAAGCTAGAACTGGGGGAGGGCAGAGCAAGGGGAGAGAGAAGGTCCACGCCCCCTCCCTCATCTCCCCTCCCTGAGCTCGGCTGGACGCAGATCTCTACGGCACGCCCCCTCCCTGAGGACATAGATCGCCACGGCAGGTCCCCTCCCTCATCTCCCCTCCCTGAGGACGTAAATCTCCACGGCAGGTCCCTCCCTCATCTCCCCGAGCTGAGGACATAGAGCAGTGCTCCCAATGAGGTCTATGTGTAAAGGGGGGCATACTGCAGGAGCTAAAGGGGGGCATACTGCAGGAGCTAAAGGGGGGCATACTGCAGGAGCTAAAGGGGGACATACTGCAGGAGCTAAAGGGGGACATACTGCAGGGGCTAAATGTCCCCCTTTAGCCCGTACAGTATGTCCCCTTTACACATAGAGCTCATTGGGAGCAGCTCGGGGAGCTGAGGGAGGGACCTGCCGTGGAGATTTACGTCCTCAGGGAGGGGAGATGAGGTAGGGACCTGCCGTGGCGATTTATGTCCTCAGGGAGGGGGCGGGCCGTAGAGATCTGCGTCCAGCCGAGCTCAGGGAGGGGGCGTGGACCTTCTCTCTCCCCTTGCTCTGCCCTCCCCCAGTTCTAGCTTCGGAAATGTTCGGAGAGCTGGGGGAGGAGCGGAGGCATGGATCTACGGGGGCGCAAAAAACCACCTCACACCGGCCCTTCTCTCCCCCCTGGTTATCGGCGCCGCTGCCCGTTCTGTCCCCCTGACTATCGGTGCCGACAGCCAGGGGGAGAGAAGGGGCAGCGGCACCCATTGCCGGCGCCGCTGCCCCGTTGCCTCCCCCCATCCCCGGTGGCATAATTACCTGGGTCGGGTCCGCGCTGCTGCAGGCCTCCAGCGCGCGTCCCCTGCGTCGTTGCTATGCACGGCGCGGCGCACTGACGTCATGCGCCGCGCCGTGCAGCGCATGGCAACGACGCGGGGGACGCACGCCGGAGGCCTGCAGCAGCGCGGACCCGACCCAGGTAATTATGCCACCAGGGATAGGGAGCAACGGGGCAGCGGCGCCGGCAATGGGTGCCGCTGCCCCTTCTCTCCCCCTGGCTTTCGGCGCCGCTTCTCTCCCCCTGGTTATCGGCGCCGGCACCGATAGTCAGGGGGACAGAATGGGCAGCGGCGCTGATAGCCAGGGGGAGAGAAGGGCCGGCAGCAGCGCTCTAGACCCCAGGAAAGGCAGGGGAGAGAAGCGGGCAGCGACGGCCTCTCTCCCCCGCCTTTCCTGGGGGTGTATCGGCGTATAACACGCACATAGACTTTAGGCTAAAAATTTTTGCCTAAAAAGTGCGTGTTATACGCCGATAAATACGGTACCTTGCAGACTAAATCTTCCCTTTGCAGCAGGTTGTGGACAGACTATAATCTCACCTGCCATTTACATTTACAAACTGGAATCCTTAGCTGACCTAAAAAAAAGACCTGTAAGTTTTGTGGGTTGACCTTTATTTTATTTTTTTGCATAGTTCTTGTAAACAATAATCAGTGCTTAGTGCTATGTTTTGTGTTCGCGTTCACTTTTCCCTATT
This sequence comes from Hyla sarda, assembly GCF_029499605.1. NCBI lineage: Eukaryota > Metazoa > Chordata > Amphibia > Anura > Hylidae > Hyla > Hyla sarda. The sequence goes on from NC_079191.1 coordinate 178,863,434, forward strand.
TTCACTAGATGAATATGTTATGTGATTTCACTGACCATTGCCGCTACTTGGTAGTCAGGGCAGACAAACTCATATTGGGTTCAATGCAACATTCTTGCCTTCCATTTGGACACAGCCTGAGGTTACTGGCATTCTTTATTCTTTCCTCTTCTTGTCTTGTGTAAAGCTCTGCCCACTGAAGGCAGGGCACAGTATAAAGGCAGGCTAGGAAATGTAGGTGCAGCATAGGTATGTGTGAAAATGCTTATCAGTGTTTTGTTGTTTTTCCCACTAGGTGGAGGAGTAACTTGAGCAAAATAATCCCAAACTCTAAATTATAGTTTTTTATTAATTTAATTTAAAGTAAAAACCTTTTTAATATGCTAGGCTCAATACTGGCTTTGCGATCCTGCAATGTCCTGCCTCCACCTCAGAGAACAAAGCATAAAACTTGTTGCCACTGATGAACAAGGGCATCAGTTGTTTGGATCCAGCTATTCTCCCATAACACTCGTAGGGGGAATGCAGCAAGATGCGTTCCCACATCTTCTGCCGTGCAGTGTCTCCACCGATCCAGTGTTCAAATTGAAGTGCCTGATATCGAAACTGTCCCATTCAAATTACTGGGATCAGTTCTGTTATCCGTTTCGCTCTGGAGTAGGCCTGCGCAATATATTGCAATCACATTGCGACTTTTGCAGTATGTCGATTCAGCCCCTAGGAAAATTCTGCAAATACCTGATGTGGCAGCAGCTTCAGCATCCCAGGTGATTGGCAGTGCCTGGTGTAGTGCAGCCGCATGGGAGGGGGAGCCTTGAGACTCTGTGCAGGCCAGGCCTGGTACAGTACATGAAATGGAGGAAGAATGAAGTTAATTTATTTCTCATTTCAGATTCAATCCCCTCTATTTCATGTTCACTCAAAAATGAATTATTGGGGGCGGTGGTGGTGGTGGGGGGGGGGGGGGGAGGAGAGTAAGGGATATGCATGTATGTCTATAGAGAATGAGGGGAAGGAAATGAAGGGCATGGGTATATGAAACAAGGGGAATGGCTATATTCATTTCATATAGCCATTCCTTTCGTTTTCCTGTAGCCATTATTGTTGTTTCCTATAGCCATTCCCCCTTTTTCTATTAGGAACCATATGGTGGCGTGCGTGTGTGTGTGTGCGTGTGTGTGTGTGTGTGTGTGTGTGTGTGTGTGTGTGTACACAAACCAATCAATGTGGTTCCAACAAGTACCTGATGCACCAATCCACTCTAATATAGCTGTTTACCAATGGTAGGGGCTCACCACCATACACTATGTTCCATATTATTATGTATTTGAAATATATGTAATTTTTTTTATTTCTAGTCTCAATCTCAGACAGGTTAATATAGAAAATTACTTAGTGATTCGTTCAAGTTATTAGGCATGTTCTCGTGCAATATGAGGATAAAGAGAAAAGATCTTTCTGAAGAAAAAAATTGAAATGGTCTTGCAAAAGGCATGAAAACTGAAAAGAGATCATCAGATATGTGAGTGATTCACAGCACAGGCGAACACTATCTGATAAAGGCTTAAAGGGGCAACTGTCCCCTCCGTGCAGAGGTGCTGACACCATTAGTTAGAACATAAGGAAAACAGACAGTACGTTGTTTTCCTTTGCCCGCAGCCTGTAACCTTATATCTATTCTGTCTTGTACACTCACAGGGGCACACCTTCTTCCTGCCCTGACCCGTTCCCAGCATGGAGCCCTGTACGTCAGTCATGGGGAGGAGGTGTGCCGCTTTGACTTGGCCCATCTGACTATTCAGTAGACCTACAGGTCAGCCATAGATATAAGTTTACAAGCTGCAGGCATAGGGAAAGAAGGTACTGTTTCTCTGTTCTCCCTATGCCTGCACCTCATAGGAAGGTGACAATTTTGTCTGGTAGAAGCTTTCCTCAATGCACAACTAAAGGTAGTGTCACACTCGGCACACACAGCTTATTTCACACTGCAGGAAATACGCTGTGCATTTTGCTATGAGCAGAGACACAGGGCTTCCCCACCGCAGCCCTGTGTGTGCAGTAAGATTGGGAGGTAGGCCTAGCTCGCCAATGTGACACTGACGTTTGGCCCTGGCTCCAAACATTACTGCGCACACAGGCCTGCAGCAGGGAGCCATGTGTATCTGCACATAGCAAAATGCACAGCCTATTTTCCGCTGCCCAGCGAAATCTTGCAACCTGAAATATGCAGTGTATGCCCTATGTTTGAACCTACCCATAAAGGACAGCAGTAAAGATGTCACTATTGAGCAGCAAACAGGTATTTAAAGCTGCTGGTGTCTACAGAGTGTCATCAAACTTTTGAAGAAGGATCCACCCTCCACATGAGGTAGTTGTACAGTGGGGCCAAAAAGTATTTAGTCAGCCACCAATTGTGCAAGTTCTCTCACTTAAAAAGATGAGACGCCTGTAATTTTCATCATAGGTATACCTCAACTATGAGAGAAATAATAAGAAAAAAATCCATAAAATTACATTATCTGATTTTCAAATAATTTATTTGCAAATTATGGTGGAAAATAAGTATTTGGTCAATAACAAAAGTTCATCTCAATACTTTGTTATATACCCTTTGTTGGCAATGACAGAGGTCAAATGTTTTCTGTAAGTCTTCACAAGGTTTTTCACACAGTGTTGCTGGTATTTTGGCCCATTCCTCCATGCAGATCTCCTCTAGAACAGTGATGTTTTGGGGCTGTTGCTGGGCTACACAGACTTTCAACTCTCTGTATGTCTTCCATTTTCTAATAATTCCTCCCACAGTTGATTTCTTCACACCAAGCTGCTTGTCTATTGTAGATTTAGTCTTTCCAGCCTGGTGCAGGTCTACAATCCTGTTTCTGGTGTCCTTCGACAGCTCTTTGATCTTGGCCATAGTGGAGTTTGGAGTGTGACTGTTTGAGGTTGTGGACAGGTGTCTTTTATACTGATAACAAGTTTAAACAGGTGTCATTAATACAGGTAACAAGTGGAGGACAGAGGAGACTCTTAAATAAGAAGTTACAGGTCTGTGAGAGCCAGAAATCTTGCTTGCTTGTAGGTGACCAAAGACTTATTTTCCACCATAATTTGCAAATAAATTCTTAAAAAATCAGACAATGTAATTTTATGGATTTTTTTTTTTCTCATTCTGTCTCTCATAGGTGAGGTATACCTATGATGAAAATTACAGGCCTCTTATCTTTTTAAGTGGGAGAACTTGCACAATTGGTGGCTGAAAAAAAACCTGTTAGTTTGGCTCTGGGAGGCGATACTGTCATCCTCAAAGCAAATGCAAGCAAACTATACATGAAAGTACATGTTCAATGTATAAGAGTGTTGGCATTTTCAAAGAAGGGTGGTCTCATATATTAAAGGGGTATTTCATGATTTTTTTTTTTTCTATTTGACTATGCTACAGAGGCTGTAAAGTTAGTGTCTGTTCTGATTTTTGCCCCCAATGTTTATTTTTAACAGCATACAAAATGTGCCCCTCAGGTTTTCCTAGGTTGCAGCACGGCCTGAGACATTACATCACTAGTCTGGGGATGAAAGGGAGCCTGCCTTTGCTTCAATGGGTGGAGCGACCACTAAGTGGAAGGAAAATCTTTCTGCAAGGAATTGTAGTTTTGAAACAGCTGGACACACCCTGGTTAGATAACATTGGTCTATTGCATGGAAAGGGAGCACAGATGGGTGGGGTGACCGATGTGTGGGAGGGTGAAAAGTGACCTCACAAATAAGGAATCGTGGGACTTTTAGTTGGAGAAAGGTAACTTCAGCAGGAAATAGCCATTTCACAAAAAGCTAGCCACAGGGTTATGGTTGACTCAGAAAACAGCCATTTAGCCCCAGGACAATCACTGATCCTTCCTAAGCATGTCCAATCACCTTATGGTGGATAACCCCTTTAATATGTAACTTGATCTGTGAATATATAAAATGTTGATTTTTAAGTTCTGTGCATAACCGAAAATTCACATGTAACATAACTGAGGATCAAAAAAAAATCCATGCACAATACTGACTGTTCAGGCAAAAAATGCCATGTGCATAATTATCTGGAATATAGGGGAGAGTTTACCAAGACTGGCATACCCATCTGTAAAATGGCCGGATTTATTGAGGGGCGCCTTTCAATAAATCTGCCGCATTCGGGTAATCTAGGGTTAGAAAAAACAGCACGGCACTTGTCCTCATGTCGTGTGTATGGTATTGCAGCTCAGTTCCATTGAAGTGAATAAAGCAGAGTTGTAATGCAATACACAACCTGAGGACAGGTGTGGTGCTGTTTTTGCATGAAATTAACTGTTTTTCTTTTCCTTGACAACCCCTTTAAAACAAACACAAATGCCATTCTGACCTTATGTATTTGTTATTGGTGTCCTCTAACGGTTCTAACCTATTCAATATGATCAAAGGTGGAGTTTTTGATGCTAAACAAATCTGTGGCCCTGTCAGTTTCCATGGAGACAAAGGCAGTATAGAGTGTTGTCTGGTCAGGTTGTCATGGAAACAAAGTTGCCTCTAGGCATCTTTTTATTTGGGAAGACACACGCTTCTCTCTGCCTTCTTGTAAGAATACAAGTTTATGAGATTCTGGAATCGAAATCCCTCAATAAATCATTGATCTGCATCTTACCTTTCCAGTTATCAGGTCCCCCTTCCTATACTTTTAACAATACACATTGCCATCCTTTCTCCGGACAACTTTGGTGTTTTTCTGCTTTATGGATAAGTTGAATGCAGACTATAATGTGACGTGATTTTATTGCTCGATGTTGATGCTCCACTTTGCCTATTTTGTTGCATGTGTTCCATTCCATTTCTCATTGCTTTCCATGTAGTTTCTAAGCTGCTGACATGTTGATCTTGTCTTCTATTATCTATCTATCTTGTCTGCAGGTTAGTCGGGTCCTCACCCCCCGTGGATGCTTCATGTCAATCACCTTTTCCCCTCCACATTTCCGTGCTCGTCACTATGCACAACCTCAATATGGCTGGTCTGTGTCATGTGATACTTATGGTAAAGACTTCCATTATTTCTTCTATACTATGCACAAAGGAGGACAACTGACATCTTTAGATCTTGCCCGTGGACAGAGTCTTTATAAGCCACATGAGGACCAGGAGCAAACACCAACTCTTCTAGAATGCGATGATGAAGACTTTCTTAATAATATCCATATATGAAGGAAGAAGAAAGCTGGTCAATGGGCATGGACAGTGTGATGTAATGTAAATAGGGGTAATCTATTTTAACCCCTTAACGACCCCACAGACGTATATTTACGTCCGTGGCCAGCTCCCGATCTGTGAAGCGTGTTCAGAAGCTAAGCACGCTTCATATCAGCAGGGTCCTAGTTGCTATCATCAACCAGGTCCGGCGGCTAATACCGGACATCGCCGATCTGGCTGATGTCCGATATTAACCCTTTAGACGCTGCAATCAAAGTTGATTGCGGCATCTAAAACTGGAGAATACACTGTTGGTTAGCTCAGCGGAGCTGTTCAGGACCACCGCGGTGAAATCACAGCGTCCGGAGCAGCTGAGAGGACAGCGGGAGGTGTCTTACTTTCTTACTGGCTGTCCGATCGGCATTTAATTGATTGCTCGAAGCCTGAAATCCAGGCTTGAGCAATCAAGCGCAGAAAACACTGATCAATGCATTCCTATGGCAATGCATTGAACAGTGCCTGCAATCCATAAATGCAATGTTACAGCCCCTAAAGGGGGCTATAACACTACATAAAAAATAAAAAGTTAATAAATGTGATTTAACACCATCCCTAATAAAAATCAGAATCACCCCCCTTTTCCCATTAAGTGTTAATAAAAACAAACATATATATGGTATCACCGCTTGCGTAAATGTCAGAATCATAAAAATATATCATTAAATAAACCGCACGGTCAATGGCGTACGCGCAAAAAAAAAATCCAAAGTCAAAAATGCCATATTTGGTCACTTTTTATACAATAAAAATTTATTAAAAAAATTATCAAAAGGTCCGATCACAACAAAAATGGTACCGATTAAAACTTCAGATCACACCACAAAAAATGAGCCCTCATACTGCCCCATTCATGGGGAAAAATAAAAAATTTATAGGGGTCTGAATATGACAATTTTAACCGTATTAATTTTCGTGCATGTAGATATGATTTTTTTTCAGAAGTAATACAAAATCAAACCTATATAAGTAGGATATCCTTTTAATCGTATGGACCTACAGAATAAAGATAAGGTGTCATTGTTACCGAAAAATGTACGGTGTAGAAACGGAAGCCCCCAAAATTTACAAAATGGCGTTTTTTCTTACATTTTGTTGCACAATTTTTTTTTTTTCCCCATTTCGCCGTAGATTTTTGGGTAAAATGACTGATGTCATTACAAAGTAGAATTGGTGGCGCAAATAAAAAGCCATCATATGGATTTTTAGGTGCAAAATTGAAAGGGTTATGATTTTTAAAATGTGCAAAAACTAAACGCTTGGTCCTTAAGGGGTTAAGAAAAACAAAGCAAAATACGTTTTTCTTACAGCCCTTTTTTTAAAATTACACTATATATGGTCTCATTTTATTTTTGCTACTTTGCAGGTACTACAATCTGCTGCAAATTTCTATGCAGAAAATATGCAGAAAATCTGTCTAGCGCGCATTTACACCCAACAGTTATCTTGTGTCAGAAATGCCATTTATAAATGGGGAAAGTTGAAATATTTAGTACAGGAGTGTTTTACTACTTGGTCTTGCATTTAATGTCAATCTTCTGTTTAGCATTGTCATGAAAATCCTAATTTTAGAGGTTGTTCAGTAAATGGTCAAGTGTCTATTCCTCTATTGCCTTACCTGGTAACAGACCAAAGTGAAAATTCTGATCAAGGATTCATTGTGAATAATTTGCACCAAAAATTGTGGACACCGGACCATCACAATGATATGAGCTTGATGGACTTCCTAGACCAAAACCATGGTCAACAATATAGCTGTAAAAAGGGTCTTGACCTCATAACAGCCTCCACCCTTCTGGGAATCCTACTTTTTTTTTTCCTGTTTGCATACTGTATCCAATGAATCAAAAGGGCATGTATAAGATTTGACATTGATGTTGGATGAGAAGATCTTGATGACAGTCACCATTCCAGTAAAAAAAAGAATAAATGAATGATATTCCCAACTTCACTCAGGAGACGGCACAGTAAAGTTGGGAATATCATTCATTTATTCTTTTTTTTACTGGAATGGTGACTGCCATCAAGATCTTCTCATCCAACATCCGTCACCATTACAGTAAAAAAGAATGAATGAATAATATTACCAACTTTACTGTGCCGTCTCCTGAGGGAAGTAGGTAATATCATTCATTCTTTTTTACATCAGTGTCTTTGTTCAATATATTGGACATTCCACCGATCATATTTTTATTATATTGCTGGACACTGTTAGTTTAATACTGGACTATCAGTCACATTGCAGGACTATTTGGCAGTTGTTGTTGTTTTTATGACTTTTGCTTAAACTTTTTATTATGTTTTAGGTTATATCTAGAGATGAGCGAACTTACAGTAAATTCGATTCGTCACGAACTTCTCGGCTCGGCAGTTGATGGCTTATCCTGCATAAATGAGTTCAGCTTTCAGGTGCTCCGGTGGGCTGGAAAAGGTGGATACATTCCTAGGAAAGAGTCTCCTAGGAATGTATCCACCTTTTCCAGCCCACTGGAGCACCGGAAAGCTGAACTAATTTATGCAGGAAAAGTCATCAACTGCCGATCTGAGAAGTTCGTGACGAATCGAATTTACTGTAAGTTCGCTCATCTCTAGTTATGTCTATGTGATTATTCCTCCCACAAGGACCCTGTGAGGGGCATTTTATATTTTAATAAATTGTATTCATTTGATACTTGAAGCACGGTGTCTGCCAATAAATTACGCAATTGTATTAAATTTATTACATCTAGTATCACTGTCCTTGAGGTATGGGCTTGTCGTCTTTCTCTTTTACCCCAAAGTGGCAGAAACTCCTGAACTTTGTTACCCTCATTAGAAACATCTTTTTTTTATTTTTTTATTTAATACTTCCTTTAAAACTAGACATTTCCCTAATATACATTATTTAAAAAAAATTGATTGCAAAAGCTGTGATTTTTTTTTTTTTAAATGACCACTAGGGGGTCTCGGTCTCTTTAATTTTGTAAACAAACCCTGCCTTTTTTGGTCCTAGCAACAAGAAATTTGGACCCTGGAGGTGGTTCTCCCTGTCCTGCTCCCTCCAATGCAGTGCATAATCCAGCTTTCATTAGTGTGAGCTCCAGACAGCTTGCAGCCTTTTCAGAAGGAGCATTTCTATGCACACTCCAAAGCAACCAAGTAATGTAAGGCGTTAAAGGGGTACTTTGGGGAACTATAAGCATACAGACTATCCTTTCCCCTTTATCAACCTATTTAATTGTCTAAATATAATTAACTGTATAGAGCAGTTCCCCTCTTTGGTTGTCATTTATATGCATGGAGTGAGGGAATAAATCCCTCTCTGAATGTAGCCCCCACCCTTATGAAAGAGACAGACCATGTGGTTTCTGTCCTGCACTGATGAGCCATGCTCTCTTTAGTGATGTGAACTGCGAGGTGTTTGCAGCCTTAGCCAATCAGATGGTGAACCTCTCATTGCCGCTCAGAGCAGGAGGGTGGGGCTGCTCTCAGAGAGTGAGCTGGATGAGCAGAGCTGCAGTTGTTGCCGAGAGATGTAGGCAAGGGGAGAGAAGGATGGCAAAGAATATCAAGCAGCCAGAGAAGACAACGGGAGCCTCAGGAGCCATGCATGTCAGGCAGGATGGTTTACAGGGAACATATCCAGGAAGTGTGGTGTTTTTAGAGAGATATATCTCTATCTATTATATATTCTTCCCCAGAGTGCCCCGTAAAATTTATTTATATGCAACACTATTTCTCTTTGGTCATTTAATGCACTTATTTCTTGTGTATTTGCATTATATAGGTTCCACATGGCTGCTTTATAGCATTATAAAACATGCTTTTTGGGCACGAAGCTTTGCAAATGTAAAAATGTTTGTTGGCATAAAACTCTCAGGTTTTTCTTGTGTATGTGCACCATATACAGTCGCAAGAAAGTGTGTGAACCCTTTGGAATTATATGGATTTCTGCACAAATTGGTCATAAAATGTGATCTGATTTTCATCACAATAATAGACAATCACAGTCTGCTTAAACTTTTATAAAACACACAGAATTAAATTTTACCATGTTTTTATTGAACACTCCATGTAAACATTCCCAGTGCAGGTGGAAAAAGTATGTGAACCCTTGGATTTAATAACTGGTTGAACCTCCCTCCTTTGGCAGCAATAACTTCAAGCAAACATTTCCTGTAGTTGCAGATCGGACATGCACAATAGTCAGGAGTAATTCTTGACCATTCCTCTTAACAGAACAGTTTCAGTTCAGCAATATTCTTGGGATGTCTGCTGTGAATCACTTTCTTGAGGTCACAGCATCTCAATCGCGTTGAGGTCAGGACTCTGACTGGGCCAATCCAGAAGGCGTATTTTCTTCTGTTTAACCCCTTAACGACGCAGGACGTATATTTACGTCCTGCGCCGGCTCCCGCGATATGAAGCGGGATCGTGCCGCGATCCCGCATCATATCGCGTCAGTCCCGGCGCTAATCAACGGCCGGGACCCGCGGCTAATACCACACATCGCCGATCGCGGCGATGTGCGGTATTAACCCTTTAGAAGCGGCGGTCAAAGCTGACCGCCGCTTCGAAAGTGAAAGTGAAAGTGACCCGGCTGCTCAGTCGGGCTGTTCGGGACCGCCGCGGTGAAATCGCGGCGTCCCGAACAGCTGATCGGACACCTGGAGGGCTCTTACCTGCCTCCCCGGTGTCCGATCGACGAATGACTGCTCCGTGCCTGAGATCCAGGCAGGAGCAGTCAAGCGCCGATAATGCTGATCACAGGCGTGTTAATGCACGCCAGTGATCAGCATTAGAGATCAGTGTGTGCCGTGTTATAGGTCCCTATGGGACCTATAACACTGCAAAAAAAATGTAAAAAAAAAAAGTGTTAATAAAGGTCATTTAACCCCTTCCCTAATAAAAGTTTGAATCACCCCCCTTTTCCCATAAAAAAAATAAAACAGTGTAAAAAAAATAAAAAATAAACATATGTGGTATCGCCGCGTGCGTAAATGTCCGAACTATAAAAATATATCATTAATTAAGCCGTACGGTCAATGGCGTACGCGCAAAAAAATTCCAAAGTCCAAAAAAGCGTATTTTGGTCACTTTTTATATCATTAAAAAATGAATAAAAAGTGATCAAAAAGTCCGATCAAAACAAAAATCATACCGATAAAAACTTCAGATCACGGCGCAAAAAATGAGTCCTCATACCGCCCCATACGTGGAAAAATAAAAAAGTTATAGGGGTCAGAAGATGACATTTTTAAACGTATAAATTTTCCTGCATGTAGTTATGATTTTTCCAGAAGTGCGACAAAATCAAACCTATATAAGTAGGGTATCATTTTAACCGTATGGACCTACAGAATAATGATAAGGTGTAATTTTTACCGAAATATGCACTGCGTAGAAACGAAAGCCCCCAAAAGTTACAAAATGGCGTTTTTTTTTCGATTTTGTCGCACAATGATTTTTTTTTCCGTTTCGCTGTGCATTTTTGGGTAAAATGACTGTCACTGCAAAGTAGAATTGGCGACGCAAAAAATAAGCCATAATATGGATTTTTAGGTGGAAAATTGAAAGGGTTATGATTTTTAAAAGGTAAGGAGGAAAAAACGAAAGTGCAAAAACGGAAAAACCCTGAGTCCTTAAGGGGTTAAAGAGGTACACCGGTGGAAAACTTTATTATTATTATTATATTTTAATTTTTTTTTTTTTTTATATAAACTGGTGCCAGAAAGTTAAACAGATTTGTAAATTCTATTAAAAAATCTTAATCCTTCCAGTACTTATTAGCTGCTGAATAATACAGAGGAAATTGTTTTCTTTTTGGAACACAGAGCTCTCTGCTGACGTCACAAGCACAGTGCTCTCTGCTGACATCTCTGTCCATTTTAAAGGGGTTGTGCGGAGCGGTGCCCTGCCTTTCAGAGCTCTGCTCGCAGCGTCCAGAAGTTCATTACTCCGAACGCTGTGTGCGGGCTTCCGTGTTCGCGGCCGCCCCCTTGTGACATCACGCTCAGCCCCTTGTGACGTCACGCCCGCCCCCTCAAAGAAAGTCTATGGGAAGGGGGTGTGACAGCAGTCACGCCCCCTTCCCATAGACTTTCGTTGAGGGGGCGGGCGTGACATCACGAGGGGGCAGCCGCGAACACGGAAGCCTGCACACAGTATTCGGAGTAATGAACTTCCGGACGCTGCGAGCGGAGCTCCGAAAGGCAGGGCAGCGCACAACCCCTTTTTAAGAACTGTCCAGAGTAGGAGAAAATCTCCATAGCAAACATATGCTTCTCTGGAAAGTTCCTAAAATGGACAGAGATGTCAGCAGAGAGCACTGTGCTCCCAAAAGAAAATTATTTCCACTGTAGTATTCAGCACATAATAAGTACTGGAAGGATTAAGATTTTTTTAATAGAAGTAACTTACAAATATTTACTCAAGTAGAAAACCGACATGGTGCACATCTACAATCTTGCACAATGATCCAATTGCTTCTCAGCATAATTTCAAAAACTAACCGGTTGTTAGTATATACGTTTTGATCAAAAAGTATAAAGCCCACTCGCCACGTCAAGGCCACCTATTTAGAGTGGGTCCCTATCGTCCCTAGCTCACACTGGTGTGGTGCTGTGCGGTGTCCGTTGCCGCCGTGTCTGTGGGGGGGGGGGGGGGGGGTGCGGCCCATAGACTGGTTTGAGTGGCATTGGGGCCGCTCTGCCAGTGGGTCGTTCACCCCCCCCCCCCCCCCCCCTGGTGCCGCGGCGGTGGTGGTCGCTGCCCGGTGCTACGCCATTTTATGCTAGGGATGTTAGGGACCCACTCTGAATAGGTGGCCTTGACGTGGCGTGCGGGCTTGTACTTTTTGATCAAAATGTTATGCTGAGAAGCAATCAGATCATTATACAAGATTGTAGATGTGCAACCATGCCTGTTTTTTCTACCTGAATTAACTTACAAATCTGTTTAACTTTCTGGCACCAGTTGATTTAAAAAATAAATCCACCGGAGTACCCTTTTTAACCCCTTAAGGACTCAGGCCATTTGGGCCTTAAGGACGCAGACAATTTAAATTTAAATTTTTTTTTCATTTTTTCCTCCTCGCCTTCAAAAAATCATAACTCTTTTATATTTTCATCCACAGACTAGTATGAGGGCTTGTTTTTTGCATGACCAGTTGTCCGTTGTAATGAAATCACTCATTTTACCATAAAATGTATGGCGCAACAACAAAAAATACTATGTGTGGTGAAATTAAAAAGAAAACTGCAATTTTGCTAATTTTGGAAGGTTTCGTTTTCACGCCGTAAAATTTACGGTATAAATGACATGTTCTTTATTCTTTGCCTCAATACGATTAAAATTATACCCATTATAACATACTTTTCTATTACTGATGCACTTAAAAAAAAAAAAAACTCAAACTTTTTAACCAAATTAGTACGTTTTAAAATTCCCCTATTTTGAAGACCTATAACTTTTTCATTTTTCGGTATAAGTGGCGGTATGAGGCGTAATTTTTTGCACCGTGATCTGTACTTTATTGATACGATATTTGCTTATATAAAACTTTTAATCAACATTTTATTCCAAAAAAATATTAATAAAAAATGATTAAAAAAAAGCAGCTATTTTGGACTTTTTATTTTTTACGTTCACGCTGTTTACATACGGTATCATTAACATTTTATTTTAATAGTTCAGATATTTACGCATGTGGCAATACCAAATATGTATATAAAATATTGTTAACACTTTTTGGGGGTGAAATAGGAAAATGGGACAATTTACGTTTTTTGGGGGAGGGGTTTTTCATTTATTTTTTTAACTTTTATTTTTACACTTTTAATAGTCCCCATAGGGGACTATTTATTGCAATCATTCGATTGCTAATACTGTTCAGTGCTATCAGTCATTTTCTGCTTTGGTCTTCGGGAAGGCAGATCAGAGCAGAAGACCCCGGGAAGGCAGCAGAGCCAGGTGAGGGGACCTCAGTCTGCCGTGCTGGATGATCTTATCGCAGCGGCAGCGCTGCGGGGATCCGATCATCCATTTTAATGACCGTGATGCTGCAGATGCCGTGATCTGTATTGATCACGGCATCTGAGGGGTTAATGGCCGACATCCGCAGGATCGCGGATGTCCGCCATTACGGGTGGGTCCCTGGCTGCGATCAGCAGCCAGGACCTGCCGTGCATGACACGGGCATCGCTCCGATGCTCGTGGTTATGTTTAGGACGTAAATGTACGTCCTGGTGCATTAACCCCTTAAGGACTCAGCCCATTTTGGCCTTAAGGACTCAGACTATTTAATTTTTACGTTTTCATTTTTTCCTCCTCGCCTTCTAAAAATCATAACTCTTTTATATTTTCATCCACAGACTAGTGTGAGGGCTTGTTTTTTGCGCGACCAGTTGTCCTTTGTAATGACATCACTCATTATATCATAAAATGTATGGCGCAACCAAAAAACACTATTTTTGTGGGGAAATTAAAACGAAAAATGCAATTTTGCTAATTTTGGAAGGTTTCGTTTTCACGCCGTACAATTTATGGTAAAAATGACGTGTGTTCTTTATTCTGAGGGTCAATACGATTAAAATGATACCCATTATTACATACTTTTATATTATTGTTGCGCTTAAAAAAAAATCACAAACTTTTTAACCAAATTAGTACGTTTATAATCCCTTTATTTTGATGACCTATAACTTTTTTATTTTTCCGTATAAGCGGCGGTATGGGGGCTCATTTTTTGCGCAATGATCTGTACTTTTTTTTTTATACCACATTTGCATATAAAAAACTTTAAATAAATTTTTTATCTTTTTTTTTAATAAAATGTATTAAAGTAGGAATTTTGGACTTTTTTTTTTCATTCACGCTGTTAACCGTACGGGATCATTAACATTTTATTTTAATAGTTCGGACATTTACGCACGCGGCGGTACCAAATATGTCTATAAAAAAAAATGTTTACGCTTTTTGGGGGTAAAATAGGAAAAACGGACGTTTTACTTTTTTATTGGGGGAGGGGATTTTTCCCTTTTTTTTTTTTTACTTTTACATTTTTTTACTTTTTTTTTTTTTACACTTGAGTAGTCCCCATAGGGGACTATTCATAGCAATACCATGATTGCTAATATTGATCTGTTCTATGTATAGGACATAGAACAGATCAGTATTATCGGTCATCTCCTGCTCTGGTCTGCTCGATCACAGACCAGAGCAGGAGACGCCGGGAGCCGCACGGAGGAAGGAGAGGGGACCTCCGTGCGGCACTATGAATGATCGGATCCCCGCAGCAGCGCTGCGGGCGATCCGATCATTCATTCAAATCGCGCACTGCCGCAGATGCCGGGATCTGTATTGATCCCGGCACCTGAGGGTCCCTGGCTGTGATCAGCAGCCGGGATCAGCCGCGCATGACACAGGCATCGCTCCGATGCCCGCGGTTATGCTTAGGACGTAAATGTACGTCCTGGTGCGTTAAGTACCACCGCACCAGGACGTACATTTACGTCCTGCATCGTTAAGGAGCCAAAATCAGTTGAAAATTTGATGTTTGAGAGGTTAGAGTTAGAGATGAGCGAACTTACAGTAAATTCGATTCGTCACGAACTTCTCGGCTCGGCAGTTGATGACTTTTCCTGCATAAATTAGTACAGCCTTCAGGTGCTTCGGTGGGCTGGAAAAGGTGGATACATTCCTAGGAAAGAGTCTCCTAGGGCTGTATCCACCTTTTCCAGCCCACCGGAGCACCTGAAGGCTGAACTAATTTATGCAGGAAAAGTCATCAACTGCCGAGCCGAGAAGTTCGTGACGAATCGAATTTACTGTAAGTTCGCTCATCACTAGTTAGAGTATAAGAAACATAGAGGGACATTTATCAAGGGATTTAAGCAACTTTTTGTTGCTTACAAAAGTCGCACAAAAAATCGCACATGCGCCTAAGCAATTTTTTTGTGTAACTTTTTTGTGGGTAAGCACAAATAATACCAATCTGCCCTACCTAAGCAATCTACAGCTTTTACTTTGCAGTGTTCCAAGATTTATCATTGCGAAAGTCACACGCAAGCAAATAAGTCACAAACCCCCTTCAAAAAGTTGCAAGGGTAAGCAAGATCAGATCTGGCTTACAAACTTGCCTATGACAGCATATAAAAAAAGTCACACGTGAGACTTTGTGACTTTTTGCACATCTCCACTCCCCGACACCCACTCACATCTACCACCTGCCTGCAAGGTGTTGGGACTACAACTCCCAGCATGTCCTCACTATAAGGGCATGCTGTGTGTTGTAGTCCTGCAATAGCTGGGGGGGGGGGGGGGTGATCGGGGAGCGAAGCTGTGCAAAAAGTCGCAGGTGAGACTTCTTGTGCAACTTTTTTTTTAACTTTCATTTTCACAGGCATGGTGGGACGAGCGTGTAGGAGATGTACAGGAGGGTGATAAGCTTGTCACTCTTCTGCACATCTCCTGCCCACGCAACACTACTACAACTCCCAGCATGTCCTTACTGTAAGGACATGCTGGGAATTGTAGTTGTGCGGCATAGGGGGAGTGTGTTAGACAAGCTTGTCACCCGCCCGTGCTACATGACTAGAACGCCCAACATGTCCTTACTGTAAGGGCATGCTGGGGGTTGTAGTCATGCAGTGGGGGCAGGTGACAAGCTTTTCACCCGCTTGCACATTTCCCCCCAGCCCTGCTGCATGACTACAACTCTCATTATGTCCTTACTGTGATGGGCATGCTGGGAGTTGTAGTCATACGGTGCGGGCGGGTTACAATAAATGTACTAACCTATTTTCCTTTTTGTGTGTTTTTTTTTTTCCTCATTTCAGAGCGGTGTATTCTGTGGACTACGATGATGAACAGTGTTTTTATTATTTTTTGTCTTTTATTTCTTTAATGTTAATGAAATGGTTAGTGAGGGCTTGTGAGGGAGTGTTTTGTGTAATAAAAGTTTTTTTTTTTTTTAAATGTTTGTTTATTTTGTTTTATTTACTTTACAGGCTTAGAAGTGGAAGCTGTCTTATAGACAGAATCCATTACTAAGCCTAGCGTTAGTACCAAAAACAGCTAGCGCTAACCCCCAATTATTACCCCGGTACCCACCACCACCGGGGTGCCGGGAAGAGCCGCTATCAGGCCCGGAGCATCAAAAATGGCGCTCCTGGGCTTAGGCTGTAACAGACTGGCATTATTTAGGCTGGGGAGGGCCAGTAAAAATGGTCCTCGCCCGTCGTGGTAATGTTAGGCTGTTTCTGCTTGATTGGTATTTGGCTGAGAATCAAAATATGGGGAAGCCTATGTGATTTTGTTATTTATTTTCTTTTTAATTTTTTTTATTTTTTTATAAATAATTAAATGTTAAATGCATAGGGTTCCCTGTATTTTTATTTTCAGCCAGATACCAACCAAACAGAAACAGCCTGACGTTACCAGGGTGGACGAGGACCATTGTTACTAGCCCTCCCCAGCCTTAATAACACCAACCTCTTACCGCCTAGGCCCAGAAGCGCCATTTTTGACACTCCGTGCATGTTGGTACCGACTCTTCCTGACACCCCTGTGGCAGTGGGTACTGGGGTAATAATCAGGGGTTAGCGATGTTTGAGGCAAATGCTAAGCCCCGGCTTAGTAATGGACTCTGTCTATAAGACTACTAAGTAAATAAGTAAAAAAAAAACACATTTAAAAACTTTTAATCAAAAAAACACTCCCCCACAAGCCCTCGTTACAAAATGTTAATATTAAACAAAAAAAAAAGCTTGTCATCGAAATTAAATGAAAACAAAATGGGTTAGAACATTGAGAGGGGAAAAAGTGGTAACAA
The DNA here is from genome assembly GCF_029499605.1 of Hyla sarda. Taxonomy (NCBI): domain Eukaryota; kingdom Metazoa; phylum Chordata; class Amphibia; order Anura; family Hylidae; genus Hyla; species Hyla sarda. The sequence goes on from NC_079191.1 coordinate 178,880,478, forward strand.
AAATGTAATAAACACACACTTTTTTTTTTGCTTATGGCATTCCAAAGTGATTTTGTTTTTTGCTTATGTAAGCCAAATTTATCAATCCCCTGTGATAGTATGATAAATATGTCACACTTGAGCAAATCCAAAGCAAAAAAAAAAAAGTACAGAACTCACTTACCAAAGCAACAATGATAAATGTCCCCATATATCCCTAGCTTATGTGTCCTCAGGACTTCACCTTCAAATCTCAAAGCCCACTCTACTAGGTCAGTGGCCTCTTCTTGGGCCGAGAGGAGGGGGTCTCCTGAGCATTAACCCCTTCCTGCTATAGGAAGTATGCATACGTCCAATCATCCGACACGTTCGCGCAATCGGAGGTATGCATGAGGGGACATGTAATGTCCACTCTCCATAAAATATCTTACATTCAGACTTTTTTTTTTTTTCAATAAGATCCAAAGTTGGGGGGGCATCTTATAATCAGAGTTGTCTTATGATTGAGCAAATACGGTAAGCATTTGTGAGCAGCTGAGTTTTATTTCTGATAATGTAAGTTTTGAAGCTAGAATATCGGTTACTGTAAACTTTGGTGTCAGTATATTTCTCATTTAGAAATGTAACCATGGTAACTCCATACAGCAGAAGATATTACTGAATGCAAATAAGCTAGTATGGAGTATAAATGTATCTATGCTAAAGAAAATATATACAGCTGACATATATGTACCAATGTATAATTCTCCATTCCGAGTGACAGGTTTACTTTAACAACCTAAAGGACCATGGGCGTACGGGTACACCCTGACATCCTGGTACTTAAGGACCAAGGGCGTACCTGTACACCCGTGGGAATTTCGGTCCCTGCCGCTCGCCGGGCGGGGACTGGACGGGATGCCTGCTGAAATCATTCAGCAGGCACGCCGTGCAAACCTCTGGGGGGGGGTCAAATCGCCGATCAATTCAGATTTGCGTGACCCAGAAAAAAAGGGTGATGGGTGCCGTCCGACTCAGCACCTATCGCCCAATAGCAGCAGGAGTGAGGTGGCACTGGTGTCCCCTCACGATCCTTCTGATTCGTCAGGCGTTACCGGCGGAAGAATCAGGACTCCTGCTTTGGGGGTGTCCCTAACAGTACCCGCTCCGCCCCTATTTTGGAAGGCTAGAGCGAGTGTAGGGAGTGAGTACCTGGAGTGGGGCCCCCCGATCCCTGGCATCAGGGCCCCCGGAGCGAAGACAGCGGTGGCAGGAGGTAAGGCTGGCCTCCTGCTGTTGCTTAGCAACAACTCCCAGCATGCACAAAAGGGCATGCTGGGAGTTGTTATGCAACAGCAGAAGGCACTACTATTTCCAGCATGCTCTTCGGTAGTTTGTGCATGCTGGGGGTTGTAGTTATGCAACAGCTAGAGGCACATTTTTTCTATGAAAAAATGTGCCTCCAGAAATTGCATAACTACAATCCCCAGCATGCACAAACTACCGAAGGGCATGCTGGGAGTTGCAGTAGTGTTCCTCCAGCTGTTGCATAACTATAAGTCCCATCATGCCCTTCGGCTGTAGTTTTGCAACAGCTCAAGGCACACTGGTTACGAAACACTGAGTTTGTTACCTAACTCAGTGTTTCAGAACCAGTGTTCCTCCAGCTGTTGCAAACTACAACTCCCAGCATGCAATGATAGACCGTACATGCTGGGAGTTGTAGTTCTTGCAACAGCTGGAGGCACACTGGCTGGGAAACAGAGTTAAGTAACAAACTCAGTGTTTTGCAACCAATGTGCCTCCAGCTGTTGCATAACTACAACTCCCAGCATATATGGTCTGTCAGTGCATTCTGGGAATTGTAGTTTTGCAACAGCTGAAGGTTCCACAACTCCCCCCTCCCCCATGTGAATGTACAGGGTAAGTTTGAGATGCAGCATATTTTCCGCTGCAGCTCAAACTCTCGGCAAGAAACTCGCCGTAAACCTCCGCCCGTGTGAATGTACCCTAAAAACACTACACTACACAAAATAAAAAGTAAAACACTATATATACACACCCAATTAGCACCCCCTCAATAAAAATACACCCCTCACAGAATTTAATAAGGGGTGCAGTGAGCATTTATGCCCCACAGGGGTCTGACAGATTTTTGGAACAGTGGGCTGTGAAAATGAAACATTTTATTTTTCACTAGCTGAGTACCCGGCGTTGCCCGGTTTTTCCTTCCTCATTCTTGTTGGGGAGGAAAATCAACAAAAGAGGAAGCTTTTGACTTCATATCCCGTCCTCATATATTGTTGTCATATCCCAACCTCATACCATGACCTCCTATCCCGACCTCCTATCCAGTCCATCTAACCCAACCTCCTATCCTGACCTCCTATCCCATCCTCCTATCTCGACCTCCTATCCAGTCCTCATATCCTGTCCTATCCAGTCCATCTATCCCGACCTCCTATCCAGTCGTCCTATCGCGTCCTCTTATCCCGGTCCTCCTATCCCAACCCCCTATCCCGACCTCCTATGTCGGCCTTCTATCCCGACCTGTAAAATGTGTACCAGCTATTGAAATATCTCCAGCCGTACGGAAGTTATGTGGGAACATACATTTCCCATTGATTTGCATGGGACAAAAACCCCGACCCTCACAAATGCGGGTACTTAAGGGTTAAATTAACTATCCTATAGTTTAAGAGGACTTATAAGTAACGTGACCAAGTATTATCGAAATATCTCCAGCCGTTTGGAAGTTATGCAGTAACATATATTTCCCATTGACTTGTATGGGACTTTAAACATAAACCCCGCCCCTGGCAAATGGGGGTGAGTAAGGGTTAAATCACCTATCCTATGTTTGTTGTTGACATATAAGTAACGTGGCCAAGTTTCATGTTAATATCTTTAGCCGTTTGGACATGATGCTGGAACATACACACATACACACACACATTGAGTTTTATATATATAGATTTGCACAGTCCACTGTTGTCAAATACCAGTGGGGTGTAAATGCTCACTGCATACCTGGTTACATTCTGTGAGGGGTGTAGTTTCCAAAATGGGGTTACATGGGGGTTCACTGTTATGGCACCATGGGGGCTTTGTAAACGCACATGGCCCCTGACTTCCATTCCAACCAAATTCTCTCTCCAAAAGCTCAATGGCTTCCTTCTCTTCTGAGCATTGTAGTTTGCCCGCAGAGCACTTTAAATCCACATATGGGGTATTTGCATACTAAGAAGAAATGGGGTTACAAATTTTGGGAGGCTTTTTCTCCTATTACCCCTTTTGAAAATGAAACATTTTGGGTAGCACCAGCATTTTAATGAAAAAAAAGTAATTTTCACGTCCAAATTTAGCAGACATTTGTCAAACACCTGTTGTTAAGGTGTTACAGTCGGATTTGTTAAGGCTCACTGTACCCCTTGTTACATTCCTTGAGGGGTGTAGTTTCCAAAATAGTATGCCATGTGTTTATTTTTCTTTTTTTTTTCTTTGCTGTTCTGGTACCACAGGGGCTTCCTAAATGGGACATGCCCCCCAAAAACCATTTCAGCAAAATTTGCTTTCAAAAAACCAAATGTGACTCCTTCTCTTCTGAGCATTGTAGTGCTCCTGCAGAGCACTTGTTGTCCACACATGGGATATTTTCATACTCAGAAGAGATGGGATTACACATTTTGAGGGGCATTTTCTCCTATTACCCATTGTAAAAATTTTAAATTGGGTGGAAAACTTGCATTTTTGTGAAAAAATAAATAAATTAATTAATTTACAAATCCAACTTTAAAGAAAAGTCGTCAAACACCTGTACCCCTTGTTACGTTCCTTGATTGGTGTAGTTTCCAAAATAGTATGCCATGTGTTTTTTTTTTTTGGCTTTGTTTGCTGTTCTTGCACCATGGGGCTTCCTAAAAGTGACATGCTCCCCAAAAACCATTTCAGAAAAACTCTCTCTCAAAAATCCCATCGTCGCTCCTTCCCTTCTGAGCCTTATAGTGCACCCACAGAGCACTTGACATACACATATGAGGTGTTTCATTACTCCAGAGAAATTGGGTTACACATTTTGGGGGACTTTTTCTCTTTTTACCCCTTGTAAAAATATAAAAACTGGGTCTACAAGAACGTATTAGTGTAAAAAATTTAGATTTAGAATTTTTTCCCTCACTTTGCTGCTATTCCTGTGAAACACCTAAAGGGTTAACAAACTTTCTGAATGTCATTTTGTATACTTTGAGGGGTGCCGTTTTTATAATGCAGTCATTTATGAGGTATTTCTAATATAAAGGCCCCTCAAATCCACTTAAAAACTGAACTAGTCTCTGAAAAATTCAGATTTAGAAAATTTTGTGAAAAATTGGAAAATTGCTGCTGAACTTTGAAGCCCTCTGATGTCTTTCCAAAAGTAAACACATGTCAACTTTATGATGCAAATATAAAGTAGACATATTGTATATGTGACTCAATATATAATTTATTTGGTATGTTTATTTTCCTTACAAGCAGAGAGCTTCAAAGTTAGAAAAATGAAAAGTTTTTGAATTTTTCATGAAATTTGGGAATTTTTCCCTAATAAATGATGCAAGTATCGACAAAAAATTACCACTATGTTAAAGAAGAATATGTCACGAAAAAACATTCTCTCAATCAAATTCATAAATAAAAGCATCCCAGAGTTATTAATGCTTCAGTGGTCAGATGTACAAAAAAATGCTCTGGTCCTTAACCCCTTAAGGACGCAGGGTTTTCCTTTTTTGCATTTTAATTTTTTCCTCATCACCTTCTAAAAATCATGATGCTTTCAATTTTGCGCCTAAAATTCCATATTATGGCTTATATTTTGCGCCACCAATTCTACTTTGCAGTGACATTAGTCATTTTACCAAAATATCCAAGGCAAAGCAGAAAAAAAATTCATTATGCGACAAAATTGAAGAAAAAACACAATTTTGTAACTTTTGGGGGCTTCCGTTCCTACGCAGTGCATTTTTCAGTAAAAATGACAATTTATATTTATTCTGTAGGTCCATACAGTTAAAATGATACCCTATTTATATAGGTTTGATTTTGTATTCTTTAAAAAAAATTAAATAAGAACGTGCAGGATAATTTATACATCTTCTGACCCCTATAACTTTTTTATTTTTCCTTGTACGGGCCGCTATAGCGCCGTGATCTGAGTTTTTATCGGTACCATTTTTAAATTGATCTGACTTTTTGATCACTTTTTATTCATTTTTCTTTATGATGTAAAAAGTGACCAAAAATATGCTATTTTTTGGCACGTACGCCAATGACCGTGCGGTTCAATTATCGATATATTTTTATAGTTCGGACATTTCAGTTAGGGACATTTTATTAGAGAAGGTGTTAAATTATCTTTATTAACTTTTATTTCACACTTTTTTTTTTTTTTTTGCATTGTTATAGCCCCCCCTAGTGGCTATTACATTGCACATACCGATCTCATACACAGATCATTGCCGTGCATTGACACTGCAAGAGCTTCCAAACTCCCACCCCCCTAGCCAGGGAAGAGGTGGTTCTAGTTCTCTCTTGTTAGTTGAGTTCTGCCCAGTCAGGAGGGCATATGTTGCTCTGCAACTCATGTCACACCACACAAGGAGACTGCCATAGTCTAAGGCATAGGTAAAAGTCAGGCTTACTTTCTACTAATCCAGCCTGTTTGCCTAGCCTACAGTCCAACTTCGAGGATTAAATTAACTATTCATAATAGTAACCAAAAAGGTGTATCAACAAAGTTATTGTTAACTTCGGCCGTGAGCGCAGTGTCCCTATCTGCCAGTGGGGCTGGGATTCACATCGCGCGGCACACCCACATGCGAATCTCAGCCGATCACTCACCATGCTCCACTGCCTCTGTGTCTCAGATGTGGCGCGCGCGCCCCCGTCTCCTAGGACGTGCGTGCACCGAAGCTCTGAAATTTAAAGGGCCAGTGCGCCCATAATTAGTGTTTGCATCTGACACCACACTAAAAGTCCCTGCACCTCCCACACTTCCCTGCCGGATCTTTAGTGCCCCTAGCCTGAGATTAAGTGTTCCATTTTGCCTGTTGCCTTACCCGTATATCCAGACCTTCCCACTACGTTATTTGACTCCGCACCTTTGCCGCTGTCTTGACCTTCTGCTACGTTGGCTACGCTACTGCCTTATCCTTTGGTACCTCACCTTGCCCAGCTACCTGTGTGGTCGAGCCGTGTGGGGTAGCAACCTGGGTGTCGCCTGCTGCAGCAAGCCCATATTGCCTTGCGGCGGGCTCTGGTGAAGAAGAGCGGCACCTTAGACTCCACTCCCCGATGCGGTCTGTGTCATTAGCCACACAGATTAGAGGATCCACATCCAGCTCCGTTACAGCAAGATCTGGCCATGGATCCCGCTGGGGTTCCTCTGTCAGATAACCTGGATCTCGCTTCTATCGTGCAGCACCAGTCACAGCAGTTGGCCCAGCAAGCACAGCAGTTATCCACCATGATGCAGCAGTTGCTAACTGCTCAGCAGCACTGTCACAACCACAGCCTCCTCCTGCTCCACTACTGCTTCCGACAACGACACTCCGCTTGTCTCTTCCAGAGAAATTTGAGGGGGATCCCAAGTCCTGTCAGGGTTTCGTGACTCAGTGCTCCATGCACATCGAACTCATGGCGGAACAATTCCGTACAGAACGAGCAAAGGTGGCCTTCGTCATCAGTCTCCTAACTGGAAGGGCTTTGGCCTAGACAATTCCGATTTAAGATCGCAGTGATGCTCTCACAAGCAATCTCCAGGCTTTCCTGACGGAATTTCGGGGTGTCTTTGAAGAACCTACCCGAGCCTTCTTGGCTAATACGGAGTTACTGAATCTTTCGCAGGGCAACTCCTCTGTGGGCGAGTTTGCCATTCAGTTTCGTACCCTGGCATCAGTTATCATGGAAAAATGAAGCTCTTTGTGCCACCTTCAAGAAAGGACTATCCAGCCATATCAAGGATGCCCTTGCTGCCCGGGAATTGCCTTCTACCTTAAATCATCTTATACAGTTGGCATCCCGGATTGATATCCGTTTCTCTGAGTGACGTGAGGAAATTCGCCAAGAAAAGGAGTCTGGCACCTGTTTTCCAGCAACTACCGCAAACTTCTACATTGCCTCCCGCAGTGGAGGCTATGTAAGTGGATCGATCTCGCCTGACCCTGCAGGAAAGAACTCGCTGACGAACTGAAAATCTATGCCTCTACTGCGCCAGTGTGGATAATTTCCTAAAAGATTGTCCTCTACGTCCACAGTCAAGGAAACGCTCACACCTAGGGTTTGTGGGAGAGGCCTCCCTAGATGTGAATACCACCTCTCCAAAATTTAATTTGACGATCCAGCTTTTTTTACCCTCCAAAGAGATTGTCTCTGTTCTTGAAATCTTAGACTCTGGGTCCGCTGGAAATTTTATTGATGCCTCCCTAGTACATATGTATCATCTTCCTGTATCTCGCCTATTAAAGACCTTGTACATCTCTATGGTCAAGGGAGAAAGACTGGACTCTACTGTGCTTTACGGCACTGAACAGTTGTCTATGCAGGTCAGAGCCTTGCATAAGGAGAACTTGACTTTTTATTTACTCCCTGATTGTACTTCTCCTCTCCTGCTTGGCCTACAGGGGTTGCAACTCCATGAGCCGCAGCTGGATTGGAAAACTGGAGAAGTTCTCCGTTGGGGACCGCATTTCAACAACCACTGTATACAAACACGTTTGGCTAAGTTGGAATCATCTTCTTGCCCTCTGCCCGGTTTGACTTCGTTCCTTCTGGACTCTGCTGATGTCTTCAGTGAAAAACGAGCTGAAGTCTTACTACCTCATCGTCCATATGATTGTCCTTTCGACTTACTGCACACCCCCCCAGGTCAGAATCTACCCTTTATTGGTCCCTGAAACTCAGGCTATGTCTAATTACATCCAGGAGAATCTTCAAAAGGGTTCTTCTTTGTGGAAAAGAAAGACTGGTCTCTGCGACCTTGCATCGACTACCGAGGCTCGAATAAAATTACAATAAAGAACCACTACCCACTTCCTTTAATCTCTGAATTATTTGATCGTCTCCGGGGTGCCAGGATCTTCTCTAAACTAGATCTTCCTGGGGCCTATAATTTGATTCCTATATGAGAATGGGAGGAGTGGAAGACCTCATTCAATACTCGTGACGGACACTTCGAGTATCTGGTGATGCCATTTGGACTCTGTAATGTTCCAGCAGTCTTCCAGGAGTTTGTCAATGACATTTTTCTTGACCTCCTATACTCCTGTGTCATTGTCTATTTGGGTGACATTATCATCTACTTGCCCAATCTCTACATTCATCGTTCTCACCTCCGCCAAGTTTTACAGCGCCTCTGAGACAATCAACTCAGTCAAGGTCTACAAATGGATCCTAACAAGTTGTCCGCTGTACTGTATTGGCCTCGACCTTCTGGCTTGAAAGCGATTCAGCGCTTCTTCGGCTTTGCTAATTATTATCGGCAATTTATTCCACACTATTCCACCTTGGTTGCACCCATCGTCTTTCTTACCAAGAAAACTGGTAATCTGAAGGACTGGACTCCTGAGGCTGAAGAAGCGTTCAAACAGTTAAAATCCGCCTTTGCTTCTGCTCCTGTGTTGTCAAGACCAAATCCAGGCAAGTCATTCATTTTGGAAGTGGATGCTTCTTCAGTTGGTGCAGGCGCAGTTTTGACACACAAATCATCCAAAGGAAAAACTGTAACCTGACGTTTTCTCTAAGACTTTCTCTCCCTGCAGAGACAAATTATACAATTGGAGATCGTGAGCTCTTGGCTGTTAAGGTGGCCTTGGAACAATGGTGTCATCTCTTGGAGGGCTCTGTACATCCACTTACCATTTATACTGACCACAAGAACTTGCTATATCTACAGACTGCCCATCGTCTCAACCCTCGACAGGCTCGCTGGTCTCTGTTCTTCTCCAGATTTGACTTTTTTTTTATTCACTGCCATCCATTAGAGAAGAAATCTAGATCCTCTGAAGTACAAGACCAAGAATCTCACCCTCAACATATTGTACCTCCTAATTGTCTCATTTCCGTAGCATTAGCAAGTCTTCAGCACCTGCCTCCTGGGAAGACCTACATTACTCCCCGCCTACGACTATGAATCTTCTAATGGGGTTATTCCTCTCTGTTGGCCGGTCATGCCAGTATTCGTAAGTCCTTGCAACTCATCTCCCGACAGTATTGGTGGCCAACTCTAAAGCAAGATGTCATTGACTTTGTTCGTTCCTGTTCAGTCTGTGCCCAGGACAAGCCTGCTGGTCTACTACATCCTTTGCCAGTTCCTGAGCTGCCCTGGACTGACATAGCAATGGACTTTATTACTGACCTTCCTTCTTCTGGTGGCAATACGGTCATCTGGGTTGTTGGGAACCGATTTTCTAAAATGGCTCATTTTGTGCCCTTGCCACATTTACCATCTGCACCGCAGCTTGCCAAGCTATTCCTCAGTCTCCATGTATTGCCTACTCATATCGTCTACGAATGGGGAGTCCAGTTCGTCTCCAAGTTCTGGAGGGCCCTCTGCTCTCGTCTCAAAGTTAAACTGGACTTCTCCTCGGCTTACCACCCTCAATCCAATGGTCAGGTGAAAAGGGTGAATCAGGTCCTGGGGGCCATTTTGTCTCTGCTCGCCAAGACGACTGGGCTGATTTATTACCCTGGGCTGAGTTTTCTTACAACCATAGAGATTCTGAATCCACTGGGACTTCACCCCTCTTTGTAGTCTATGGGCTTCATCTTCGTCCTCCTCTTCCTTCCCTTGTCTTCTTCTTCTTCTTCCGGAGTACCTATGGCTGACAAACTGGTGCAGAATTTCTTCTCCATCTGGCAGAAGACTCGTCACTCCCTTCTTCATGCCACGACCTCCTGGGGATAAAGTGTGGTTATCCTCCAAATACCAACCTAATCCTGTGGCTTATTCCCTCCATCTGCCCTCCTCTCTCCAGATCCCGAATTCCTTCCATGTCTCCCTCTTGAAGCCTGTCATCCACAACTGCTCTCTTCAAAAGGACATCTAACTTTCCTCCATCTCTGGTACCTCTGATGGTTTTGCTCTTAAGGAAATTCTAGATTCCAAGCTGGTCAGAGGAAAACGCTTCTTTCTAGTGGCCTAGCCACAAGAAAGTACAAGTCGGCACAACCACCGCTATATAATCCGCGATCACCAGTCAACCCTAAGATAGATGCACTGCTGCCGCAACTGTCTTAAGATCCGTATGAGTGGTGCTCAGTTCAGAAAATGCAGTAATATCGTGATCCACACCAAGAAGAAGGAACGAACGGCTACTCACTCTTGTCAATGGTGGCTTTATTCAGAACAACAGGTGCATAAGACAAACAGGTACGTCCAGAGCAGGACCGACGTTTCGTGTTTACACGCTTCTTCCGGCTCAATGGTATGACGTGGTGGAGGCGCAGCTATAAGGCCGTCAGCGCTGCACCCTCACCACGGCAACCAATACACAAATGCCGACGCATGCGCACCACGGCGCTGCTTACGAGACAATTATAATACAGATAATAGTGAATTAAACACAATGCAGTAAAGATAACAATAGAACAATAGAGGTAGTGTCATATTTGTAAGAATACACTCATGTCATTCTTATCGTTCCATCCTGGTGGACCCAGGGCGTTGGTTCTCGGGATCCAAGCCGATTCTTTTTGTAGAAGTATCTTGTGGCGATCACCGCCATCCCTTGGTACTTGCACAGCCTCCAATCCTGAGAAAACCAATACATCTGGGTTACCAGCATGAACATTCCTGACATGCTCTATAAGACGTGAGCAGCCATGACCCGTCCTAATTGAACGTATGTGTTCCTGTATCCTCACATGCAGACAACTGATGGTCTTCCCGATGTAAAATAGTCTGCAAGGACACAGGACTACATAGACTACATACTTAGTCTTACAAGTAATAAAGTGAGAGATGCTCCAATTAATCCCAACTAGATTACAAAACTTCAATTCCCCATTCTGCTTACATATGGCGCAATGACAACATTTTAAATTACCTCTCGGGGGCATTTTATCTAGCCAGTTATCCCTGTTCTCTACCAAACGGGTGCAACTCAACTGGTTCCCCAGTGTGCACGTCCTCCTGTAGGAGAACAGTGGCTGCCTTAATGCTACCTCTCTGAGGTCCTTGTCAATCTCCAAAATGTGCCAATGGCGGCGTATTGCTGACTGAATTGTGTTATTCATAGAGGAGTGTTGGAAGGAGAAGACAAACCGCTTATTATCAGTGTTGTGTTGGCTATGTGTAAGTAGCTGGGATTGCTGATTACTCCTTGCTCTCTCTAAAGCCTTATTCACTTCACCCGGGGAATAGCCCCTCTCAATAAGATGGTCAGTCAATTCTTTTGCCTGTTTTTCAAAACTGTCATCATTGTTATTCAATCGTCTGAGACGAATGAATTGTCCGTACGGGACCGCTTTCTTGACGTGAGAAGGGTGGTAGCTATTGTGATGAAGCAACGCGTTTGTTGCTGTTTCATTTCTAAAACCAGAAGTGGCAACACTACCGTTCTTAATTTCCACCCTCATGTCAAGAAAGTCCAAAGTTTGATCGCCAAACACTGAAGTAAACTTCATGTTCATTTTCTGACCATCATTAAGATACTCCACAAACTGTTCTTTCTAGTGGATTGGGAAGGATTCAGTCCAGAGGAGAGGTCTTGGGAGCCACAGGACAAAATTTTGGACCTTTTCACAAAATTTCTGAACCACAAGAGCAGGTGAAGACCAAAGGGGGGGGGGGGGGGGTACTGTTACACTCTGCGCTCCGGCCACAGGCTCCGGCCGTGAGCACAGTGTGCCCGTGTCCCTGTCTGCCGGCGGGGCTGGGATTAGTATCGCGGGATGCGTCCGCATGCGAATCTTGTCTCTCATCACACTCCGCTGCCTCTTTGTCTCAGCTCTGGAGCATATCTCCTAGGGCGCACATGGACCGGAGCTCTGAAATTTAAAGGGCCAGTGGGCCCATAATTAGTGTTTGCACCTGACACCACATTATAAGTCCCTGCACCTCCCACACTTCCCTGCCGGATCTTCAGTGCCCCTAGCCTGAGATTGTGTTCCATTTTGCCTGTTGCCTTACCCATGTATCCAGACCTTCCCGCTACGTTATTTGACTCGGCACCTTTGCCGCCTGCCTTGACCTTCTGCTACATTGACTACGTTACTGCCTTATCCTCTGGTACCTCGCCCTGCCCAGCTACCTGTGTGGTCAAGCCGTGTCGGGGGGTAGCGACCTGAGTGTCGCCTGCCGCAGCAAGCCCATCCTGGCTTACGGCAGGCTCTGGTAAAGACCAGCGGCACCTTAGACTCCGCTCCCCAATACGGTCCATGTCATCAGCCACAAAGGTTAGAGGATCCACATCCAGCTCCGTTACAGTTATACAAGGACTTTGGTGCGCATACACTGGTTTTGTTTTGTCGGGTTACCAGTGCCTCTCTGAAAGGCATATCCAGAAGTTCCCCTGACTTAACAAAGTGTCATGCTGCAGTTTTCCATAAAAGGGAAGTTCCATAGTTCACATTCCAGTTTTGATAAATCTGCACACAATATTATTTATACTGTCTGATCAATGGTTTCTAAAAGGCTAAAACTATGGGGCAGAATTACTATTGCAAATGTACTGGTTTGTGTCAAAAACTGGCTTGCAGGTCTTGCACCATATTTATTATGAGTTTTAGCACACTCTCCTGCCCTCCCCCCAACGATCAAAATGAGACTAGGTAAAAAGCGGTGGCTTAAGGTTTGACACTGCACCACAGATGCGCCAGGATTCTCAAGATGCTGACGCAATTAAAGCTTAGGCTAAACAGTCATATAATGCAATCAATTTATCAAACAGCACGATACACTTTGATATATTTGGTTCATTCTTAGGCTGTGTTCACACAGTGTTTTTTCAGGCAGATTTAATTTGCAAATATGCGTCCACAGAATTGTGTCTGCATTTCCTAACATTAATGTGTTCTGTGTAAGTCTATGGGAAAGTGGTGTCTGTGCACGCAATGGGGAAAATTTATCAAAACCAGGAAACCAAAAAGGAAAGCAGTTAGCCAGTAGCCCATAGCAACTAATCAGATTGCATTTTTCACAGGCCTCTTTGAAAGTTGCTATGGGCAACTGGTCAACTTTTCCTCTGCATAGGTTTTGATATATCTCCCCCCCCCCCCCCAAAAAAAAAAACAAAAAAAGCGATTGCATTTTTGCAGCCATGGAAATGTTACATGTCAAATGCTTGAAAAAAAAAACAAAAAACTGTGAACATACCGTTAGACTGTGTACATTAAGAATAATTTTTGGCCCATTATTCTCATTGGCCCTGATTTACTATTCTAAACCCGGCATGTTTTGTTGGGGGGAGCACCAGATTCTGGCGCACTGCGCCAGAAATTCTGTCTGCACCAGAATTGAAAAGAAAAACCTGTCTAACTCTACAATTTACTGAGAAATCCTGAAAAAGGGGCACAGTCATCTGGAAAAGCGGGCGTGGTCGCTGACATTTTCACAAAAACGCAACATATTTATTAAGGTTTTTCCAGAAAATGTGGTGGATTTCAGCTGAGGAAAACCCGACAGATCAGAGCATGTGTAAAAAAAAAAGAAAAAGAAAAAAAGGAGAAACGTACGGAAAAGTGCAAAATGTAGGGAAACATTAGTAAATACCGTGGAAAAAAACTGTAGGGAATTAAAACCCACAAAGAAAAAAACTACACTCCACTCTTTGTAAATCAGGGCCAATGTGAGCATCTTTACCCCATTTGATACAGAATTCATCAATATGTTAAGACATCTAAGGCTTAATAAAGTGTGAGAACACACAAAATGGCCATTGCCTTGATGCACATGCCAACTTTCATATGCTAAATGCTGAGTTATGTTAAATAATGCATTATGTACAGTGCCATGGTTTCCTCTCTATGGATGATGTCTGCAGTTCTGTGTTAAAGGGGTACTCCGCACCCCTAGACATCTTATCCCCTATCCAAGATGTCAGATCGCCGGGGTCACACGGAGCGGAGTCGTGACGTCACGCTCGTCCGCCATTGTGGTCGGGATCCGAAGCCTCCAGCGTTGCCGGTGTGAGGTGAAAGCCGTACAGGTGGGTGCTGCTGCCGAGATCCCGGGGGTCACCAGCAGCAGGACCCTGGCAATCTGACATTTTATCCCCTATACTATGGATAGGGGATAAGATGTCTAGGGGTGCGGAGTACCCCTTTAAGCACGTCCATTAGTGATGTTGATTGTTTGTGGAGCATTGCTGGTAAGGCTTGCTTATCTTGAACTATTTTGATATACCTGATGATCTTATTTTCACTTGTGGTCAGGGCTCCACATGTGACCGGCATGACTTACCTATGCCAATAGACTTCTTTGGTGGTTCCTGTAAAGAAACTATTAACACATATGCATAATACTATAGTAGTAAAGCGGTTGAACTGTGCCGGAAAACCGCGACCGAGGGTTAGCCTTTAGAGGGCAAAAACACAAAACTGTGTGAGGAAGAAATAATTCTCTGTAAGTACCATACCAAAACCTGCAGACATCCACCCTCATAATCCCGTCACACAAACATTCTAAGAATCTACCTGATAGATAAACCTAACTACCGTGGCTGAACTGTCCCCCAAGCCTCTGCCGACGGTAGGCCTTTAGAGGGCAAAACGCCTGACCCGGTAGTTTAAGTAGGAGAAAAGCTCAAATCGATCCCTATCTAAGAGGCCAAACATGAACTGTCATTCCGTGCACACCAGTAACCTGCTTCATGACAGATCTGCCCTTGATAAGCATATATACCTCTACCCAGAACTAAAACTCGGGAAACTTGCCTGAAGACTACCTGAACTTATACCGACATACCATGAACTACCCACCCCCTGAACTCCGAAAAATATGGCCTGCTGCGGGTAGACGACCCTGCCATGTACCCCCAGACGGCCAGACCTATCCGTAGCCAGTGTTTTTTTTTTATTATTTATTTTTATTTTTTCCCCCTTCCTCACGCTATGAAACTACAAAGAAGAAAATGGGTTGTTGGCAACCGCTATGCCGTGCTATGCCCACTTCAGGTGTGGCTAGTATGGAAGGAGCTGCCACCCTCATGCCTCCTACCGTTGTTGCTCTGAAAGCGTGTGAACCAAAATTCCGAAATGCATCCTCCTCCATCCGTATTAGGTATAACAATTAACCTTCCCCCTGTATGACGTGACGTTGTCGCACTGAAAGCATGTCAGTGACAACAACTGCGCAGCGTATCGCTCTGCACGTGGCGGGTGTGATGTGTATACCAACTATGTCTAACATCTACGAGTCACGATGATGACACTCCGCCAACGTATTGAATGACAATGAACTACGCAGTGCGTGCCCTGCAAACGTGGCAGGTAAATGAGAAACCCACCACCTATGCGTCATGATAAAGTTATCCTAAAAACGTAACCATGAGAACTGTCCAGTGAAATCCCCTGTACAACCGCCTATGTGCTGAGATATTGTTGCCCTGAAAACATGTCAGTAACAGTAAACTTATGCAATGCACCCCCCCTGCAGACGTGGCAGGTATAACGGGTATACCACTGCCTGTGTGTCAAGATATTGTTGCTCTGAAAATGTGTCAGTAACAGCAACTATACAATGGATCCCCCTGCAGACGTGGCAGGTATAACGGGTAAACCACCGTCTGTCGTGACATTAACGTGCTTGGAGACGTGATCATGACAATATTTCCCAGTGGATACCACCGCATTCGTATCGCGTACAATTGATATACAACCGCCCACGTGAGGTGATGTTGCTCTAAAAAACATGTCAGTGACAACAACTGTGTAATAAAAAAAACACCTGCGGCCTTGGCAGATATAAGGTTATCCCACCGCCTATGTGTTGTGAAGTTGTTGCTCTGAAAACGTGTTAGTAACAACAACTACCAATGGATCGCCCTGCAGACATGGCAGGTATGAAGGGTATACCACCGCCTATGTGACGTGATGTTGTTGCTCTGAAAACGTGTCAGTGACAACAACTAGCAACGAATCCCCCTGCAGACGTGGCAGGTATAATGGGTATACCACAGCCTATGTGTCGTGATGTTGTTGCTCTGAAAACGTGTCAGTAACAACAACTAGCCATGGACCCCCCTGCAGAAGTGGCAGGTATAACGGGTAAACCACCGCCTATGTGTCGTGATGTTGTTGCTCTGAAAACGTGTCAGTAACAACAACTACCAATGGATCGCCCTGCAGACATGGCAGGTATGAAGGCTATACCACCGCCTATGTGACGTGATGTTGTTGCTCTGAAAACGTGTCAGTGACAACAACTAGCAACGAATCCCCCTGCAGACGTGGCAGGTATAATGGGTATACCACAGCCTATGTGTCGTGATGTTGTTGCTCTGAAAACGTGTCAGTGACAACAACTAGCAATGGATCCCCCTGCAGACGTGGCAGATATAATGGGTATACTACCGCCTATGTGTCGTGATGATGTTACATTAATAACCTGTTATTATCAACCACTACTCCATTTACCCCCTTGCACGGAGTCTTTTACGGATGATTACCACTTCCTATGTTATGTGCATGTGTTGCCTTGAAAAAACATAAGAAACCAAAGACTATGCAAGATATTCCCCTGCAGAAATAAAATATATAAAGGATACCCCTCTATGTGATGAACTGTCGTTGCTCTGAAGAGGTGTCAGTAAAACAACACCGCGGTGCATCCCCCTGCAGGCGTGGTAGGTACAAAGTGTATACAACCGCCTATGTCACTTAACCTAATCCAAAAAGAATGTTTCAACAACCACGACTATGCCATGTGTCCCCCTGTTGACAGCAGGTAGTTGATTAATACCGGCTATGTGTCGTGATGTAATCCCTCTGAAAACATGTAGCAGCCATGACTATACAACGTAACCCTCTGTAGCCATGGCAAGTATGAGGGTAAACCCCCCTTGAGTCTAGCCGCTGTTGCCGCAACATGTGTCAGGAATAAAAGGACCTTGCTGAAACAACCCCCTGGGAAAATGACAGGTGTGGGGGGAAAACCGTAATACTATGAGCGTATGACTGTATGACATCATGCACAAAAACATGCCCTATGTGCTTGGGTCCAATCTACCCACGCCTGAACAGCTTAAACCCCAGTACACCAGCCGCATGAATGCTATGAGTGTATGGGACAGGAGTGTATGAATCGTGAAAGAGGCCCTAATTGCAACATCGTGTGACCACCCTGACTGTAACCTGCACCAAACCCATGCGTATGTGACCAGTATGTACTGAGGATGTGAAGAGTATGAGTGCTATGTGTGTGAACAAATCATCCGGTGCCATAAGCATATGATCCGTGTAATTCATGAGCCTGTGGGTGTAACACAAGCCATGAGCGCGTGGACAGTGACAATCCTTAATGTGAGAAACAGTATACACTACTACGAGGCTATGCGGTGCGTACTATGAGCATGAGAACAATAAACCAACCGCACAAGCATAATTACATGAGCGTATGAACAGTATTGATGTCATGCTCATGACGTAACAACTGCTATGTGGTAGAAGTAATTAATACTGTGCGCTAATGAACAGTATAAACGCCCTAAATGTGTGAAACCATGAGCATATGTAACGTGTAACTGCAATAAGCCTAGAACGGTATTAGTTTATAACCAGTATGCGGCCCCGAGCAAATGCCAAGTATGCCTGCCAATGAGCGTGTGAAAGTATACATGCCATAAACGTATGCAAGAAAAATACGAAAATGGAAGTGTGTGCCCTGAGACCTGCCCTTAGTGAGAGAATACTGTGCACAGGTGTGTGAACAGTACCAAGGACTGGCGTGTAAGGACGGTGTGACTGTATGAGCGTATGCCTACTAAAACCCCTAGCTTATTCAATGTAAATACCATGAAAGTACAACTGTATAATGACACAAGCATCCATGAACAGCGTGTACCTACCGAAGTGCTGATGACATTGTACTCTACAAGACTATGTGAACGCATACGCAACGACCAACAGATGTGAGTTACTAGTGTGCACAACCGTATGTACCCCAATATTACCAAAAACGTTAAATATATATTTATATATATTTATATATATATACAAAAAAAGAGGATTGCAGCAGCACACATTGGTCAAAAAAATTGAGGCTCTTAGCGCACTTTTTGATCAAAACGTGTCCCCCATCCACCACGGGGAGGTGGCCTCATTTATATATATATATATATATATATATATATTTTTTTTTTAACTAATGTATTATATATATATTTTTTTTTTTTTTGCCAACTATAGTATCTACCAACGTTGATGTTCTAGCAACCCTGTACTGTGTGAAACTACACAATTGACATCTACACACTGTAAATGCTACCAAACCCACCTTGACTGCTATACTAGTTGAAGCATGCACTGATATAATTGCTAAAATAACCGAACGTACTGAAAATAATCATGCAATTTGTGACCGTATGCACCGTATGAATAGCTTTGAAAAGTAAGTACTGCAAAAACGTACCCACTGTGTGCTATACTGAAATACAATCCTGTGCGCCTGTACTAAAAAACTATACCGTCAAAAACGTGACATAAGAATTATAACCATGCTTTAATAACCCATATATATATACACACACATATATATTGTCAGGATTCGGCAGGCTGATGGTGGATCCTCTGTGTCAGAGAGGGATTGGCGTGGACCGTACCGGTGGACCGGTTCTAAGTTGCTACTGGTTTTCATCAGAGCCCGCCGCAAAGCGGGATGGTCTTGCTGCGGCGGTAGCAACCAGGTCGTGTCCACCGGTAGCGGCTCAACCTCACTGACTGCTGAGACAGGCGCGGTACAAAAGGACAGAGGTGATGTCAGACGTAGCAGAAGGTCAGGGCAGGCGGCAAGGTTCGTAGTCAAAGGCAACGGCAGAAGGTCTGGTAACACTGGTAAGGGAACTCACAAAACGCTTTCACTAGGCACTGAGGCAACAAGATCCGGCAAGGACAGGAAGGGGAAGTGGGTTTATGTACAGGTGGAGCAGGGAAGCTGATAGACACTGATTGGGCCAGGCACCAATTAGTGGTGCACTGGCCCTTTAAATCTTAGAGAGTCGGCGCGCGTGCGCCAGGACGTGACGGGACAGGTGAGTAGATTGGGATGCGACCCGCGGGCGGGCGCGTTCCGCTACGCGGATCGCATCCCCGCCGGCAGTGACAGTGCAGCGCTCCCTGTCAGCAGGTCTGACCGGGGCGCTGCAGAGAGGAGAACGCCGCGAGCGCTCCGGGGAGGAGCAGGGACCCGGAGCGCTCGGCGTAACATAAATATATATATATATATTTATTTATTTTTTACCTTGAGCTATGAACTTGATACCACCAAAACACCAACAGTTCAATTATTGATTTCTTTGTTTTTATTCTTACCTCTGCCACTGAAATACTGAGGGTACTACTACCCAGCCTAACTGTAATCCTCAAACCCCCTTTTTTTTTCAAACTTTATACAAACCAGCTGACTAGCCGTACACGTGCTTGGGCAGCGCCATCTAGCGACGGCATGCGTGTACTGCAGACAACCGGGCAGCTGCACTGAGAACCCCGCCGAGACTCGCAGCCCCCCATCCCCCGGGACCCCAGTGAAGCCGCCAAAGCCAGTAAGTGCACGATAGCAAATGCCTGCTATGCACATGGTGCAAAACCTGAGCCCCACCAGCCGCCTAGATACCCCGAACCAACGCTGCATCGCTCGACAGCGCAGCAGGACCCCTTTCCCAGGCCCACCGTGATATATCAACGTGACTGCGAACATGAGAAAACCCCGGCCCGCATCGCCGGATACCGGCTCTTACCACCTGAAGCTCCAATTGAACCGAGACGTCTCTACCAGCGAATCCACCTACTCCTAGAAGGGACGTTTTGCCGAATGCGATGCACGCACCTGGGAACCGGTGGGCGTGCATTAAATATCAAACACCCCTCCCACCAATATGTACACACCTGAGTGACGGGGGGGGGGGGGCATTCGTTGAAGATTCAAATGCCCCTCCCACAAATACAGCCAAATAGGCTTATTACTTATAGCAGCCACCTACCATTGGTTACCACAGTTAACTAAAATTCCATGTTGGTTTTCTCCGGTGATTTTCTGTTTAGTAAGAAATTTTGTCATGGATTTTCACTTCACTTTTCACTTACATTTATCAGTTTTAAACCACATTTGGGAAAGGATGGATATAACTTTGTATGTATCATACTCAGAGGTAACTTTAGTCTTTGTGAATCCCTAGGCAAAACTCAAACATGAGGCCCCTTGCCAGTGAATTTATGCAAATGTATTATTTCAAGGGTTGGTGTTTCAAAAGATAAAATAATACCTCCACACCAGAACAACATACTTCTACTTTAATGACTAAAATGAACCATCATACTGTAATGAAATAAAAATAAAAAACACTAGACATAAATATAACAAATAACACCATTATACAAGGGAGAAATAATTGCGCTACACCCTGATCACTGCCATTACAACCACTTAGTGACTGGATAATACCACCATACTGATGCTGAATAAAAAACACTGTACACAGACCAATATGCCCCCATAAAGTGGCCCAGCTTTAAACACGCACTGCAGTATAAGAGGTTACAATGCAGTTTTATCCAATGACTCACAAGTGGCATCTTCTTTGTGGTGTTCTCTTTCCTTTTTTCTTTTTAATCTGTCTTAGACCACCATAATGCACTTCAGGCTCTGCCGTTTTTAGGCACATTCTTTAACTGTTTCCCACCCATAGTGCCCCAGATTATGCTCCCTTGGTGCCCCGCATAGGTAAGTGTGTTGAGGGTGGATAAATAGGTGAGAACACCCTATTAGGTAAAATCCCCCAGTAGGTAGTAAATCCCCTACTAGTTAGAAGCTCCAGCATGTAGGTGGGGTATCCCCCCTACGTTATTAGGTAGAAGACCCCAGTAAATAGGCTGACAGGATTCCCACTGCCCTATTAGGTAGAATCCCCCATTTGGTAGGGTAGATAGGGATCCAGCCCTATTAGCTAGAAGCCCCCAGCAGGTAGGTAGGAAATCTCACCCTATTAGGTAGAAACCCCCAGTTGATGGGTAGGTAGTATAGGTATGCTTGTTGCTCCCACACCTAGTAATAATGCCCCTTCATTCCCCTACATTTACTAATAAGGCCCTTTTATTGCTCTACAGTAATAATGCCCCTTTATTACCCCCATAAAAAAACCTATTATATACCTAGGCTGCTTGCTCTCACAGTATCAGTTAGTGCCTCTAAAGGCTCGCAGTCTACAAGATGTCCCAGCAGGTCTCACGGCCAGGGCGGGTAGCTTGTCAGAACATCTAAGACTGCAGGCCTTTTTAAAGTGCCTGCATCGAAGACCCGAGGCTATGGAGGCCAGCCCCTGTAGCCCATTACTAGCAATGGCACTGCCAAGTAGCAATGCAAACATTAGGGGAAGAGTTTGTAGGTGGTAGAGCGGCCTCTGATCACACTGCAATAATGCATATAAACAAAAAACTAAATAACTAAAACTTAAACAGGCTAATAGAAGCCTGATACCTCAGTAGAGAGAAAATAATTTCCTCTTTGGGTTGTATCATATTTACGTTACAGTTATTGATTGTTCCTCAGAAGGTATTTCTTATACTTCCCATGGTGCTTTCATGGTTGAAGAAGAAATATATGGCAATTATTTATTTTTTACTATGTCTGGGTAAGTATGTAACATTACTCCATAAGGGACCCTAGACGAAATCTTAACCATCTGACATATTTTCTGGTTTACACTGATTTATTGTGGCATAATATGATCTGTACCTGCAGAGCTGTCAATCCCACACATTGTATATACTGTAAACAAGGGCATTGCTAACGATGCCCGATACCTTTTTTTGTTTTTCACTTTAAATTCAGTTTTTGCCAACCATCAACCATTTGTTATACTGATGTTTTATATGTGTCAGAGAGACTACCTCTGCACCCCCTATAGCTACACCCTTAGGGGAGAACTATGTACATTCCACCTATTACACATTTAAGATGTCAGTCTTTAAGGCAACACTTGAAAAGTAATGGAAAATGAAATCTCTTTTTTTTTCTTCTTTTCTGTCAAACACCATCCTGAATGTCATTTTTTTTATATATTGTGTAGGTGTTGAAGAGATCACTGGTATTAGTCATGTTCTATCTAGTTATAAAAAGAAAAATGCAGCTTGATACCAACTTTTACTTATAGTGAATGCCCAGATTTAAGGTTCAAAAATACCTTTAACATTTAGAGCTCATTCTGCATTAGTATGATGACGTAGAAGCTGCTGTAGCTGAGAAGTTATTCGAATAGACAAGTTTATATATCTCTTCTTCCCATTTACCTACATTAAACATTTCATTTGATAGGTTAACCTTAGAAGTCTTGGATAAAAGCTTAAAGTAGTACTCCAGTGGAAAACATTTCTTTTTAAATCAATTGGTGCCAGAAAGTTAAAATAATTGGTAAATTACTTCTATTTAAAAATCATAATCCTCCCAGTACTTATCAGCTGCTGTATACTACAGAGGAAGTTGTATTTCTAACTGGAGTTCTTTTCAGCCTGACCACAGTCCTCTCTGCTGACACCTCTGTCCATATCAGGAACTGTCCAGAGCAGTAGAGGTTTGCTATGGGGATTTGCTTGAACTCTGGACAGTTCCTAATATGGACAGAGGTGTCAGCAGAGAGCACTGTGGTCAGGCAGAAAGGAAATTCCAAAAAGAAATACAACTTCCTGTGGAGTATAGAGCAGCTGATAAGTACTGGAAGGATTAAGATTTTTATATAGAAGTAATTTATAAATCTGTTTAACTTTCTGGCACCAGTTGATTTGAAAAAAATGTTCACCAAACAGGGGCTATGTATTATGGGAGGGGCAAATACAATATTAATCTGTAAGGATTATTAATTATTGCAAATTGGGTTATTGCAAGTTCCCAAACCTTTCTCATTCACAGCAATTATAAACACTTCATCACAATTGGACACACATTGGTGTAAGAATTCCCAAATCAAGTCACCATTCATTTATGGCGGACCAATAGTAGAGTGCAAATACACATACCTTATGTTGCAGGATGTTCAACTATTAATTCTAAGTGTTCTAATCCTCATGAATAAAACATTGGCCCTTATTTAGGATGCATTCACACCACGTTTTGTACATACGGGTGCCGGATCCGGCGGGGGGAGGGGCAAACCGGGCGCTCCCGTACCCCGGCCGGATCAGCCCGTGACTCCATTTACTTTAATGATCCGACCGGAGTCAAACGGTGACACCGGTCGGCTCAGTTTTGCCCCTCCCCCCGCCGGATCCGGCACCCGTATGTACAAAACGTGGTGTGAATGCACCCTTACTAAGAGTGATGTGTTGTTTTCTTTGTAGGTTTTTATCCCCCGACAGGCATTTTTCCATGGTATTTACTAATGTGATGCTTCTCCCTATGGTTTGCTTTTTTTCCACCTACTCTGAGTTGTCGTAGGAACAGTAGTAAATTTGTATGGATTTTTTTTTAACTGTCAGGGACATGCCCCTTTTCTGAGGTCACACCCCTTTCCCTGACAGCCAGTCGCATTTTTCCAGGTATTCTCAGTTAAATGGAGAGTTGGTTGGGTTTTGGGGATTTTTTTTTTGGTCACAAATTCTGGAATTTGTGAAGCAGAATTTGTGAACTGAAAATCTGCTTGGAAATTTCCACCTGAAGAATGGCGTTGCTCATTCTTCAGGCGGAAATACTTGCAGAACACATTGCAGTCTATTGGAGACTGCAGTGTCTGCGCAGTCCTAGCGCTGACTGATACAGTTGGCGCTGGCCGCACTTGGAATCTCCGGGCGGAAACTTTCTGCCCGGAGATTCCGCAGTGTGAACCTAGACTTAGGCTAGGTTCACACTACGGAATTTCCGCCTGCAATTTCGCTTTGAAATTGCAGGCAGAAATTCTTCTTGCTAAAATGTATAGTGTAGTGAATGGGTTTCCGTTCACAAATTCACACTTCGGAATTTGTGAAGTGGAATTTGTGAACGTAAAATCCACTTGAATATTTCTGCCTGAAGAATGGCGTAGCTCGCGGAACACATTGTAGTCTATTGGAGGCTGAAGTGTCCGCGCGGTCCTAGCACTGACTGATTCAGTCAGCGCTGGCCACGCTCGGAATATCCGGGACAAAATTTTCTGCCCGGAGATTCCGAAGTGTGAACCTAGCCTTAGGGTCTATTCACATTGCAGAATTTTCGCTTGCGGAATTCTGCCTCAAATTTGAGCCTATAGACTTCTATGGGATTTTGCACTCCCATTCACACTTCTGAATTTCCGCTTGCGGAATTCCACTAGTGGAATTCTGCAAGTGGAAATTCAGAAGTGTTAGGCTAGGTTCAGACTACGGAATTTCCAACAGAAATTCCGTTTTTAAATTTGCTTTTGAAATTCCACTTGCTAAAAAGTACATGCGAGTCAATGGGATTTCCATGCACCTGTTCATACTTCTGATTTTTTCACTCGGAATTTGCATGCCTAATTTCCGCTAGATTTTTTTCCGAACGCGGAACGTAGGCAGATTGCAAGCGGATTACATGCGGAAAATCCATACGGATTTGGGTCAGAAATTTAAATATGGTCAGCCCACTGGTTCTTGGACTAGCCCACATTCTTCCTTTTAAATACGCCCCTTATCCAGTTTGCAATCTCCATTTTCCTTTTTGGTCAAGGAGTTGTGCTTTTTCTTGTGGCTTGGTGTTTGGTTTCCTTTCAGCTTTTTCTCCACATTAATTTAATATAATGTCGGATCTGACTTCTCCTACAATCATTCCTGCTGAGGAACCACCAATTATGCCCTTGCAACCCCCTGAGATGCGTGCTTTGATGAGCATTTTGGTGAATGTATTGCGTCGTCGCAGGCAGCGTCAGGTCGTTTATTGTCAAACTTCTTTGTAAATTTAAAGGATGTTTTAATCAACTTTACATGTGTTGGACCAATGTGAAATAGCTTTCATTTTGTATGTTGTTTTTAGTTGGAAGCCAGGAGGCCTCGCCGTTATTGGGTTCACCCCATAAATCTGCTGCGTGATGACCGTGGTCATATTGGTCATCTTTATGCTGAGCTCAGACAGTATGTGTGTATATGTATCCTGTAAAATGTTTATGTATTTGTTACATATTTATTTATTTTTTAATTTCTATTGTAGTTTTCCGGATAAATTCTATAACTTTGTCCGTATGCCAATGGAGGCATTTGATAATCTTTTGTCCATTGTTGGACCACACCTTCAGCGTTCCCACACACATTTGCGCAAAGCAATCTCTCCAATGGAGCGTCTGTTGATCACCTTTGAGGTAAATCTAATATATTATTTGGATTCCTATGTGGAGTTTAATTATCAAACATTGTATTTTGTCTTCTTTAATTTAGTTTTTTTTATTTTAGTTTATTAACTCATTAGAATGTCATCTAAATCTTCAACGAATTCAAATATATATGTTATGATTTATTAATGACATAGTTTTATATGTGACCTTTGGTCATACAGCTGTTTATTTTTTTTATAAATTTTTTTTTAGATTTCTTGCGACTGGGGAGTTGTGCCTCGTTACATTTACAATTCCGTGTTGGCAAATCAACCATCAGCGGTATTGTGAAGGGAACATGTACCATGATTTGGCAGTACATGCAGCCAATTTCGTTGCCCAGTCCAAACCAGGAGAGATGGCTTCAGGCAGCATCAGGATTTGAGTCTACTGCCCACTTTCCCAACTGCATAGGCGCTGTCGACGGTAAGCATATTCGTGTTCAGCAGCCACCGGGATCAGGATCACGCTTCTACAATTATAAAAAGTATTTTTCAGTGGTCCCTATGTTGGTGGCTGATGTTCAGTACAAGTTTATTGCTATTGAAGTTGGCGCCTATGGCAGTACCGGGGACTCACGGGTGCTGATGTCTTCAGAATTTGGCTGTCATGCCCTTCAAAATCAAGTCACCCTGCCTCCACCAAAGCCACTTCCTGGAACCATGAATCCACTTCCCTATGTTTTCGTCTCTGATGAGGCTTTCCCACTTCTGCTGAACCTTGTGCGCCCATAACCACAAAGGGGAATTGATGACCGGAAGCGAGTGTTCAACCAGAGGCTTACCCGGGCACGGCGCTTCGTGGAGTGCGCATTTGGGATCATGGCTGGGAAGTGGAGGATCTTGAGCACTGCTATTCAGTTGGATGTTGACACAGTAGACTCGGTCATTAAAGCGACATGTGTTCTCCACAACTATATTCAGGACTATTCTAGCCCTGATATAGAAGAGGAGGAACATGTGTCGTGGGGTGAGTCTGCTGGGTCATGGGGTTCTGGCCACACAGCTCAACAAGTGATAGTGGTTAGAGAAGCATTCACTTCCTATTTCCTATCTACTGAAGGTGCCGTTCCCTGAAGAACATCACCCTTTGTAAATGTTGGATCATGCCTAATGTTGTGTGTTATTATTTTTTGACAAAAGGATGAGTAGTAAACTCAAATTATAATTTGCCTCAATGTCTTTAAAATTATTTATTTACCATATCCTGTATTCAATGTTCTGTATTGTGTTTCAAATTGATTTGGAGATGTATTTTACTTGTCATACTCTTCAAACCAAATTAGACAGAAATGTATTCCAAATTATGTGTGTATTAACCATGGCATCCTGAGGTCCTGTGTGGTTCAAAGTAGTATATTTTGCCATAGACATGCCACAAAATATCAATGGTCAATGTGATTAGATTATAGTGTAATGATTTGGCAAACTGATTATAATGACAATGTCATTGAATCTAAAATCTGCCACCTACATTAAATTCCCATGTTGAATCAACTATACTTGACCATGGATATGTTGTAAGCTCAATATCCAAATATAAAGACCATAGCAAGTTTATCGACCCCCTAACATCTTGAGGATCTCATTATATTTGTATAATAAATTACCAGACACAAAATGTTTATTTTTTTTGTGTAATTGTAAATTTGGCTAACTAGCCATAAAATTACACTTTATAAAATTTTTTTTACATTTTAAAGCAACAATACCTTCAAAATATATTTTTACAAGATAAAAATCTGGACATAAAATGTACAAACAATGCAACAAGAAAATATGTGGACCAACTTTAATGATGCTCATGGGAAAAATCACAGATTGTGATATGTGGGTTCAGAGGGAAAAGACTCCAATGCAGATGATGCAGAGGGGTTGTGGTGGCTAATTACACTGCTACTAGGGTATTGTGTTTGAAAGGGAGGATGGTAGGGGTAAACCCCAGAAGAGGACCGAGAAGGCGGTCAAAAGGCACTTTACGGCAGCAAGATGCAATTTCATAACCAAAATAAGAACTGTCATCACTGCTGTCAACCCTCCGAATAAATGATAGAGCTTGACTTTCAACCTCAAGCTGACTATCAGTTATTCGGATTGATCTACGGGTCCTTCGAGCAGTGGGTGGTCTTGTTGTTGTTTGTGAAGAAGGTATGTTAGTAGCTTCTTCCATCTCTTCAATCTCACCATCAGCTGGTGTAGGTGTGCTGCTGGGGGGCTGATCAGTGCTAAGGTTAGACACATCCTCTTCTACATCCAGATGTTGGTCAAAATCTTCCAACGGATTGGATGGGCCTGGTGCTTCAGATTCCAAAGGTGTGTCTGAATGTACTGGCTCAGACCTTGGCTCTTCATCTGCATCTTGTTGTGTATTGGATGGTGCCTGAAAGTTGCCTGAAGTTCTAGAATAAACAGATGTGAAATTTTTATTAGCTTAGATATTTTTGGAAGGGGGAGAATGGGTGATAAACCTGCATGCATAAATTCAACATGTACTTACGGTCTGAGAACTCTGTTAGGGCGTAAAAATTGAAGTTGGTCCTCATAGGGAATTTTTTTCCTTTTGCCACCAGCTGACCCACTTTTTTCTGCTTTCTTGATCCCCTTAACAAAATAGTTGCTTGCAGATTTCCATCGGTTTCTGATGTCCTTTACAATATAGTATTTTAAAATGTAACAAAAAAAATATATAAGATTTTTATCTTGTAAAAATATAATAAACCAAGATACAGGTACAAAAATTCAAGCAAACTCATCCGTTAACAAAATTAGTGATGATTGTCTTGCAATATATAAGGCTATGATTAATGTACATGTGTACACCAAGGGAATAGAAACACAAAGATAAATAGGGATCTAAATAGTTGGATCAACTTCAACTATCTTTATCATTTTTAATAAGATAAAAGTGTACACGAGGAATTAAAAGTACAAAGATGTATGTAACTTCGAAAAATTAGATTGGCATCCTTTTCATTATTTGATGTTGATAAATTGTACAAGTTATAAATAAAAAAATTATACCAAACTTACAAATCTCATTCTGAATTGAAGAAGACATTTGATCAAAGTTGTCAAATAAGGATAATGCAATCTCATGCAATGCTTCTTCACGTCTGGTTTGATTAAAATATTCACCATGGCCCTTATCCTAAATCCAGGGACGACACTCTACCTACAACCAAATTTTTGGGACAAAACAAAAATTTATAATACCAGATTCACCATATTTTTAGAACTACATGTGCTTGTCAAAATGCAAATCTCCTCAAGCCCATAGTACACTGTACATGCTCCCATTAGCAAAGTGTGGGTATTTGGAAACATGTGCTGGGCTACATGCAGATCTCCTCATGGCCGTATTACACTGTACATGCTCCCATTAGAAAACTATGGGTATTTTGAAACATGTGCTTGGCTAAATGCAGATCTTCTCAGGCCCATAGTACACTGTACCCTAAAACACAAATGCCTATTTTGTGGACATTTTATAAAACATTACTAAGAACAAGCAATATATAAAGTTGACTATGGCTAAATCAAATAGTATGTGACATAGTTTATACCTCAGTGATGACATCCTCAGTGCTTATACACATTCGGGAATAGGCTTGCCTACTCATGTCTGTACCTCAGCAGCTTACTTCCCCAGCCAAACTTGTAAAAATTGACGGACCTGGGTCGGGTCATGTGATCACATGGTCCAAAAGGGGCTGAACTTGGCTCTCAGGGCACTCCCACTGTTTTCGGCATCGAATTTAAGCGGAAATTTAAGGCGGATTTGGTGGCGTCATTTCCGTTCGGAATAGCGGCGGATTACTCGGTGAAATGACAAAATTACGCATGAAACTGAAAAACGCCTTTGGGGGTGGAAAATAGTAGCGGAAAATTTTGCAGGCAGACAGTCGGAAATTCCGTAGTCTGAACCTAGCCTTAATGGGAGTGCGGAATCTCATAGAAGTCTATAGGCTCAAATTTGAGGCAGAATTCTGCAAGCGGAAATTCTGCCGTGTGAATAGACCCTAAGAATGGGTTCACACTGCAGAATTTCTGGGCAGAATTTCTGCCAGAGATGGAGCCGGCGGCACTCGGACCATGCAAACTGCATTGCTGCCCCCCATAGACTGCAATGCATTTCTGGGTGGATCTTTTGGGAGATCTGCTCAGAAATGCATTGCCATCTATGTGGACAGCGATGTAGTCCGCGCGGTCCTAGTGCCACCGGCTCGATCTCCGGCAGAAATTCTGCACAGAAATTCCACAGTGTGAGCCTAGCCTAACATGTCAGCCAGAACAGTGTGGCAGAGAAGACATTCAGAAAGTTGTTCTGTTGTATCTGGGTTTCCAAAGAATAACTTGTTTGTGAACTGTTTCTAGTCGTCTTTTATCATAACAGCTTTACCAGTGTCAAAGTAACATTTATTTTGCAGGTGTCCCTAATAGCTTTCATTCTCATCCTTATGTCTGATATACCCCAACATTTTAAACAGGATATGGCATCCAGATGAGACCTGACCTTTATTATCTTTGACACAGCTTATTTTTGTGGTAATCTCACCTTGAGGATCCACATCAGTGTTTCCCAGCTGGTGTGCCTCCAGCTGTTGCAAACAGCTGCAGGTACACGAGTTGGGAAACAAAGATCTAGGATGGTAAATCAATTTTTTCCATCCCCTGAAAGTTTTTTTGTTATGTACTGTTTTGTATTCCTGCACTTTTTTGGGGTGTTAACTTTTCTTTGGCATACCCATCAATTACTAATTATCAGGAATGACTTTAAAGGGGAACTCCAGTGTAAAAATTTTTTTTATCAAATCAACTGGTGCCAGAAAGTTGAACAGATTTGTAAATAGCTTCTATTTAAAAATCTTAATCCTTCCAGTACTTATCAGCTGCTGTATACTACAGCTGCTGTATACTACAGATTTACTATGCTTCTAATCTGGACAGTTCCTGACACGGACAGAGGTGTCAGCAGAGAGCATTGTTGTCAGACTGGAAAGAACTGCACACATTTCTCTGTAGTATACAGCAGCTGATAATTTGCTCGCTCGCTGTGTAATGACCATCACGCCCCCTCCCATAGACTTGCATTAAGGGGGCGGCCAAAACATCAAGAGGGGGCGGAGCTGTGACATCTCCAGAAAGCTAAACAGATTTGTAAATTAATTCTAATAAAAAATTTTAATACTTTCAGTACTTATGAGCTGCTGAAGTTGAGATGTTCTTTTCTGTCTAAATGCTCTCTGATGACACGGGTCTCGGGAACTGTCCAGAGTAGAAGCAAATCCCCATAGCAAACCTCTTCTACTCTGTGCAGTTCTAGAGACAAGCAGAGATGTCAGCAGAGAGCACTGTTGCCAGACAGAAAAGAACAACTCAACTTCAGCAGCTGATAATTATTGGAAGGATTAAGATTTTTCAATAAAAATTATTTACAAATCTGTTTAACTTTCAGTTTATATATAAAAAAACGTTTTTTCCTGGAATACCCCTTTAAGATTTTGAAATAGAAGTAATTTACAAGTCTTTTTAACTTTCTGGCACCAGTTGATTTGAAAACATTTGTTTTCCACTTGTTTCCACTAGAGTTCCCCTTTAAAGCTTGATACGGACAGATTTGTTGTAGAATTGTTGTAGAATTCCAGCTACAGTATACTGTTTCTGTACAAAGATACTGCACCAAAGAATAGTATATGAGGTTTTCACAAGCCTAATTTTATTACAGGGTAAAAAAAAATCCATCAGATTCTCGGCATGCCGGGGATTTTCAAATCTCTGATGTGCCCTGTCTGTTGTGAAAAGGCCTCAGATTTGCATCACTGACGTCCTTGCTTTGCATTACAGAGAATAAAACTCTCAGCTAAACTCTGAATAAACAAGGAAATCTGTATGTGGATATGTAACAAAGGGTAGTAGAATCCAGCTCTTGCGCAAATAAAAATCCCAAATTATTCCAATATGGCAACACAGGAACACAAAGTTACGCGTTTGAAGCACGCTTCTTGTGCTTGAAATGCGTAACTCTTTGTGCTCCTGTGTTGCTGTGTTGGAATAAATTTGGATTTTATTTGCACAAGAGCTGGATTCTACTACCCTTTGTTCCATTTGCCTACTGGTGTTGTCCAGCACCTGGATCCGTGCTCCATCTGTCCAGGGCAGGGTGAGCTGGTCTTTTTCCATTTGTATATGTAACACATCTGGATTTCATTGTGGATTTTAATATGGATTGTTAGACCAATTTCTTCTAATAGTATTTGTAAAGCAGCACTGCATTGAGTTTGTATGTTCTCCCCATGTTTGTGTGCTATATAAATAAAGAATTATTAATAAATGCGATATATTTGCTGATCATGTTTCTTTGTTCTGATTGTAAGATACCAGCTAGAGATGAGCGAACTTACAGTAAATTCGATTCGTCACAAACTTCTCGGCTCGGCAGTTGATGACTTATCCTGCATAAATGAGTTCAGCTTTCAGGTGCTCCGGTGGGCTGGAAAAGGTGGATACAGTCCTAGGAAAGAGTTTCCTAGGACTGTATCCACCTTTTCCAGCCCACGGGAGCACCTGAAAGCTGAACTAATTTATGCAGGATAAGTCATCAACTGCCGAGCCGAGAAGTTCGTGACGAATCGAATTTACTGTAAGTTCGCTCATCTCTAATACCAGCACATATCTATAATTCCACACTCTTAAAATACCCATTACTTTTTTGTGTTTCCATTAAAAATGATACGCCACTGTCAAAAGACTGTATTCTTGATATCACATCTTCAGCTACTCATGCAGGGTTCCCCATTGTTTTTATGTGCACCTGCAACTGTAGGTCTATTGAGGAGGTCACATCTTCAAATCATGAGCCCAGCAGTATACTGCAAGTTTAAGCTTTAGTGCCCTGGTACTATTTATATCTTCCAGCTGAATTATTACATAACCGCTCATCATGTGTTGTGTGGGTGGACTTCTAGGATGAATGTTATTCGGTTTAGTAGCTCGTTGCAGTACACAGTAAGAAAATAATTAGTAACACTATTAATAATTACTAATACATTAACATTTTTCTCACTCTTTTCACTCCTCTACAAGTTACACTGACTAGAGTCCAGGGGATTGAGATCAATTATACTTATATGAGAGGTCTGCACACTGCAGTGCGGCTTCAACTAGAGAAGATCATACAACAGGTGATCAGTGGATTTTTGTTCAATACTAACAAAAAGAGGCACTCTAGTTTTTGACTGTGAAGAACAAGTATTAAAGAGGGCTGCAGTATGGATGGTGTTATGATATTAACCCTCCCTACAGGTTTGGGATGGTAAACCATCTTGCAGGAGGAGGTGATGCAGCAAGAAATGCACATACATAATTCTTATGCAATGCTTAAAGGGGTTATCCAGGAATAGAAAAACAGAGCTAATTTCTTTAAAAAAAATGCTCCACTTCTGTCTCCAAGTTGGCTGTGGTTCTGCAGCTTAGTTCCATTGAAGTGAATGGAGCCAAGTTGTAATAGCACATACAACCTGGGGACAAACGTGGAGCTGTTTTTGAAAAAAAAAATTAGCTTTGTTTCTCTGTTCCTGCATAAACCCTATAACTCAAGAAATGCTTTACTTGTGAAATGTACTTAACCTTTTTGGTTACAGAAACATAAATGGAAAGTAAAAGAAGTTCATTACTGTAGTGCATGCTGCAGTTCAGACCGGCCTCTATCACTCATAGGCTAGGTTTTCACACAGCTTTTTTTCTGGCTTTAAAAAAAAAAAAAAAATTATTATAATTTTTTTTAATACTGCCACTGCACAGTGGATCCAGTAGGAAGGAAAAGTTTGTCATTCCTTTATATTTCCTATTCCTTTTTAATCCGCTTCTGGTTTCCAAAAAATGTTAGAAAAAACCTTTGCGGAAACCAAGCTTCAGGCGTACAAAAACATTTTGTAACTTTGCCATTATCTAAGAGAGAGTCTGCAGCTCTGAACATGCTATAGGGCTGACAGATTCCCTTTAACCCCTTAAAGGGGTAGTCCAGTGGTGAAAAACCTATCCCCTATCCTAAGGATAGGGGATAAGTTTGAGATCGCGTGGGGTCCGAGCGCTGGGGCCCCCTGCGATCTCTCTGTACGGGGCCCCGGCTCTCCGCCGAGATAGCGGGTGTCGACCCCCGCACGAAGCGGCGGCCGACACGCCCCCTCAATACATCTCAATGGCAGAGCCGGAGATTGCCGAAGGCAGCGCTTTGGCTCTGCCATAGAGTTGTACTAAGGGGGCGTGTAGGACGCCGCTTCGTGCGGAGGTCGACACGCCCCCTTCCCGTGGGCTGTCGGGGCTCCATACAGGAGATCGCAGGGGGCCCCAGCGGTCGGACCCCCCGCGATCTCAAACTTATCCCCTATCCTTAGGATAGGGGATAAGTTGTTCACCACTGGGTTCACCACTGGACTACTCCTTTAAGGACCAAGCCCCTTTTCACCTTAAGGACCAGGCCAATTTTATTTTTGCGTTTTCGTTTTTTCCTCCTAGCCTTCTAAAATCAATAACTCCTTTATATTTCCATCTACAGACCCATATAAGGGCTTGTTTTTTGCGTGACCAATTGTACTTTGTAATGAAACCTCTCATGTTACCATAAAATGTACGGCGAACCCCCCAAAAAATTTTTTAGGGAGGAAATGTAAATGAAAAAAAACTATTTTGCGCTTTTTGTAGGGTTTTGTTTTCACACTATACACTTTACCATAAAAATTACATGTGTTCTTTATTCTGTGGGTCAATACAATTAAAATGATACCCATGACTGTATGGGGGAAACTCCCCCTCTCTATGGCTGATAGGGTAGCCTTGATAAAAATGATAATTTTGCCCCAGCTTCTTTTTCTGTTGAACTCGGCTCCAGTCTGGATCCCAGAATATTGGTTTGACCAGTTCCATAGGAAATTAAATCGCTTTATTTGGGGGAGGAAAAGACCGAGACTGAAATATGAAGTTCTGTGTGCTAAATCAGGGGAGGGGGGCTGTGCGGCCCCGAACTTCAAATTGTATTACCTATATAGTAAAATTTATTTTGGATAAGGACAATAGGTTGTGTTCACAACACTGTAGGTTGATCAATCCATGGGGTGGTTTTGGAATATTGGAGAGTTTAGAGGCAAAACAAATAGACTCCTCCTTCTCATACGGAAGGATGATTTTTAAGGGTTGGGCCTTACTTAAAAAAGTTATAGGGATTAAGGGGTGCACAGAGTTTACACCTCTATGGTATAATCACAATCTGGCAGAATTTATGAAGATGGAAGATGCCAGATACTGGATTAACCAGGGAGTAAAATATGTTTCACAAATAGTGGAGGGAGACAAGATGGTCACATTTGATACTTTAGTAGACATATACCGTATTTTTCGCCGTATAAGATGCACTTTTTCTTCCCCAAAACTGGGGGGAAAAAGTCGGTGCGTCTTATACGGCGAATACACCCCTATCGCGGCGGTCCCTGCGGCCATCAACGGCCGGAACCTGCGGCTAATACAGGACATCACCGATCGCGGTGATGCCCTGTATTAACCCTTCAGATGCGGCGATCAAAGCTGACCGCCACGTCTGAAGGGAAAGTGACACTAACCCGGCTGTTTAGTCGGGCTGTTCGGGACCACCGCGATCTCACCTCGGCGGTCCCGAACAGCCCGACTGAATAGCCGGGTTAGTGCTTACAGGACACCGGGGGGGACCTTACCTGCCTCCTCTGTGTCTTCTCCGTTCAGGGATCCCCTGTATGCCGGCGCTCTCCTTCCTCGTCATCACGTCGTCGCGTACGTGTGTCGGCGTGCGTAACGACGTAATGTCGGCGAGGGAGAGCGAGGATACCCGGCCGGCAGCAGAGACGTTCCGGAGCGACGGCGACACGGCGACAGCGATGGAGCGACATCCAGGGCAGCGGTGACGGGTCCGGAGCGGCGGGGACACGTGAGTATTACCTCCTATGCAGTGGTCTTCAATCTGCGGACCTCCCGATGTTGCAAAAGTACAACTCCCAGCATGCCCGGACAGCCAACGGATGTCCGGGCATGCTGGGAGTTGTAGTTTTGCAACATCTGGAGGTCCGCAGGTTGAAGACCACTATTGAGTTCAAAATCTTTATTTTTTTAGATTTTGCCCCTAAAAATTGGGTGCGTCTTATACGCCGGTGCGTCCTATAGGACGAAAAATACGGTATGTACTAAATAGGAACCAAATTTAGGTTTCTCTTATTGAATTTCGGAGCATAGAATGTAAGAATGATTTAATAATTCAGAATCACGGTGTGTTAGAGTTAATAAAGATGAACACTTATGGTAAGAAAATAATGGTTATGATATATGGGTTATTATTGAAAGAAAATAAGAAGGAAATATATTTGAAATATAGCGCAATTTGGGCAAAGTGGCTGGGAGAGATTTCAGAGTCTCAGTGGAGTAATATTTTGAGGAATATCCCTAATATCTCAATTAATAATAATTTTTGCTTTACTCAATTACGGATTGTATATAATACATACCTATCCCCGAAACAACTGGCCAAGATGGGGCCCAATGTAGGCTCAACATGTCCTAGATGTGTGATGAGTGAAACAGAGTTTATACACATAATATGGAATTGTCAGGATATAACCAATTACTGGGAAGAGGTAGGGCATCAAATTAAAGGGGTATTCCAGGCCAAAACTTTTTTATATATCAACTGGCTCCGGAAAGTTAAACAGATTTGTAAATGACTTCGATTAAAAAATCTTAATCCTTCCAATAGTTATTAGCTTCTGAAGTTGAGTTGTTGTTTTCTGTCTAACTGCTCTCTGATGACTCACGTCTCGGGAGCTGTGCAGTTCCTATGGGGATATTTTCCCATCATGCACAGCTCCCGGGACGTGACATCATCAATGAGCAGTTAGACAGAAAACTTCAGAAGCTAATAACTATTGGAAGGATTAAGATTTTTTTATAGAAGTAATTTACAAATCTCTTTAACTTTCCGGAGCCATTTGATATATAAAAAAAAGTTTTTGCCTGGAATACCCCTTTAATAATAGATTGAGAACTCAGATAGTCCTTACAGGTAGATTAGTAATTTTGGGAGAAGCAGCTAAAGGGGACTTACATATGCTGCTTGTTAATAAGGTTCTGTTTTGTGCGAAATTATTGATCCTGAGGGTATGGCTATGGGGGGGGGGGGGGGGAATTTGGAAAGTTTTATTATGTAATTGCTGTACGGTTTATGTACTATGGATTTATTGTAATTTGCTTTTGTATATTATTGATTATTTAGAAGAAAAAAAAATTTGAAAAAATAAAAAATGATACCCATGACTAGATACTTTTATATTTTTGTACCGATTAAAAAAAATCTAAAACTTTTTGTACAAAATCAGTAATCTAAAATCGCCCTATTTTGACCACCTATAACTTTTTCATTTTTCTGTATATAGGGCGGTATGAGGGCTCATTTTTTGCGCCGTCATCTGTACTTTTTGTCAATACCACATTTGCATATATAAAACTTTTAGATTATTTTTATTAATTTTTTAAAATAAAATGTGACAAAAAAGCTGCATTTTTGGACTTTACATTTTTTTTTTATCTTTATGCCATTCACCATACGGGATAATTAACATTATATTTTAATAGTACGGACATTTACACACGTGGCGATACCAAATATGTTTATTAAAAAAATGTTTATGCTTTTTGGGGGTAAAATGGGAAAAACAGACAATTTTCATTTTTATTGGGGAGGGGATTTTTTTTTTTTACTTTTTATTATTACATTTTTCAACTTTTATTTTACATTTTTTATGTCCCCATAGGGGACTATCTATAGCAATCCTTTGATTGCTAATACTGTTCAGTGCTATGTATAGGACAAAGCACTGATCAGTACTATCGGTGATCTTCTGCTCTGGTCTGCTCGATCTCAGACCAGAGCAGAAGACCCCGGGAGACGGCCGGAGCCAGGTGAGGGGACCTCTGGCCACCATGCTGGATGATTGGATAGCCGCGGCAGCGTTGCGGGCGATCGGATCATCCATTCAAAGTACCGCGCTGCCGCAGATGCCGTGATCTGTATTGATCAAGGCATCTGAGGGGTTAATGGCGGACATCCACGCGATCGCGGATGTCGGCCATTACTGGAGGATCCTCGGCTGCTACTAGCAGCCTGAACCTGCCATGTATGACGCGAGCACCGTTCCGCTGCTGGCGGTCATACACAGGACGTAAATGTACGTCCTGGTGCGGGAAGTCCCACCAAACCAAGACGTACATTTACGGGGGTTAAAGGAGTTACCCCACAAGAAATATTGTGTGCATTTCCACAGTATGTATTCAATAAGCATAAAAAGAAAGTTATCCATACCTATGAATTGGGAACAAAAACAAAAAACTATCTTACATTGCTGTCATGGAAAGCACCTGCTTACTGGCCTTCTTTTCAGGAACTAGGCATTGATACCTGTCTACATACAGTCTATATACATAAAAAAAAAAAAAAAAATAGTGTTACACAGAAATGTATAGAAATATCAATGGATTTATATGTTATACTGTTTTTCTATATATATTTAAAGATTTATAGAGGTGCATACATGAAGCACAAATAATATGTTTTTTTATGTTGAGGGACTATCCTCTTTTCTGGTTAATAAGGAGCAGGGCCATTACTAGGCAAAGCAAATACTTATACTGCAAATAATAAGAAGCAAACTTAGTGCCATTGACTAATGGGCTTCTCAGTGTGGAATCTTCCAAAACAATGACTATGTACTTTGGAGGAATCCAATTCCTAGTTGGAAGTTCCACTACGAAACTTTTGAATTGAGTACTGAGCAGCAGCCCCCCCATTGAGATCAATGGGAGGCTGCTGCAAGAGAAATCCGCTCAGATTTTCCCATAAACAACACTGAGAGCCCTTATTACTGTACTGTACTGTAGAAGAATAAACGGCGCACGTTCATCTATGCACTCCGGTGATGCGGACAGCCAGCACTTACAGCAAGCCCTAGCTCTCTTTCTGCTAGTACTTGCTCCCTATAGCCCAATGCGCGGCGTAATGCTGTAGTGGAATGATCTGGCCGCCCGGTCTCATCTACTGCTGTGATGCATCACCGGAGTGCATAGATGCCAGATAATTCTGCTACAGCATTACGCCGCGCATTGGGCTATAGGGAGCAAGAATTAGCAGAAAGAGAGCTAGTGCTTGCTGTAAGTGCTGGCTGCCCGCATCACCGGAGTACATAAATGAATGGGCCCTGTTTATTCTTCTACAGTACAGTACAGTAATAAGGGCTCTCAGTGCTGGGACCTGTGGACCAATCACAAAGCATTTTTTAGCATCATTAACCCCTACAGGACCCATGACGTAACGGTACGTCCCGACACCCTGGGTCTTAAGGACCAAGGACGTACATTTACGTCATGGGCAGTTCTGGTCCCCGCCGTGCGCCGGGCGGGGATCGGACCGGGATGCCTGCTGAAATCATTCAGCAGGCATCCCGTGCAAATGCCCAGGGGGGTCATTAGAC
Organism: Hyla sarda; assembly: GCF_029499605.1. Taxonomy (NCBI): domain Eukaryota; kingdom Metazoa; phylum Chordata; class Amphibia; order Anura; family Hylidae; genus Hyla; species Hyla sarda. The sequence continues at coordinate 178,919,448 of NC_079191.1, forward strand.
CCCCCATGTTGGCGATCACCGCAAATCGCATGTGCATTCACACATGCGATTTACGGCTATTCCGGCGATGCGGGTCACGTGCGACCCGCTGACCAGGAGATACAAGGTGATCGGGGGTGTATGATACACCCCCTATCACCTACTGTATCTATGGGGAGGTGGCGATTTCGCCACCCCCCCCCCCCAGGATCGCTGCTATTGGCTGGACGATCGTCCAGCCAATAGCAGCCGGCAGGGGAGGGGTTAACAGCATCTTCCCGCAGCTCCCGCCGCTGAGTTCAGTCAGCGGTCAGAGCTGCTGGAGGAAGACCGGTACACCCCTCTGCCAAGATCAGAGCCCCCAGAGAAGAAAAGAAGCCCCCCATAGATCAGGGAAAGCATACAGCCCAGGGAAAGGTAGGGTAAATAGTAAAAAATAAAGTTAAAAAAAGTTTTTAAAAAATTCCCCCCCCCTGACCCCCTAATAGGTCCCCAAGGGTCTTCTGCAGTTTTTCAGTGTGACCCGGGACCTATTAGGGGTTCAGGGCGCTGCATTAGCGCCCCCCCATTTTTTTTTGGGCTGCAGCATTTTTCCCCCCCCATATAACAGTGTGTGATTTCTAATCACACACCGTTATATATAGTATACACCAAGCGCACACACAGTACATAACCCCCACACACACACACACACACACTACCCTCCCCCCCGCCACCGCCCCCCCCCACCACCACCAAAAAAGGCGATGGCTCGCCGGGCATTTTCGGTAGCGGAGGCATACGCTTTTCTTGCCTCCGACTCTGAATCTGTCAGTGAGGACGATGAAGATCCAACATTTCTGTGTTCTTCATCGTCCTCCTCATCATCTAGTACTGATGATGAGCCCCCTGCACAGCGGCGGAGACGCCGCCAGGCGAGGCCACGCACCCCCCATGATAGTGGCCCAGTGGCCGGCACTAGTGCGAGTGGTGATGCCGCTCGTACTAGGAGTCCGACCCCCCAGACAAGTTTACCGGAGCCCCCTTCCGGTGAACCTGTCTGGAGACCCCCAGAGGGTTATCAGCCACGGGTTCCGGAGTTTGTTGGCGACTCCAGAATCCGGATTGACAATTCTGGATTCACTGAAATTGACTATTTCAGTTATTTTTTCAGTGACAGTTTTGTCAATCACATGGTGGAGCAGACGAATCTGTACGCCAGGCAGTTCATCGCCCACCACCCTGATTCTTTTTTGGCCAGGTCCAATGAATGGTGCGCCATTGATGCAGCAGAAATGAGGACATTTTGGGGCCTCTTGCTGCATATGGGCCTGGTCAAAAAGCCAAGTGTCAGACAGTACTGGAGCGGCGACGTCCTCTACCAGACCCCGCTTTACAGTATGGTCATGGCACGTTGGCGGTTCGAGGCCATTTGGAAATGCGGCATGTCCACCCCGAGGTGATCCCGCCTATGACCGGCTTTACAAAGTGAGGCCGGTCATCGATCACTTAGGGGCCAAATTTTTGGAGGCCTATGTACCCCTCAGGGAGCTCTCGGTTGATGAGTCTCTTATCAGTTTTAAGGGGAGACTCATCTTCCGCCAGTATATTCCCTTGAAGCGGGCGCGGTATGGTGTGAAGCTCTATAAACTTTGTGAGAGTACCTCCGGGTACACTCTCAAGTTTAGAGTGTATGAGGGACGAGATTCCCGTATTGAACCCCCAGATTGTTCCCCCACTCTGGGTGTTAGCGGGAAAATCGTTTGGGAGCTTGTGCACCCATTGCTGGATAAGGGTTACCACGTGTACGTGGACAACTTTTATACCAGCATCCCTCTCTTCACATCCCTTGCCGCCAGATCCACGTCCGCTTGTGGGACCGTGCGGAAAAACCAGAGAGGCCTCCCTCTAAATTTTGTTAAGACACCCATTCCCAAGGGTGAGTCCCGTGCCCTTGCCCATGAAAACCTGTTGCTGGTCAAGTATAAGGATAAGAGGGATGTCCTTATGCTGACCACTATTCATGGCAACGGCAGCTCACCTGTCCCTGTGCGAGGTACCACAACACCGGTCCTCAAGCCCGATTGTATTCTGGACTACAATCGGTATATGGGGGGAGTTCTGATCAAGTCCTCAAGCCATATAACGCCATGCGGAAAACACGTGTATGGTACAAAAAAGTTGCGGTCTACATGGTACAGGTTGCCATGTACAACTCTTTTGTACTGTCCCAGTACGCTGGCAATACAGGGACATTCCTCCAGTTCCAAGAAGAAGTCCTAAAGGTCCTGATCTTTGGCGACCGGGAAAGAGCAGGCCGGACTTCCCAAGGAACTGAAGTAATAGGTGCCAGGATCGTCCCAGGCCAACACTTTCCAGGTGAGGTCCCCCACACTGGAAAGAAGGGACGAGCCCAGAAAAGATGCAGAGTGTGTTACAAGAGGGGGATACGGAAGGACACCACCACTCAGTGTGACACTTGCCCAGATAATCCGGGCCTCTGCATTAAGGATTGCTTCAGGGAGTATCACACTTCCATGGAGTTCTAAATTTTCCCTCTTCATTTTAATTTTCCACAATTTGACCCAAATGTACCAAGTCCAGAGTACATTCCAAGTTTTAACCCCATAAAACCACTAAATTGCCCAAAAAAATATTTAATCCAAAAAAAACTAAAACTGATAGGACCTCTGGGGGTATTTTTTATAAAAAATGGGTCATGGGTCACTGAGTCACTATCATCGGGGACTTTTTATGTTGCCTCAAATGCGCAGCGCTCTCTCCACCTGAGCGGGGTGCGCATTTGAGGCAACAAGTTAGGGACGGCCACACATATCACATTCCAGAATGATGATTCAGAGTATAGGGTTTGGGGCGGGCATATTTTTTTGTTTTGGCTGTGCTCTGGGTCATCATTCTGGGAACATAATCTGTTTTATAATTTTATGTCCCACTGTACCCCATTTTAGTTACTTAGTGTACCCCAGTTATTTACCCCATGTAATGCCCCTTGAGGGGGGGTCCCACTGTTCTGGCTCCATAGGAGAAAGCCAAAGCTCAAGGACCCTGACTGATCTCCGGCACCTCTGAGACCGGTGTGCATGCTGTTTACGCCCAGACTTGAGGTATGTACTTACTCCAAAGAAATGTATTTACACATTTACAATTACATTTTCTCCTTTTACCACTTGTAAAAATGAAAAATTTGGGGTAACCCCAGCATTTTAGTGTAAAAAAAATCAAATTTTTCATTTTCACATCCCACTTCATGAATATTTATCAAACACCTGTGGGGTGTTAAGGCTCTCTGTACCCCTTGTTATGTTCCTTGAGGGGTGCAGTTTCCAAAATAGCATGCCATGTGTTTATTTTTTGCTGTCCTGGCACCATAGGGGCTTCCTAAATGCGACATGTCCCCCCCATTTCAGCAATATTTGCAAATGTGACTCCTTCTCTTCTGAGCATTGTACCGCTCATGTAGTGCATGTGACGTCCACTTATGGGGTACTTCCATACTCAGAAGAGATGGGGTTATAAATTTTGGGGTGTATTTTCTGCTATTAGCCCTTACAAAAATTTGAAATTTGGGGGGAAACACACATTTTAGTGAAATTTTTTTAATTTTTTTTTACATATGCAAAAGTCATGAAACCCCTGTGGGGCATTAAGGCTCACTTTATTCCTTGTTACGTTCCTCAAGGGGTCTAGTTTCCAAAATGGTATGCCATGTGTTTTTTTTTTGCTGTTCTGGCACCATAGGGGCTCCCTAAATGCGACATGCCCCCCGAGCAAAATTTGCTCTCAAAAAGCCAAATATGACTCCTTCTCTTCTGAGCATTGTAGTTCGCCCATAGTGGACTTCAGGTAAACTTATGGGGTACCTCCATACTCAGAAGAGATGGGGTTACAAATTTTGGGGGGTATTTTCTGCTATTAACCCTTGCAAAAATGTGAAATTTGGGGGGAAACACACATTTTAGTGAAAAAAATATATATTTTTTTTACATATGCAAAAGTCGTGAAACCCCAGTGGGGCATTATGGCTCACTTTATTCCTTGTTATGTTCCTCAAGGGGTCTAGTTTCCAAAATGGTATGCCATGTGTTTTTTTTTTTGCTGTTCTGGCACCATAGGGGCTCCCTAAATGCGACATGCCCCCCGAGCAAAATTTGCTCTCAAAAAGCCAAATATGACTCCTTCTCTTCTGAGCATTGTAGTTCGCCCATAGTGGACTTCAGGTAAACTTATGGGGTACCTCCATACTCAGAAGAGATGGGGTTACAAATTTTGGGGGGTATTTTCTGCTATTAACCCTTGCAAAAATGTGAAATTTGGGGGGAAACACACATTTTAGTGAAAAAAATATATATTTTTTTTACATATGCAAAAGTCGTGAAACCCCAGTGGGGCATTAAGGCTCACTTTATTCCTTTTTACATTCCTCAAGGGGTCTAGTTTCCAAAATGGTATGCCATGTGGTTTTTTTTTTGCTGTTCTGGCACCATAGGGGCTCCCTAAATGCGACATGCCCCCCGAGCAAAATTTGCTCTCAAAAAGCCAAATATGACTCCTTCTCTTCTGAGCATTGTAGTTCGCCCATAGTGGACTTCAGGTAAACTTATGGGGTACCTCCATACTCAGAAGAGATGGGGTTACAAATTTTGGGGGGTATTTTCTGCTATTAACCCTTGCAAAAATGTGAAATTTGGGGGGAAACACACATTTTAGTGAAAAAAATATATATTTTTTTTACATATGCAAAAGTCGTGAAACCCCAGTGGGGCATTAAGGCTCACTTTATTCCTTTTTACATTCCTCAAGGGGTCTAGTTTCCAAAATGGTATGCCATGTGGTTTTTTTTTTGCTGTTCTGGCACCATAGGGGCTCCCTAAATGCGACATGCCCCCCGAGCAAAATTTGCTCTCAAAAAGCCAAATATGACTCCTTCTCTTCTGAGCATTATAGTTCGCCCATAGTGCACTTCAGGTAAACTTATGGGGTACCTCCATACTCAGAAGAGATGGGGTTACAAATTTTGGGGGGAATTTTCTGCTATTAACCCTTGCAAAAATGTGAAATTTGGGGGGAAACACACATTTTAGTGAAAAATAGTTTTTTTTTTTTTTACATATGCAAAAGTCGTGAAACCCCTGTGGGGTATTAAGGCTCACTTTATTCCTTGTTACGTTCCTCAAGGGGTCTAGTTTCCAAAATGGTATGCCATGTGTTTTTTTTTTTGCTGTTCTGGCCCCATATGGGCTTCCTAAATGCGACATGCTCCCCAAAAACCATTTCAGAAAAACATACTCTCCAAAATCCCCTTGTCGCTCCTTCGCTTCTGAGCCCTCTACTGCGCCCGCCGAACACTTTACATAGACATATGAGGTATGTGCTTACTCGGGAGAAATTGGGCTACAAAGGTAAATATAAATTTCCTCCTTTTACCCCTTGTAAAAATTCAAAAATTGGGTCTACAAGAACATGCGAGTGTAAAAAATGAAGATTGTGAATTTTCACCTTCACTTTGCTGCTATTCCTGTGAAACACCTAAAGGGTTAAAACGCTGACTGAATGTCATTTTGAATACTTTGGGGGGGGGGTGCAGTTTTCATAATGGGGTAATTTGTGGGGTATTTCTAATATGAAGACCCTTCAAATCCACTTCAAATCTGAACTGGTCCCTGAAAAATAGTGAGTTTTAAAATTTTGTGAAAAATTGGAAAATTGCTGCTGAACTTTGAAGCCCTCTGGTGTCTTCCAAAAGTAAAAACATGCCAATTTTATCATGCAAACATAAAGTAGACATATTGGAAATGTGAATAAAATTTTTTTTTATTTGGAATATCCATTTACCTTACAAGCAGAGAGCTTCAAAGTTAGAAAAATACAAAATTTTCAATTTTTTCATCAAATTTGGGGATTTTTCACCAAGAAAGGATGCAAGTTACCATAAAATTTTACCACTAAGTTAAAGTAGAATATGTCACGAAAAAACAATCTCGGAATCAGAATGATAACTAAAAGCATTCCAGAGTTATTAATGTTTAAAGTGACAGTGATCAGATGTGCAAAAAACGCTCTGGTCCTGAGGTGTAAAATGGCCTGGTCCTTAAGGGGTTAAAGCAGCAAAAGGTATGATTTAACTGTTCTTTCTAACAACTTTGTCAAGCTGGGGCTGGTTTATGGGGGTTAAAACTCATGACAGTTGCGCTTTAATACGGTGAAGGTTCCATCTTTTTTTGTTCCTGTGCACCAGTTTCCTGACTTAACAGGAACTTACCTTTTACCACTTCAATGATACCCCACAATCAGAGTTACAAAAACATAGTTGCAAGACTAATGGACCTGGTATTGTCCAGCAACCTAACAAATAGTGAGTTCTAATAGTGTATCCTGCAGAGTGTGTGGATATACACCTAAAAACCTGGTGTTGTGTGGATGCCAGCAGGGGTGTGATAGACGTTCCACCATGCAATACATTATAATATATAAAAAAGCTAAAAATTGTCTCACTGGGTCCAGCAGGGTTCTTGTCTATGTCTGCAGAGAGATATGGTGTACCATCTAGATATTCTGTACAAAAAGCAAAACAAGCAGTTTCTCCTACACACCCCAGTACTCCCCAAGAGTGAGTGTCGTGTAACTTAGCCCTACTCGCACAAGGCCCATCTGAGCACCCACCCTAAGAAAGGCAACCCCTGCCCTGAACTACTTTTGATAGTCTCTAAAAAACCCTACACTCTCACCCTAGGCGTTTCATCAATATGCATAGAATCGTCAGGAGTCAGATATATATATATATATATATATATATATATATATATATATGAGTAATAAATAGTGAAACGTTATGGGATTATAGTCAAAAAGGGGGTGGCTGGTTATTACAAAAAAAAAAAAAAAACTATGTGTCAACATACATATCGCAGTATTGAAATCACTCTATTGCTTCTTCCTTCAGGTGGCCAGGATTGTCATACCCTAACTATGGAAATCCCCTCACCCCCCTAATTTTGCTATTCCACTCCTTATGGTAAATATAAAATCTTTCTAATGTACTTTGTTTAAAAAAAATAAACACATAATATGTGTTTAAAAAAAGCTGCCACTAGGTGTCTCCGTACTTGTCCAGAGCACATTTTCCCCCATCTTTCGCACAGACTTTGGACTCCTGCTGGCCTGGAAGAAGTCCAAAATCAGGAAATGCTGAGGGGAAGAAGTTCTCCCCTGTATGGTTTCAGATGATGTCACGCTTGCTGGGGAACACCCCTTCCCAGTCTGTGAATCTGAGCAGAAAATAGAGAGCAATATCATGATAGATATAATAAAAATAAAGGCAGGGGTGGTTTATCATGATGGGGGCAGTGAACTGGGAGGATGATAACATTTAACAAGATCATGTGAGGTCCTCTTTAAGGTATGTACAATTTTGGATTGGCCCAAAATCGTGAATTTAGGCTCTTGCCCCCTCATGGTAGGAAGGACAAAATTGTTTTAGTAACCTCAAGATTTACCGTACAATATGCATGTCTTCTTTACTAAGTTTACCATGCTGGGCTTTACACTATGTTGTTGCTACCACAGTGTTGTTGCTATGGCACCAAGGGGTTGCTGATCATGGATCAGCATTCTAGTAGGACTGGTGCTTATTCAGTCCACTGTTGACCTGGGCTGTGATTTTAATGAGGAGGTACAGGTGCAAATCTTCACCTACAACTGTGGAAGGGGTTGGTACATGGTATTGTGGTTGTGGATAGTACATAGAGGTCTGTAGGTACTACATGGGGGTTGTGGATACCATATGGGGCTATGGGTGTCACATGGAGACTTGTAGGTACTACGTGGGTCACCATGGATACAACATGAGGGCTGTGGATACTACCTGGTGTTAATGACTGGGTCAGACATTCTTCTGGCTGTCAGAAGAGGTGTCCGGCTAAGACAGTGCTACCCCTGATCCCCTCATTCACCAACTTGGCATGTTTGTAGGACTAGCCTCCCTGACAATCTTTTTTTTTTTCCCATATATAATTGCAAACATTAGTGACAATACAAAATAGCATACATAACAACCCCAGTCCCTTCCCTCCACACATATTATCAAGGCTTTCACTAGTTTATATCCAGGATATGGGTTCCAAATGTGCAATATAAACACCTTTACACAGCAGTATTCTCACTCAAATGGCTGTTCAAGGACTGCATATATTGCACGAGATGCATACTGGAAAGCATTACTAATAATGGAGCACATTATTGTTAATAGGTATCCTCAAAAGAAACAAAGTCATTTATACAAGAGAAATCAAGACAAGTGTATTCTAACCTCCTTGATTCTAAAGCCACTTTATCTTAAGTCACACAAAACACACTTAAGACCAAAACACATTCTCAAACTCCCAGAAAGCTTTTACAGCGATTTTCCCCACTTATCTGTAAGTGACTGCTCTGTTTTAACCCTTTTCCACAAATAGATATAACTGTATGTCCAACTAAGGGGTCCCTAATCGCAAATGTAGAGTTCTGTTCATTGCATAATATGGCCACAGCTTGCCATTCATGTTGGAAGGCAGCTATCAAATACTAGTGCTGAGATCCCAAACGCTCGCTAAAACAAATGGCGAGAAGTGCTCTTGTGCCCTTCATTCCCATCAGAATTCCCATCTATTGCATAGATGCTGGTAAGGGGATGTAGTGTCTCCCGGATAAGGAATGGCAGCAACGCTATCTTCTATATGAGTTACATCCGATTCTCTCTGCTGAACATTCTACATAGAGCCTATTAGACTTCACACATTTCCTCAATCTCCCCAATAAATGCCCCATATGGCTAGGTTCTCCAAAAACCTTTTCTCACCTTACATGGGAATGCATGAAAGTTTTCGCTTTTTGGGAGTAAGTGTTTAAGTTCCTCAATGAAGAAATAAACACACTAATTCAATTGTTCCTTAAAAGATTTCTTTATTTTAGATAGATGTTCATGCTTTCTTTACAGAATCCCTCAATGAGTCCCTCTATTTTGCCAGCACGGTAATTGCCAGCAATGCCAGTGGCTATGCCCCCCCTCCCCACAATTTAAATGTCTATTTATTTATTTTTTTGCTGGGTCAGGAAGGGGGGCAGTTAAAATAAAGTATGCAGCAAAAGAGCAGAGGAACCAACAGCTGGGACTTCCAGTTCCTCCTCATGCACTGTCCCCTGGAGCATCTCTACTCTCTGACTTTCCCTATCTCATTCTGCCTGCATCAGTACTTGGATAGGAGAGATGGGGGATGGCATGCCAGGAGGACAGAGGACGCTATGTGGGAGTGGTGTGACAGGTGAGTTTTTATGTTTTTTTCTTGTGGGACAAAGGTGTGCCTAACCACCATATGGGCAGTGTTAACAGTATGTCTCAGAGCCCCTGAAGACGTGGTTGGTACCACAAAACATGTAGGGGAGACATAGTTATTGGGATTTTAATAACAGCATCTAGTCCCTAATCAGAAGCACTGCAGACAACGATACACCAATATTATTCCGTATAGGGACCATATAGGGACCTTGCTGGTGTTTTTAAGCACTTTATTTTTTGGACCTTTTAAACAGTGAAAATAAAAGTGATTTTTTAATACACCTATAAAAATCAAATAAGAGGGGGATTTGTTGATATAGGGGTTCTATACCCCACCACCTTTGGATGATTGGGGTTTGGTATTGTAATATAACTACCATATCGGGCACAGTGTGGGGGCACAGTGTGTGATTGGTAATATTGGTCAGTATACAGGATTAGGTCGGTAACAGTATGATAGTAGTATGTATTTTAAAAATATTCCTCCTTGTATACTGGATGTGGTCAGTAACAGTTTGATGTGTAATGTATGATGATAATATTCCTCCTTGTATGCTGAAAATCTGAACACACTAGTCCACAATGGAACCAATTTAATACCATATTATATATTTTCATATAAATCCCATGGTGTCTATATTATCCATATACTGGAAATTCGGGTGATACTCCTCTAATACATTTATACACTGAAACAGAGTTTAACTACCTCCTTCAAATAAAAAGTTAATGTTTAAATACTAAATTTACAGACCATCTGTTCATACAGCTATCTTGTTTATATTGGCACTTATAATTCTGTCAATTTTTTTGCTGATCCTAGGATGTATGTTCCATATACAGTACATAAATCTTTTTTTGTTTTTTTTTGTGGTTATGTCTTAAGGGGTAATCCACCATCCCTAGACATCTTATCCCCTATCCAAAGCATAGGGGATAAGATGTCTGATCACGAGAGTCCCGTGGCTGGGGATCCCTGCGTTCTCTTCTGCAGCACCCCCGTATATCAGCAGCACAGAGCTATGTTTGCTCCGTGGCTGATGACGATATAGGGGCCAGGGTATTGTGGCATCACTGCCCCGCCCCCTCATGACGTCATGCCCCGTCACAATACTCCGGCCCCTGTATTGCCCTTCATCAGCCATGAAGCAAACATAGCTCCGTGCTGCTGATATACGGGGGTGCTGCAGGAGAGATCGCAGGGGTCCCCAGCGGCGGGACCCCTGCGATCAGACATCTTATCCCCTAACCTTTGGATAGGGGATAAGATGTCTAGGGGCGGAGTACCCCTTTAAGTCAAGTCAGGCATTAGGGCCACATATCAGTTACAGTGGGGGCAAAAAAGTATTTATTCAGCCACCAATTGTGCAAGTTCTCCCACTTAAAAAGATGAGAGAGGCCTGTAATTTTCATCATAGGTATACCTCAACTATGAAAGACATGATGAAAAAAAAAATCCATAGATTCACATTGTCTGATTTTTAACCCCTTAAGGACCAAGGACGTACCGGTACGTCCTTGGTCCTGCTCTTCTGATATAACGCGGGGTTACACAGTAACCCCGCGTCATATCATGGCGGGCCCGGCGTCATAGTGAAGCCGGGACCCGCCTCTAATAGCGCGCAGCGCCGATCGCGGCGCCGCGCGCTATTAACCCTTTAGCCGCGCGCTCAAAGCTGAGCCGCGCGGCTAAAAGTGAAAGTTCCCGGCTAGCTCAGTCGGGCTGTTCGGGATAGCCGCGGCTAATCGCGGCATCCCGAACAGCTGACAGGACAGCGGGAGGGCCCCTTCCTGCCTCCTCGCTGTCCGATCGCCGAATGACTGCTCAGTGCCTGAGATCCAGGCATGAGCAGTCATCCGGCAGAATCGTTGATCACTGGTTTCTTATGAGAAACCAGTGATCAACATAGAAGATCAGTGTGTGCAGTGTTATAGGTCCCTATAGGACCTATAACACTGCAAAAAAAAAGTGAAAAAAAAAAGTGAATAAAGATCATTTAACTCCTCCCCTATTAAAAGTTTGAATCACCCCCCTTTTCCAATAAAAAAAATACACAGTGTAAATAAAAATAAAAATAAACATATGTGGTATCACCGCGTGTGGAAATGTCCGAATTATAAAAATATATCATTAATTAAACCGCTCGGTCAATGGCATGCGCGCAAAAAAATTCCAAAGTCCAAAATAGTGCATTTTTGGTCACTTTTTATATCATTTAAAAATGAATAAAAAGTGATCAATAAGTCCTATCAATGCAAAAATTGTACCGCTAAAAACTTCAGATCACGGCGCAAAAAATGAGCGCTCATACCGCCCCATACACGGAAAAATAAAAAAGTTATAGGGGTCAGAAGATGACAATTTTAAACGTATTAATTTTCCTGCATGTAGTTATGATTTTTTGCAGAAGTCCGACAAAATCAAACCTATATAAGTAGGGTATCATTTTAATCGTATGGACGTACAGAATACATATCAGGTGTCATTTTTACCGAAAAATGTACTACGTAGAAACGGAAGCCCCCAAAAGTTACAAAACAGCGTTTTTTTTTCAATTCTGTCGCACAATGATTTTTTTTCCCGCTTCACCATAGATTTTTGGGCAAAATGACTGACGTCATTACAAAGTAGAATTGGTGGCACAAAAAATAAGCCATCATATGGATTTTTAGGTGTAAATTTGAAAGAGTTATGATTTTTTAAAGGCAAGGAGCAAAAAACGAAAATGCAAAAACGGAAAAACCTCCGGTCCTTAAGGGGTTAAAGAATGTATTTGCAAATTATGGTGGAAAATAAGTATTTGGTCAATAACAAAAGTTCATCTCAATACTTTGTTATATACCCTTTGTTTGGCAATGACAGAGGTCAAATGTTTTCTGTAAGTCTTCACAAGGTTTTCACACACTGTTGCTGGTATTTTGGCCCATTCCTCCATGCAGATCTCCTCTAGAGCAGTGATGTTTTGGGGTTGTCGCAAGGCAACACAGACTTTCAACTCCCTCCAAACATTTTCTATGGGGTTGAGATCTGGAGACTGGCTAGGCCACTCCAGGACCTTGAAATGCTTCTTATGAAGCCACTCCTTTGTTGCTCAGGCGGTGTGTTTGGCATCATTATCATGCTGAAAGACGCAGCCACTTTCATCTTCAATGCCCTTGCTGATGGAAGGAGATTTTAACTCAAAATCTCACGATACATGGCCCCATTCATTCTTTCCTTTACACGGATCAGTCATCCTGGTCCCTTAGCAGAAAAACAGCCCCAAAGCATGATGTTTCCACCCCCATGCTTTACAGTAGGTATGGTGTTCTTTGGATGCAACTCAGCATTCTTTCTCCTCCAAACACGATGAGTTGAGTTTTTACCAAAAAGTTTTTGGTTTCTTTGGTACTTTGGTACTTCTTTGGTACTTTGGTTTCATCTGACCATATAACATTCTCCCAATACTCTTCTGGATCATCCAAATGCTCTTCTGGATCATCCAGCCTGGTGCAGGTCTAACATTTTGTTTCTGGTGTCCTTCGACAGCTCTTTGGTCTTGGCCATAGTGGAGTTTGGAGTGTGACTGTTTGAGGTTGTGGACAGGTGTCTTTTATACTGATAACAAGTTCAAACATGTGCCATTAATACAGGTAACGAGTGTGTGATAGAGGAGACTCTTAAAGAAGAAGTTACAGGTCTGTGAGAGCCAGAAATCTTGCTTGTTTGTAGGTGACCAAATACTTATTTTCCATCATAATTTGCAAATAACTTCTTTAAAAATCAGACAATATGATTTTATGGATTTTTTTTCCTCATTATGTCTCTCATAGATGAGGTATACCAATGATGAAATTTACAGGCCTCTCTCATCTTTTTAAGTGGGAGAACTTGCACAATTGGTGGCTGACTAAAAACTTTTTTTGCCTCACTGTATTTCTAAAAATTTTAAAATTAGGGACATGGATTAAAATGGAGTACCTGTACAAAAATGAAATATTTAAATTCTACTTTCACTTTGCTTTAACTCCTTAAGGACGCAGGGCGCCCTGTTCCTGAGTCCTTATGGACTCAGGGCATACAGGTATGCCCTGCGTTTCTCTGGTCCCCGCTGCTCACTGGGCGGGGACTGGACCAGGATGCCTGCTGAGATCGTTCAGCAGGCATCCCGGCATATCGCTGAGGGGGGACCTGAGACCCCCCATACCGCCGGTGATTCCAGGTCATACTAGTCTATGGTGACCCGGAAAATAAGTGTGATCCCCCTGAAGGGATAGGAGTGAGGTGGCAGGGGTGCCACCCCTCCTATCCCTGCTATTAGTCGTTCAGAAGTGACCAACCAATAGCAGTTCGGGGGCGGGGGGTTAAAGTTCGGTTCCCCTGCTCTGCCCACCCACGGTAGTCCGGGCAGAGCGGGGGAACTGTGATGTGAGCGGCGGCAGTGGAGGTCCCTTACCGGGCGGCGATCGGAGGCGGGCCCTCCTGCTGGTGCGACGGGCAAGGATCCTGCTGCAGGAGCCAGGAAGTGAGTAGTTGGTTGCCTAGCAACATCTGGAGGGCCAGTTTGGAGACCACTGCGTGGTCTCTAAACTGTGGCCCTCCAGATGTTGCAAAACTACAACTCCCAGCATGCCCAGACAGCTGTTTGCTGTCTGGGCATGCTGGGATTTGTAGTTTTGCAACAGCTGGAGGGCAACAGTTTGGAGATCACTGTGCAGTGGTCTCTAAATGTGGGCCTCTAGATCTTGCTAAACTACAACACTCAGCATGCACGAACTGCAAACGGCTGTCTCGGCATGATGGAAGTTGTAGTTGCGTGTTTCCAGCTGGTGCATAACTACAACTCCCAGCATGCCCTTCAGCGATCAGTACATGCTGGAAGTTTTAGTTTTTCAACAGCTGGAGGCACACTGGTTGGAAAATACTGAGTTAACAGTAACAGAACCTAACTCAAGGTTTTCCAACCAGAGTGTCTCCAGCTGTTGCAAATTACAACTCCCAGCATGCACGATCTGTCAGTGCATGCTGGGAGTTGTAGTTTTGCAACAACCGGAGGTTCTCCCCCCCCCCCCCCACGTGAATTTGCAGGGAACATTCACACAGGCGGGGGTTTACAGTGAGTTTCCTGCTTCAAGTTTGAGCTGTGGCAAATTTTCCTCCGCAGCTCAAAAACTCCTACAGGAAACTCACTGTAAACCCCCGCCCGTGTGAATGTACCCTAAAAACACTACAGTACACTACACAAAATAAAAAGTAAAACACTACATATACACACACATATACTGCACCCCCCCCCCCCCCCAAATAAAAATGAAAAACATATCGTACAGCAGTGTTTCCAAAATGGAGCCTCCAGCTGTTTTGGACAGCCACTGACTGTCCAGGCATGCTGGGAGTTTAGCAACAGCTGGTGGCACCCTGTTTGGGAATCACTGGCGTAGGATATTGGTGGCGTAGGCAAGTGTAATTCTTGCATCCGGGTCTGTCCCTATGCAAATCCCTTATTCAGGCTTCAAATGCGCATGGCGCTCTCTCACTTCGGAGCCCTGTCTTATTTCAAGGAAACAGTTAAGGGCCACATATGGGGTATTTCCGTATTCGGGGGCAATTGTGTTCCCATGTGAAAAGGAAAAGTTGGGGTCTACACCAGCCTGTTAGTGTAAAAAAAAAATATTTTTTACACTAACATGATGGTGTTGCCCCATTTTCACAAGATGTAAAAGGAAAAAAAGACCCCCAAAATTTGTAACGCAATTTCTCCTGACTACGGAAATACCCAATATGTGGACATAAAATGCTCTGCGGGCGCACAACAAGGCTCAGGAGTTAGAGCGCACTATGTACATTCGAGGCCTACAATGGTGATATGCACAGGGGTGGCTGATTTTACAGCGGTTCTGACATAAACACAAAAACATTTTGGAAAATACACCCCTCACGGAAGGTAACAAAGAGTATAGTGAGCCTTAACACCCCACAGGTGTTTGACGAATTTTCGTTAAATATGGATGGGAAAATTATTTTTAAATTTTTATAAATTTCACTAAAATGCTGGTATTACCCTAAATTTTTCATTTTCACAATGGAAAATAGAAAAAATATTTGTAACCCCATTTATTCTGAGTAAGAACATACCCCATATGTGGATGTAAAGTGCTCTGCGAGCACACTACAATGCTCAGAAGAGAAGGAGCGCCATTGGGCTTTTGGAGAGAAAATTTGTCCAGAATTGAAGGTTACGTGTGTTTACAAAGCCCCCATGGTACCAGAACAATGGAACCCCCCAAATGTGACCCCATTTTTGAAACTACACCCCTCACGTAATGTAATGAGGGGTACAGTGAACATTTACATCCCACAGGTGTCTGAGAGATTTTTGGAACAGTGGTCCGTGAAAATGAAAAATGTAATGTTCATTTGCACAGCCCACTGTTCCAAAGATCTGTCAAACGCCAGTGGGGTATAAATTCTCACAGCACCCCTTATTAAATTCTGCGAGGGGTGTGGTTGCCAAAATGGGGTCACATGTGGGGGGGT
The DNA here is from genome assembly GCF_029499605.1 of Hyla sarda. Taxonomy (NCBI): domain Eukaryota; kingdom Metazoa; phylum Chordata; class Amphibia; order Anura; family Hylidae; genus Hyla; species Hyla sarda. The sequence goes on from NC_079191.1 coordinate 178,935,257, forward strand.
TCCACTGTTCTAGCAACATGGGGGCTTTGTAAACGCACATGGCCCCCGACTTCCATTCCAAACAAATTCTTTCTCCTATTACCCCTTGTAAAAATGTAAAATTTGGGGAAAAAACTGCATTTTAGTGACATTTTTTATTTTATTTACACATCCGAATTTAACGCAAAGTCGTCAAACACCTGTGAGGTGATGAGGCTTACTACTATACCCCTTGTTACTTTCCTTGAGGGGTGTAGTTTCCAAAATAGTGTGCCATGTGTTTTTTTTTCTGTTCTGGCACCATAGGGGCTTCCTAAATAAAATTATGCAAGAAACATATATCCATACAAATATATATAAAGAAACACAAGGTTCCCAATAATATACAAAATATAAATATAAATACATATCAAAAATAATAATTATTCACACAGAAAAGAAGTATAAAACTAGCTAAATACCGAATAGAATATGTGTGTGGTGGACATGCGTACATATGCGCAAAAAGAAATAACAAACATTCAATTAATTTTCGATATTAATTGTTTTCAATATTACTTTTTTATATAAATGTTTTTAAATATATTAAAATATATTTGATGTCCTCCCTTATAAAATTTCAACACAAATGTAAATGTAAATGCGCATAGGTATGTGCGTCGGCACACACACCATCTGTTTATGAAAATAATCCAAATACCATAAAAGATAACATATAAACAAGATATTTGTAATTGTAGAGAAGCAAAAAAGGGGAAAAGGGAAAGAAAAAAAAGAGAGAGAAAAGGGGAAACAAAAGATAAGAAAAATAATAGGAAATATGTATAAATTGAAAAGAAAACGCTAAATATGATTTTAGAATATTTTCAGAAATAGATGGTGTGTGTGCCGACGCACATACCTATGCACATTTACATTTACATTTGTGTTGAAAGTTAATAAGGGAAGACATCAAATATATTTTAATATATTTAAAAACATTTATATAAATAAGTAATATTGAAAACAATTAATATTGAAAATAAATAGAACGTTTATTTATTTTTGCGCATATGTGTTACGCCGAGCGCTCCGGGTCCCCGCTCCTCCCCGGAGCGCTCGCAACATCCTCGCTACTGCAGCGCCCCGGTCAGATCTACTGACCGGGTGCGCTGCGATACCGCCCCCAGCCGGGATGCGATTCGCGATGCGGGTGGCGCCCGCTCGCGATGCGCACCCCGGCTCCCGTACCTGACTCGCTCTCCGTCGGTCCTGTCCCGGCGCGCGCGGCCCCGCTCCCTAGGACGCGCGCGCGCCGGGTCTCTGCGATTTAAAGGGCCACTGCGCCACTGATTGGCGCAGTTGGTCTAATTAGTGTGTTCACCTGTGCACTCCCTATGTATACCTCACTTCCCCTGCACTCCCTCGCCGGATCTTGTTGCCATTGTGCCAGTGAAAGCGTTTCCTTGTGTGTTCCTAGCCTGTGTTCCAGACCTCCTGCCGTTGCCCCTGACTACGATCCTTGCTGCCTGCCCCGACCTTCTGCTACGTCCGACCTTGCTCTTGTCTACTCCCTTGTACCGCGCCTATCTTCAGCAGTCAGAGAGGTTGAGCCGTTGCTAGTGGATACGACCTGGTTACTACCGCCGCTGCAAGACCATCCCGCTTTGCGGCGGGCTCTGGTGAATACCAGTAGTAACTTAGAACCGGTCCACTAGCACGGTCCACGCCAATCCCTCTCTGGCACAGAGGATCCACCTCCTGCCAGCCGAATCGTGACAGTAGATCCGGCCATGGATCCCGCTGAAGTTCCACTGCCAGTTGTCGCCGACCTCACCACGGTGGTCGCCCAGCAGTCGCAACAGATAGCGCAACAAGGCCACCAGCTGTCTCAACTGACCGTGATGCTACAGCAGCTACTACCACAGCTTCAGCAATCATCTCCTCCGCCAGCTCCTGCACCTCCTCCGCAGCGAGTGGCCGCTTCCGGCCTACGACTATCCTTGCCGGATAAATTTGATGGGGACTCTAAGTTTTGCCGTGGCTTTCTTTCGCAATGTTCCCTGCACTTGGAGATGATGTCGGACCAGTTTCCTACTGAAAGGTCTAAGGTGGCTTTCGTAGTCAGCCTTCTGTCTGGGAAAGCTCTGTCATGGGCCACACCGCTCTGGGACCGCAATGACCCCGTCACTGCCTCTGTACACTCCTTCTTCTCGGAAATTCGAAGTGTCTTTGAGGAACCTGCCCGAGCCTCTTCTGCTGAGACTGCCCTGCTGAACCTGGTCCAGGGTAATTCTTCCGTTGGCGAGTACGCCATCCAATTCCGTACTCTTGCTTCCGAATTATCCTGGAATAATGAGGCCCTCTGCGCGACCTTTAAAAAAGGCCTATCCAGCAACATTAAAGATGTTCTGGCCGCACGAGAAATTCCTGCTAACCTGCATGAACTCATTCATCTAGCCACTCGCATTGACATGCGTTTTTCCGAAAGGCGTCAGGAGCTCCGCCAGGATATGGACTTTGTTCGCACGAGGCGTTTTTTCTCCCCGGCTCCTCTCTCCTCTGGTCCTCTGCAATCCGTTCCTGTGCCTCCCGCCGTGGAGGCTATGCAAGTTGACCGGTCTCGCTTGACACCTCAAGAGAGGACACGACGCCGCATGGAGAATCTTTGCCTGTACTGTGCCGGTACCGAACACTTCCTGAAGGATTGTCCTATCCGTCCTCCCCGCCTGGAAAGACGTACGCTGACTCCGCACAAGGGTGAGACAGTTCTTGATGTCAACTCTGCTTCTCCACGCCTTACTGTGCCTGTGCGGATATCTGCCTCTACCTTCTCCTTCTCTACTATGACCTTCTTGGATTCCGGATCTGCAGGAAATTTTATTTTGGCCTCTCTCATCAACAGGTTCAACATCCCGGTGACCAGTCTCGCCAGACCCCTCTACATCAATTGTGTTAACAATGAAAGATTGGACTGTACCGTGCGTTACCGCACGGAGCCCCTCCTAATGTGCATCGGACCTCATCACGAAAAAATTGAGTTTTTGGTCCTCTCCAATTGCACTTCCGAAATTCTCCTTGGACTACCGTGGCTTCAACGCCATTCCCCAACCCTTGATTGGTCCACAGGAGAGATCAAGAGCTGGGGTACTTCTTGTTTCAAGGACTGTCTTAAACCGGTTCCCAGTACTCCCTGCTGTGACCCTGTGGGTCCCCCTGTAACCGGTCTCCCTAAGGCTTATATGGACTATGCTGACGTATTTTGCAAAAAACAAGCTGAGACTTTACCTCCTCACAGGCCTTATGACTGTCCTATTGATCTCCTCCCGGGCACTACTCCACCCCGGGGCAGAATTTATCCTCTGTCCGCCCCAGAGACTCTTGCTATGTCTGAATACATCCAGGAAAATTTAAAAAAGGGGTTTATCCGCAAATCCTCCTCTCCTGCCGGAGCTGGATTTTTCTTTGTGTCCAAAAAAGATGGCTCCCTACGTCCTTGCATTGATTACCGCGGACTTAATAAAATCTCGGTAAAGAACCGCTACCCCCTACCTCTTATCTCAGAACTCTTTGATCGCCTTCAAGGTGCCCACATCTTTACCAAACTGGACTTAAGAGGTGCTTATAATCTCATCCGCATCAGGGAGGGGGACGAATGGAAAACTGCATTTAACACCAGAGATGGACACTTTGAGTATCTAGTCATGCCCTTTGGCCTGTGCAACGCCCCTGCCGTCTTCCAAGACTTTGTTAATGAAATTTTTCGTGATCTCTTATATTCCTGTGTTGTTGTGTATCTGGACGATATTCTGATTTTTTCTGCCAACTTAGAAGAACATCGCCAGCATGTCCGCATGGTTCTTCAGAGACTTCGAGACAATCAACTTTATGCCAAAATGGAGAAATGTCTGTTTGAATGTCAATCTCTTCCTTTCCTAGGATACTTGGTCTCTGGCCAGGGACTACAAATGGACCCAGATAAACTCTCTGCCGTCTTAGATTGGCCACGCCCCTCCGGACTCCGTGCTATCCAACGTTTTTTGGGGTTCGCCAATTATTACAGACAATTTATTCCACATTTTTCCACTATTGTGGCTCCTATCGTGGCTTTAACCAAGAAGAATGCCAATCCTAAGTCCTGGTCTCCCCAAGCGGAAGACGCATTTAAACGGCTCAAGTCTGCCTTTTCTTCTGCTCCCGTGCTCTCCAGACCTGACCCATCTAAACCCTTCCTATTGGAGGTTGATGCCTCCTCAGTGGGAGCTGGAGCAGTCCTTCTACAAAAAAATTCTTCCGGGCATGCTGTTACTTGTGGTTTTTTTTCTAGGACCTTCTCTCCGGCGGAGAGGAACTACTCCATCGGGGATCGAGAACTACTGGCCATTAAATTGGCACTTGAGGAATGGAGGCATCTGCTGGAGGGATCAAAATTTCCAGTTATCATTTACACCGATCACAAGAATCTCTCCTATCTCCAGTCTGCCCAACGGCTGAATCCTCGCCAGGCCAGGTGGTCGTTGTTCTTTGCCCGTTTTAACTTTGAAATTCATTTTCGCCCTGCCGACAAGAACATTAGGGCCGATGCTCTCTCTCGTTCCTCGGATGCCTCGGAAGTAGAGGTCTCTCCGCAACACACTGTCACGATCCCGGCTGGTAGGAGGTGGATCCTCTGTGCCAGAGAGGGATTGGCGAGGACCGTGCTAGTGGACCGGTTCTAAGTCACTACAGGTTTTCACCAGAGCCCGCCGCAAAGCGGGATGGTCTTGCTGCGGCGGTAGTGACCAGGTCGTATCCACTAGCAACGGCTCAACCTCTCTGACTGCTGAAGATAGGCGCGGTACAAGGGAGTAGACAAAGGCAAGGTCGGACGTAGCAGAAGGTCGGGGCAGGCAGCAAGGATCGTAGTCAGGGGCAACGGCAGGAGGTCTGGAACACGGGCTAGGAACAAACAAGGGAACGCTTTCACTAGGCACAAGGGCAACAAGATCCGGCAAGGGAGTGCAGGGGAAGTGAGGTATAAGTAGGGAGTGCACAGGTGGAAACTAATTAAGCTAATTGGGAAGATTGGGCCAGGCACCATCATTGGTGCACTGGCCCTTTAAATCGCAGAGACCCGGCGCGCGCGCGCCCTAGGGAACGGGGCCACGCGCGCCGGGACAGGACCGACGGAGAGCGAGTCAGGTACGGGGACCGGGGTGCGCATCGCGAGCGGGCGCCACCCGCATCGCGAATCGCATCCCGGCTGGAGGCGGGACCGCAGCGCACCCGGTCAGTGGATCTGACCGGGGCGCTGCAACAACGAGGATGAGGCGAGCGCTCCGGGGAGGAACGGGGACCCGGAGCGCTCGGCGTAACAGTACCCCCCCCTTGGGTCTCCCCCTCTTCTTGGGGCCAAAGAACCTGAGGAAAAAAAACTCAATTTTTTCGTGATGAGGTCCGATGCACATTAGGAGGGGTTCCGTGCGGTAACGCACGAGACAGTCCAATTTTTCATTGTAAACACAATTGATGTAGAGGGGTCTGGCGAGACTGGTCACAGGGACGTTGAACCTGTTGATAAGAGAGGCCAAAAAAAAATTTCCTGCAGATCCGGAATCCAAGAAGGCCATAGTAGAGAAGGAGAAGGTAGAGGAAGATATCTGCACAGGCACAGTAAGGCGTGGAGAAGCAGAGTTGACATCAAGAACTGTGTCACCTTTGTGCGGAGTCAGCGTACGTCTTTCCAGGCGGGGAGAACGGATAGGACAATCCTTCAGGAAGTGTTCGGTACCGGCATAGTACAGGCAAAGATTCTCCATGCGGCGTCGTGTCCTCTCTTGAGGTGTCAAGCGAGACCGGTCAACTTGCATAGCCTCCACGGCGGGAGGCACAGGAACGGTTTGCAGAGGACCAGAGGAGAGAGGAGCCGGGGAGAAAAAACGCCTCGTGCGAACAAAGTCCATATCCAGGCGGAGCTCCAGACGCCATCCGGAAAAACGCATGTCAATGCGAGTGGCAAGATGAATGAGTTCATGTAGGTTAGCAGGAGTCTCTCGTGCGGCCAGAACATCTTTAATGTTGCTGGATAGGCCTTTTTTAAAGGTCGCGCAGAGAGCCTCACTATTCCAGGACAACTCGGAAGCAAGAGCACGGAACAGAATGGCGTACTCGCCAACGGAAGAAACACCCTGGGCCAGGTTCAGCAGGGCAGTCTCGGCAGAAGAAGCTCGGGCAGGCTCCTCGAAGACACCACGGACCTCAGCGAAGAAGGACTGGACTGTGGCTGTGGCAGGATCATTGCGGTCCCAGAGTGGTGTGGCCCCAGACAAGGCCTTTCCAGAAAGGAGACCACGGCAGAGTCTAGAGTCCTCATCAAATTTGTCCGGCAGGGACAAGCAGGGGTTAGGAGCGGCCGGTTGCTGCGGAGGAGTTGCAGGAGCCGGCGGAGGAGATGGTTGTTGCAGTTGCAGCTGCTGTAACTGTGACTTCAGTTGCTGTGTCACGGTGGACAAGTATGCCAGCTGGTGATTTTGTTGGGTGATCATCGTGGAAATGTCGGCAAGACTTGACAGCGGCACCTCAGCGGAATCCATGGCCGGACGCTGCGGAGGAGTTGCAGGAGACGGCGGAGGAGATGGTTGTTGCAGTTACAGCTGCTGTGTCAGTGGCAGCAGCTGCTGTAACTGTGACTTCAGTTGCTGTTTCACGGAGGACAAGTATGCCAGCTGGTGATTTTGTTGGGTGATCATCGTGAAAATGTCGGCAAGACTTGACAGCGGCACCTCAGCGGAATCCATGGCCGGATCTACTGTCACGATCCCGGCTGGTAGGAGGTGGATCCTCTGTGCCAGAGAGGGATTGGCGAGGACCGTGCTAGTGGACCGGTTCTAAGTCACTACAGGTTTTCACCAGAGCCCGCCGCAAAGCGGGATGGTCTTGCTGCGGCGGTAGTGACCAGGTCGTATCCACTAGCAACGGCTCAACCTCTCTGACTGCTGAAGATAGGCGCGGTACAAGGGAGTAGACAAAGGCAAGGTCGGACGTAGCAGAAGGTCGGGGCAGGCAGCAAGGATCGTAGTCAGGGGCAACGGCAGGAGGTCTGGAACACGGGCTAGGAACAAACAAGGGAACGCTTTCACTAGGCACAAGGGCAACAAGATCCGGCAAGGGAGTGCAGGGGAAGTGAGGTATAAGTAGGGAGTGCACAGGTGGAAACTAATTAAGCTAATTGGGAAGATTGGGCCAGGCACCATCATTGGTGCACTGGCCCTTTAAATCGCAGAGACCCGGCGCGCGCGCGCCCTAGGGAGCGGGGCCGCGCGCGCCGGGACAGGACCGACGGAGAGCGAGTCAGGTACGGGGACCGGGGTGCGCATCGCGAGCGGGCGCCACCCGCATCGCGAATCGCATCCCGGCTGGAGGCGGGACCGCAGCGCACCCGGTCAGTGGATCTGACCGGGGCGCTGCAACAACGAGGATGAGGCGAGCGCTCCGGGGAGGAACGGGGACCCGGAGCGCTCGGCGTAACACACATCATTCCTCCTGACTGTCTGATCTCCACTTCTCCAGTCTCCATCAGGCAAACTCCTCCAGGGAAGACCTTCGTTTCTCCACGCCAACGTCTCGGGATTCTCAAATGGGGTCACTCCTCCCACCTCGCAGGCCATGCGGGCATCAAAAAGTCTTTGCAACTCATCTCTCGTTTCTATTGGTGGCCGACTCTGGAGACGGATGTTGTTGATTTTGTGCGGGCCTGTACTGTCTGTGCCCGGGATAAGACTCCTCGCCAGAAGCCTGCTGGTCTCCTTCATCCTCTGCCTGTCCCCGAACAGCCTTGGTCTCTGATTGGTATGGACTTTATTACAGACTTACCCCCATCCCGTGGCAACACTGTTGTTTGGGTGGTCGTTGATCGATTTTCCAAGATGGCACATTTTATTCCTCTTCCTGGTCTTCCTTCAGCGCCTCAGTTGGCAAAACAATTTTTTGTACACATTTTTCGTCTTCACGGTTTGCCCACGCAGATCGTCTCGGATAGAGGCGTCCAATTCGTGTCAAAATTCTGGAGGGCTCTCTGTAAACAACTCAAGATTAAATTAAACTTCTCTTCTGCTTATCATCCTCAATCCAATGGGCAAGTAGAAAGAATTAACCAGTTTCTGGGTGACTATTTACGGCATTTTGTTTCCTCCCGCCAGGATGACTGGGCAGATCTTCTACCATGGGCCGAATTCTCGTACAACTTCAGAGTCTCTGAATCTTCTGCTAAATCCCCATTTTTCGTGGTGTACGGCCATCACCCTCTTCCCCCCCTCCCTACTCCCTTGCCCTCTGGTTTGCCCGCTGTTGATGAAGTGACTCGTGATCTTTCCACCATATGGAAAGAGACCCAAAATTCTCTTTTACAGGCTTCATCTCGCATGAAAAAGTTTGCCGATAAGAAAAGAAGAGCTTCCCCCATTTTTGCTCCCGGAGACAAGGTATGGCTCTCCGCTAAATATGTCCGCTTACGTGTCCCCAGTTACAAACTGGGACCACGCTATCTGGGTCCTTTCAAAATCTTGTGCCAAATTAATCCTGTCTCTTAGAAACTTCTTCTTCCTCCTTTTCTTCGTATTCCCAATGCCTTTCATGTCTCTCTCCTTAAACCACTCATCATCAACCGTTTCTCTCCCAAACTTGTTTCTCCCACTCCTGTTTCTGGTTCTTCTGACATCTTCTCCGTGAAGGAGATACTGGCCTCCAAGACGGTCAGAGGGAAAAAATTTTTTTGGGTTGATTGGGAGGGCTGTGGTCCTGAAGAGAGATCCTGGGAACCTGAGGACAACATCCTAGACAAAAGTCTGGTCCTCAGGTTCTCAGGCTCCAAGAAGAGGGGGAGACCCAAGGGGGGGGGTACTGTTACGCCGAGCGCTCCGGGTCCCCGCTCCTCCCCGGAGCACTCGCAACATCCTCGCTACTGCAGCGCCCCGGTCAGATCTACTGACCGGGTGCGCTGCGATACCGCCCCCAGCCGGGATGCGATTCGCGATGCGGGTGGCGCCCGCTCGCGATGCGCACCCCGGCTCCCGTACCTGACTCGCTCTCCGTCGGTCCTGTCCCGGCGCGCGCGGCCCCGCTCCCTAGGACGCGCGCGCGCCGGGTCTCTGCGATTTAAAGGGCCACTGCGCCACTGATTGGCGCAGTTGGTCTAATTAGTGTGTTCACCTGTGCACTCCCTATGTATACCTCACTTCCCCTGCACTCCCTCGCCGGATCTTGTTGCCATTGTGCCAGTGAAAGCGTTTCCTTGTGTGTTCCTAGCCTGTGTTCCAGACCTCCTGCCGTTGCCCCTGACTACGATCCTTGCTGCCTGCCCCGACCTTCTGCTACGTCCGACCTTGCTCTTGTCTACTCCCTTGTACCGCGCCTATCTTCAGCAGTCAGAGAGGTTGAGCCGTTGCTAGTGGATACGACCTGGTTACTACCGCCGCTGCAAGACCATCCCGCTTTGCGGCGGGCTCTGGTGAATACCAGTAGTAACTTAGAACCGGTCCACTAGCACGGTCCACGCCAATCCCTCTCTGGCACAGAGGATCCACCTCCTGCCAGCCGAATCGTGACAATATGTACACATGTCCACCACACACATATTCTATTTGGCATTTAGCTAGTTTTATACTTCTTTTCTGTGTGAATAAATATTATTTTTTATATGTATTTATATTTTGCATACTATTGGGAACCTAGTGTTTCGTATTATATATATATATATATATATATATATATATATATATATTTGTATGGATATATGTTTCTCACTTAATTTTATTTCTTTTAACAATTGTTAAGATGCAACATAAGTTAGGAAAGAGTTAATATCACTCTGTATATAAGATTCTTCCCCACCTTGATTGTCATGCCTGATGAAGCCGCACAAGCGCGGTGAAACGCATTGCATTGTTTTAATAAACCCCTTCTCTACTACTGGTCAGCGTCGTTTAAAACCACCGCTTTCTGGAAGTCTTCACCTGGTATTCTTCTCTTCTGAGCATTGTATTGCGCCAGAAGAGCCCTTTACATCCACACATGGGGTATTTCCATACTCAGAAGAAATGGGGTTACTAATTTTGGGGGTCATTTAGTGACATTTTTTTTTTTTCATGTACACATCTGAAAATTCGTCAAACACCTGTGGGGTTGTTAAGGCTTACTGTACCCCATGTTACATTCCTTGAGGGGTGTAGTTTCCAAAATATTATGACATGTGAGTTTTTTATTTTTTATTTTCTGGCACCATCAGGGCTTCGTAAATGCGACATGCCCCCCAAAAACCATTTCAGCAAAATTCAGTCTCCAAAATCCCATTGTCGCTCCTTCCCTTCTTAGCCCTCTACTGCGCCTGCAGAACACTTTACATCCACATATTAGGTATTTCCTTACTCAAGAGAAATTGGGTTACACATTTTGGGGGGGATTTCTCTCCTTTTACCCCTTGTAAAAATTTAAAAAAATGACTCCACAAGAAAATGTAAGTGTAATAAATGAAGTTTTTGAATTTTCTCTTTCACTTTGCTGCTATTCCTGTAAAACACCTAAAGGGTTAAATAACTTTCTGAATGTCATTTTGAATACTTTGAGGGGTTATGTTTTTATAATGGGGTCATTTATGGGGTATTCCTTATATCAAAGTCCTTCAAATCCACTTGAAACTGAAATGGTCCCTGAAAAATTCTGATTTTGAAACTTTTCGTAAAAAATAGAAAAATTGCTGCAATACTTTGAAGCCCCCTAATGTCTTCAAAAAGTAAAAAAAAGGCAACTTTATGATTCCAACATAAAGTAGACATATTGTATATGTAAGTCAATTTATAATTTATTTGGGATGTCCATTTACCTTTTAAGCAGAGTTTCAAAGTAAAAAATAAAGCTAAATTTTCAAATTTTTCATAAAATTTTGGATCTTTTCACCAAGAAATGATGCAAGTATCATGGAAAAATTACCACTAACATAAAGTTGAATATTTAACGAAAAAAACAATCTTGGATTTAGAATGAAAAGTAAAAGCATCCCAGAGTTATTAAAGGGGTAGTCCAGTGGTGAAAAACTTATCTCCTATCCTAAGGATAGGGGATAAGTTTGAGATCGCGGGGGGTCCGACCGCTGGGGCCCCCTGCGATCTCTCTGTACGGGGCCCCGGCTCTCCGCCGAGATAGCGGGTGTCGACCCCCGCACGAGGCGGCGGCCGACACGCCCCCTCAATACATCTCTATGGCAGAGCCGGAGATTGCCGAAGGCAGCGCTTCGGCTCTGCCATAGAGTTGTATTGAGGGGGCGTGTCGTCCGCCGCCTCGTGCGGAGGTCGACACGCCCCCTTCCAGCGGGCTGTCGGGGCTCCGTACAGGAGATCGCGGGGGGCCCCAGGGGTCGGACCCCCCGCGATCTGCAACTTATCCCCTATCCTTAGGATAGGGGATAAGTTGCTCACCACTGAATCACCACTGGACTACTCCTTTAATGCATAAAGCCAGTGGTCAGATTTGCAAAAAAGGGCTGAGTCCTTAAGAGGGTTAAAGGAAAACTGTCAGATTGTTCACCCACACTAAACCCAATACACTGGGTTATAGTGTGGGTGAACAGGATTCAAACAAGTGGTCACTCACTTATTTTTGTCAACTGGCTGCTGAGATATATGCTTCTAAAGTTACGGGATTTCTATAATGAATAAGCGCACTGAAAGCGCACTCTCGCCCTCCCGCTGCCTCTCTCTCTCCCGGAGTAAAGCTCCTGTGTCCGCCCCTACGATTTGCATATTCATTAGCTTCAACGGCTCACATGATCGCAGCGCTCTGCGCTGTCCCTTGCTTCACCCCCCCCCGAATGCTTTGCAGAATGACATAACACCTAAGCCCGCTCTCCCCCTCCAATCACCCTCCTCTACCTCAGCCTTAGTCCCTACATCTGTTACCTACTTGCCGACCGCCGAGTCGCGCTATTACCCTCACCCACTTGTGTAAGTCTATCAGTGAGTCGCCGAGGTCCCCTGCATTCCGTGACTATCTTCTCCCTCTGTCAGCGTATCCTCACTTCTTAGTGCTCCAGCATCTCCTCTGTTTGTGTTATCCAAGCTCTGTGTCCCCTGCTTTGTGTCATCTCAGTGTGCACCAGCACGCATGGGACCAGTGCGACATCAGTGGACATTTTTGTGAGTTGCTCCTGCGATTCTCCGGTACACCAAAATGGAGACTTTCAGTGACTGTGTTTGAATCGTTCCTGGAGTATATTGTTTCCATCTGCTGGATATACAATCTTCCCAGTGTGTAGCCACCTTTTGTGCTATATGAAACTCTGAGTAATTTTGTGATATTTTGCTATTATCTATTTTTCTTGTTCTAATCCTGCAGTGAATTGCCGGCATCCACTTTAGGACTATTGTATTTTAGTACTTCAATAAATTTGTTTGTTTAACCCTCATCTATCACTATCTGAATACTTTTGGCTACTTACACAACTTGGAAACATACATTTTTCTCACATCCATACCTCATTTTCCTCATAAACCCTCCCACATCTTCACTATCACTCATGTCCTCGAGAACAGCACATCTTCACTTTTAAACTTTTTGTCAATCACCTTGTGCTTGCCAATACTTAGTGCAGCCATTGGGGGGTCTTCACTGTGCCAGTTTCTCGGACGACAAGACAGATTGAGCACACTCATTACACATTTTTTCTTTATTTTGTCATACACACTATAACCCAGTTTATTGGGTTTAGTGTGGGTGAACAAGCTGACAGTTTTCCTTTCACCCCTTAAGGACACAGCCCATTTTGGCCTTAAAGAGTACTTGTCACCAAATACATTTTTAAAACTAACTCAGGCTATGTTACCCAACTACTCCTAACACCCCTCCCACCCTTAAAAAAAATTCTGAGCTTTAAAAATCTCTGTATCATACCCTTCTTCTTGCTCACATAGTGCAATCTCCCAGCAGGAGAAAGTGGGTGTTTCCCAGCAGGCATGAATCAATGAAGCCTGCTGGGGGACCACTTCCGCCCTCACATTGTTGCAGTGCTGTGATGAATAGAAGACTGAAAGCTCTATGCAGCTTTCAGTGATGCTCTGTGCATGTTTCAGTGAGGCTCTCTGCAGCTTTCAATGAGGCTATGTGAAGCTTTGAGTGAGGCTCTATGCAGCTGTCAATCAAGCTCAGTGACTCGCTGTTTTAATTACATTTTAAACATATTTATGTTGATGATTTTAAAAGCAAGTGAATGGGAAAGTGTCTGCTAATTACACAAGGAACATTACAGTAAAAGTTTTATTTGGTGACAGGTACTCTTTAAGGATATAGCTAATTTTATATTTTCACAGTCCCATATTAGGGATTGTTTTTTGTATGACCAGTTGTCCTTTGTAATGACCTCACTCATATTACCATAAAATATATGGGGCAACCCAAAAAATATTATTTGTGTGGGGAATTTTTTTTAAAAAACGCAAGGTTTTGTTTTCACGCTGTACACTACGGTAAAAATGACATGTTTTCTTTATTCTGTGGGTCAATGCAATTAAAATGATACCCATGACGACATACTTTTCTATTATTGTACCGCTTAAAAAAATCAAAACTTTTTTACCAAATTAGTATGTTTAAAATCCCTTTATTTTTGACGACCTATAACTTTCTAATTTTTCTGTATATGCGGCAAATTTTTGGCATCGTGATCTGTTCTTTTTATCAATACCACATTTGCGTATATGAAACTTTTAAATCACTTTTTAAAAAAATTTGGGGAATAAAATGTGACAAAAAAGCAGCAATTTGGGACTTTTTTTTACGTTAACGCCGTTCACCGTATGGGATCATTAACATTATATTTTGATAGTTCGGACATTTATGCACGCGGCGATACCAAATAGGTTTATAATTATTTTTACGCTTTTTGAAGGTAAAATGTGAAAAATCGACAATTTACATTTTTATTGGGGGAGGTGATTTTTCATACTTGTTTTTTTTTTTACTTTTTTTTTTTTTACACTTTTTATGTCCCCACAGGGGACTATCTATAGCAATCATTTGATTGCCAATACTGTTTAGTGCTATGCATAGGGCATAGCACTCGATCAGTGTTATCGGCAGTCTTCTGCTCTGGTGTGCTCGATCTTAGACCAGAGCAGAAGACCACTCGAGACGCGGGGAGGCAGGTGAAGTGATATCTGTCTGCCATTTTAGATGATCAGATCCCCGCTGCAGTACCGTGGGCAATCTGATCATCCATTTAAACATGCGCATTGCCGAGATGCTGTAATCTGTATTGATCACGGCATCTGAGGGGTTAATGGCAGACATCAGCGCGATCGCTGATGTGCGCCATTACCGGCGGGTCCCTGGCTGCTGATAGCAGCCGGGACCTGCCGCGCATGATGCGAGCACCGTTCCGGTGCTCGCGTCATGTATGGGATGTAAATGTACATCCTGGTGCGTTAAGTACTAGGGCTTCAGGACGTACATTTACGTCCTATGTCGTTAAGGGGTTAATATCTGTGAAACACCTATAGAGTTAACAAGCTTCCTAAATGTCATTTTGAATTATTCAAGGATTGCAGTTTTTAAAATAGGGTTATGGGGTTGTAAATTCCTAAAATCCACTACAGAACTAAACTAAACTGTATACTGAGACCAATATTACCAATAATATAAGTATACAAGAGGAATATTATCACCATACATATAACCATCATATTGTTACTGACCAAATCCTGTATACTGAGATCAATATTACCAGTATACAAGAGGAATATTATCATCATACATATAACCATCATATTGTTACTAACCAAACCCTGTATACTAAGATCAATAATACCAATATACGGGGGGGGTGGTGGGGGGGTGGGGGGGGGGGTGGCGAGGCGCCGTCGAAGATGGCCCCGCGGTTCTAGAGCTCCCGACCACGAGGTCCCCTGCCCTGCTTAATTAGCTTCAGCCGGCGCTTTCTTTATGGGGAAATCGCAGCTTGCAGGAGACCCCCTGCTGCCGCAAACCCGTCCCCAAGCTCTGGCACCCGAGGTATTCGGCGGTTTCTCTCCCCGACTCCGGCCTCCAGCCCTGCACTCCTGCTTTGCCGTGAGAGTCCCGCTTACGGCTTGTGGCCTCGCATCTCCCCACGTACCTGCTGCCTATGACCGGGCGCATTCCAGCTCCCGCCAGGACCGCACTGCGCCCGGTGTGCCTGCCCTGCCGACTCCTGTCCTCCTGGATCCGGCAGCAGCGGAGAAGTGTGACCAGCCTGTGTCTACGGCTGGGGTGCCAACGGCCGTCTCCACGCTGCCTCCTGCTTACAGTCAGGTATCCTCTCCTGCTGTGGAGTTGTGCTCCCCTCCTCATCTGCCTGTGACTCCCCAACGTGCCATCTGCCTCCCCGGCCACTCCCTCAGCCAACCCTGCTCTCCTCACACGAGGCCCCAGGATACAACATTGACCTCCTAGGCGTCCATTGATGGGGGGCCCCCACCTCACCCCGGCACTCCCGTGTGACCTATTGGATCCCCAGTGGGTCCCTGCAGATTGGGCATTCCCTTCACCCCTTCTGCCACCTGAGGTCCCTGCGGACACCTTGGCACCTAAGCCTCCTCGGGCCCCACGCCTGTCAGCCCTGTCCGTGGAACCTCTTGTGCTTGCTCCCCAGGCTGAGGTGGCTTCCCCTGCGAATATGCCGGGCTCTCCCCTCCCTCCAGATGACGGAGGCTCACCTTCCTGGGACTGCCTGGCCGGTTCAGACCTGGAACCCTCTGGCCGCCCTGCTCCTACACAGACTCCAATTGATCTCTCGCAACTTTTATCACTTATTCCATCCAAGGAGGAGTTCCGCTCCATAGTGGCTGAAGTCAAGGACGCCTGTCGTACAGAAATTGCCTCCATCCGTCAGGACCTCCAGCATGTCTCTGCCTGGGTTGAGTCTCTGGAGGAGGCACATGATTCTACCAGGGACTATGTTGCACAACTTCAGGCCTCGGTTGCGGCCCAGTCTGAGTTCCTCACAGATATGCATAACCACTTGGAGGACTTGGATAACCGGGGGCATCGCCATAACATCCGTGTCCCCGGCCTCCCTGAAGCCACAAGAGATGAGGATCTTCCGGACACACTGGAGGCTATTTTCAACCGGATTCTGGGCGAGTCGCCGCCCCTCAGGATTAAGCTGGATCGGGCTCATCGTGCCCTTTGCCCACGGCCTTCCAATGGTCCCCCCAGGGATGTTATCTGTTGTGTTACTGACTTTAGAATTAAGGAAGCTATTAAGGCTAAAGCACGCTCCCAGCGAGACTTTGATTTTGATGGGGCCCCTATCCAGCTGTATCAGGATCTCTCCTGGATCACTCTCCGCAAGGGGCACATGCTCCAACCCCTACTGGCTACTCTTCGCCATCACCACATTCCCTACCGCTGGAGCTT
Source organism: Hyla sarda (assembly GCF_029499605.1). Taxonomy (NCBI): domain Eukaryota; kingdom Metazoa; phylum Chordata; class Amphibia; order Anura; family Hylidae; genus Hyla; species Hyla sarda. The sequence continues at coordinate 178,951,634 of NC_079191.1, forward strand.
TCCCTTTGCCCTGCAGGCACGCAGGGATGGACGCTCTGCTCTTCTATGCTCCTACTCGGACATCCCAGCCTTTTGTTCTACATTGGAAGTTCCTGTCCCCCAAGTTATGGATTGGGGGCTCTCTCCCCCCCTCCTCCTCTTCCTCCTGTGTGGCAGCTGTTAAGACATCGACGGTCTGGAAAGAATGGGGGGCGACTCCACCTGGTGGATCTGGTACACCTCCAGTCCCCCCATGACCTGGAAGCTAGTCATGTTGGCCTTTTGTTTCTGGACTACAGTGTGCCCTGACAAAGTTCTCTGATTGTCCTTACTGTGGTCTCCTTTCTCCTGGACTGTTCCGGTTTCTCCTGCACTTTATATTTTGCCTGTTCTAACGGTTTTTTACTTTCAGCTGCCTTTGGCATGACCTCGTGGGGAGTTCTCCTCTAGTGGAGGGGATCCTTCTTTGGATGGTGCTCTCTCATTTCCCCACTGAGGCCTTCTCAAATGCCATGGTGCTCCTGGAGTACCTGTGTTCCGGTTTTACTTCCGGTTTGTGCCTCCTCTTTGGCCTTCTGGTCAAAGGTTTATTTACGGATTTGTTGTTCTTTAGTGATTTTGCATTATCTGTTTTGTTGCGTGTCTTTTGTCTTGTCTCCCCTTTGCCCTGCGTGTTTCTTCCCTTTCCCTCCCTCCCCTTCCTTTTTCTCCAGGTTCCTGCTGATACCTATGCTGCCTATCTATCCTTGGGTTGGAGGCCTGTGGTTGAGGGTGAGTGAAATGTCTACTTATGCTTCCTTCTCCGTCCCTCACTCTGACCATGGCTAAATGTGTCTCCCTGAATGTTAAAGGCCTCAATTCCCCTCCCAAGAGGCACCTCCTGCAAAGGGAGCTTGTTGGGCAGAAAGCAGACATAGTCTTCCTTCAGGAGACACATTTTGACTATTCTGGTTCTTTCCAATTCCTGCATCATCTCTATCCGCTTGCCTTTTCGGCCTCTTCAGGTAGGAAGGCAGCCGGAGTGGCTATCCTCATCTCCAGGCTATGTCCTTTCCAGGTGTCCTCCTCCTTCCTAGATCCTCAGGGACGGTCTGTAGTGGTGGAGGGCTCCTTGGGTGGTAAACCCCTCCTTCTATGTAATGTGTATGCTCCGAACACGACCCAGATCCCCTTTTTGCGTCGGGTTATTGCGTGGTTACATAAATATTCGCCTTCCGCCTGGCTTTTTGGTGGTGATTTCAATCTGTTTTTTCCCCCTCCATGGACCGTCACTCTGCCCTGGATAGCCCTGTACCTTCCAGTCAATTGCGGCTCGCTTCATTGTTCCGTCGTCTGATTCGGCTTCACTCTATGACCTGTGGCGGATCAATCATCCTACTGATAAGTCGTTCTTGTTTTACTCTCATCCACATAAACTGCACACGCGCATAGACTATTTTTTCGGTAACTTACCCATGGTGCGCATGCTCTCTACTGCTTCCCTAGATCCTATTTCTTGGTCGGACCATAGTCCGGTGATTCTTTAGTTTTCCCCTTTCTCCTCTTTCCCCCGGCGCTGCCATTGGCACCTCAATGACTCGATCCCGGGACTCAATCCAAGCCTCTATCGTTGAATACTTTTCCCTTAACCAGGGTTCTGTCTCCTCTCAGGCGGTCCTTTGGGAAGCTCATAAATCGGTCATTAGGGGGCATTGCCCTAGGCTCCCGTTTGAAACGCTCTGGCTTGGCCCGAACCCGGGAGCTGCAGACTCAAATCCGTGCATTGGAAGCGGATTTGCTGACTACTCCCTCTCTCTCGGTTCTGAGGCGTCTGGTCGCGGCACGTGCCCAGCTGGGCGAACTCGCTCTTCATAAAGTGGAGCGTCAGCTTCTTTATGCCAAGCAACGCTTCTATGAAATGGGCAATAAGGCCAACTCATTACTTGCCAGACGATTAAGAGACCGTGCTGCTGCCCAGATGCCCTCGGCTCCGAGAGATCCCTCGGGAACTCTTCACTAATACGCTGACACTATCTCTAGACTGTTTACTATTACTCTAAACTTTACTCTCTTCCTTCTCAACTTCCGTCCGACCCCGGGGAGCGGGATACCCTACTGGACTCCTTTCTGCCTCTCCCCTCCCTCACTCCCACTGACCTGGCGGCTCTTAATGCTCCGATCACATTGGAGGAGTTGGCGGAGGTCCTTAAATCACTGCCTTCAGGATGCTCCCCGGGACCTGACGGCTTTACTTATCTGTATTATAAGACTTTTTCTGCTCTACTTCTACCTCATCTGGTTTCTCTCTTCAATTCCTTCCTGGGGGGAGAGAGGATCCCGCAGTCCTTATTACACTTGTTGCTCACCCTTATTCCTAAACCAGGGAAGGACCCTCACGATTGTTCTAGCTATAGGCCTATTGCCTTGCTGAACATTGGTCTCAAATTATTCTCTAAGGTCCTAGATGCCCGTCTCAGTTGCCTCCTCCCATCTCTCATTCACAAGCACCAGGTGGGTTTTATACCCTTCAGACGGGGGGGGGACAAAACGAGGCGGGTGATTGATTTCATAGATCTGATTAATAAACGGTCTGAGCAGGCCGTTGTCCTTAGTCTAGATGCGGAAAAGGCCTTTGATAGACTGGGCTGACCTTTTCTTTTTGCCACTCTCCGTAAGTTTGGGTTTTCGGGTGCCTTTCTTACAGCGCTGCGGGGTCTTTACTCCTCACCCACGGCTTCCCTGAAGCTTCCTCATGCTTCTTCCACCCCCTTTCCCCAGTATAACGGCACCAGACAGGGGTGTCCGCTCTCCCCTTTGATTTTTGCTTTATGTATTGAGCCCCTTGCTGCTATGATTAGGGGGAGTGCGGACATCACGGGTGTCACTCTACATGATAGGGAATTCAAAATCTGTCTTTTTGCTGACGATATCCTTCTCACTCTTACCAAACCTGTTCTTTCTCTACCTAACCTTTAAAAAGTTTTACACACCTTTGGCACTGTCTCTGGCTATAAGGTTAACCTTTCTAAATCTGAAGTTCTCCCCTTGAACCTTCCGTCCCCCCCTTTCTGCTCGACTCAGGGATGCTTATTCATTCCGATGGTCTCCCTCTGCTATCACTTATCTTGGTGTCCGACTTACTTCCAGCTACTCTACCCTTTATTCCACTAACTACACCCCCCTGTTCCAACAGCTGCGCGTACTCATGGATAACTGGCGTTCTAAATATATCTCTTTTTTCGGCCGTATAGCAGCGGTTAAGATGACTATACTTCCCAAGCTGCTCTACTTTTTTGAGACACTCCCGGTCAGGGTGCCTTTGGCGGCGCTGAAGGCCTTCCAGTCCGCTGTCTTCCGGTTTATCTGGGACGGTAAACGGCATCAGCTTCCTATGTCGGTAATGTTAGCTGGTCGGGGTGCGGGTGGGCTATCAGTCCCAGATGTCACCAAGTATTACTGGGCTGCACACCTGCGCCATGTGGCTGCGTGGACATCCCTTCCTTGCACCCACTTAGCCCCTTGTTGGGCCCCATGTCCTTTTCCCATTATGTCTGGGGGTACTGCTCTAGGAAGTTTCAACTGTTCTCTCGTGCATCTCCCTTGCTTTCATTTCTCTATCATCCTGCCCTCCCATCGGGTCTAACTTCCCCTATGGTGAGGGAATGGGGGGGGGGGGGGGGCGATAGAGGACTTTTCTGTTGGGCGGACCTGGTTAATCCCCTCACCCGTGCTCTTCTCCAGTTTGAGGATCTGATGTCCCGCTTTGGTCTTTCCTCCTCCGAGCGACTCCACTATACTCAGATCCGGCACTATATGGTGTCTGTCCTAGGGGGCACGGTGGTCTCTCTACCTACGGCCTTTGAACGCCTTTGTTGAGTGGGGCCACAGATGAAGGGGCTTCTCTCCGATATTTACTCCATACTCTCTTCACCGGCTGATGGTTGCACCTCATCTCACCGTTACATGAGTCGCTGGGAGGAGGCTCTGAACACCACTATTACTCTGCCTCAGTGGCGGCTCATCTGGGAGAGGGCCTCCCCGGCTTCTATATGTACTGCTTATAAAGAAACCCAATTCAAGATGTTGATGGGTTGGTATCATACCCCCGTTTTGTTAAACACCCTGAACCCTGATATCCCGCCCCAGTGCTGGCGCTGTGGAGTGGGACTGGGAACGGTTTTCCACATCTTCTGGACCTGTCCACTGATTGTACCTTATTGGGAGGGGGTGGGGCGGCTGGTGGAGGATGTATTGGGGGTTCGGATCCCTCTGGACCCCCTTGTTTACCTCCTGTTCAGGGGCGGACACAGACAACAGAGGGCCCCTGTGCAAAGAATATGCCTGCCCCCCCCACCCCCCCCACCCAGGTAATATGTTTGCTAGGTAAGCAGGTAGTACGTTTGCAAGTAGTAAATTAGGTAAGTAGAACATTCACTAAGTAGGTAGGCAAGTAGTAAGTTTGCAAGTTATTTAGGCAGGTAGTAAGTTCAGTTGGTAGGCAGGCAAGTAAAAGGTTTGCCACTAGGTAGGTAGGTTACCGTATATACTCGAGTATAAGCCGACCCGAATATAAGCCGAGGCCCCTAATTTCACCCCAAAATCCCAGGAAAAGTTATTGACTCGAGTATAAGCCTAGGGTGGGAAATACATCATCCCCCCCTGTCATCATCCAGACCCCCGTCATTAACACCCTCATCATCACCACCCTGTCATCATCCCCCCTTCATCATCACCGCCTGTCATCATCCCCCCTTCATCATCCCACACCCCCCCTTCATCATCCCCTTGTCATCATCCCACACCCCCCCTTCATCATCCCCTTGTCATCATCCCCACCCCCCTTCATCGTCCCCTTGTCATCATCCCACACACCCCCTTCATCATCCCCTTGTCATCATCCCCTTGTCATCATCCCCACCCCCCCTTCATCATCCCCTTGTCATCATCCTCTTGTCATCATCCCACACCCCCCCTTCATCATCCCCCTGTCATCATCCCACACCCCCCCTTCATCATCCCCTTGTCATAATCCCACACCCCCCCCCATCATCACCACATGTCATCATCATCACAGCTTGTCAATGTCTGATACAGTGGTCTTCAACCTGCGGACCTCCAGATGTTTCAAAACTACAAATCCCAGCGAGCCCGGGCAGCCATCGGCTGTCCGGGCTTGCTGGGAGTTGTAGTTTTGAAACCTCTGGAGGTCCGCAGGTTGAAGACCACTGCGGCCTTCAACATCATCCAGCCCCCTCTCACCCCCTTTAGTTCTGTACTCACCTCCGCTCGGCGCTGGTCCGGTGCTGCAGGACTGTCCGGTGGGGAGGTGGGGAGGTCGTCCGGTGGGATAGTGGTTCCGGGCTGCCATCTTCACCGGGGGGCCTCTTCTCCGCGCTTCGGGCCCGGAATAGAGACGTTGCCTTGACGATGACGCTGGTAATGAACGTACCTCTGCGTCGTCGTCAAGGCAACGTGACTATTCCGGGCCCGAAGCGCGGAGAAGAGGCCCCCCCGATGAAGATGGCAGCCCGGAACCACTATCCCACCCGACGACCTCCCCACCGGACAGTCCTGCAGCACCGGACCAGCGCTGAGCGGAGATGAGTACAGAACTAAAGGGAGTGAAAGGGGCTGGATGATGTCGAAGGCCGCAGTGGTCTTCAACCTGCGGACCTCCAGAGGTTTCAAAACTACAACTCCCAGCAAGCCCGAACAGCCGATGGCTGCCCGGGCTTGCTGGGAGTTGTAGTTTTGAAACCTCTGGAGGTCCGCAGTTGAAGACCACTGAGGGCGGAGAGTTCACTCGAGTATAAGCCGAGGGGGGTGTTATCAGCACGAAAAATCGTGCTGAGAAACTCGGCTTATACTCGAGTATATACGGTATACGTTTGTTAGGTAGGCAGGAAAAGCATTTGCTAGGTAGGTAATATGTTTGGTTGGTAGGTGGGTGGCCACGTTACATTTGGTAGGTAGGCCCTTAGTCCAGTGATTTCCAAACAGGCTTTGGCTGTTTGGGCATGCTGGGAGTTGTAGTTTTGCAACAGCTGGAGGCACTCAGGTTGGGAAACACTGGACTAAGGGCCCAACTACCCACCAAAATGCCACCTTCTGCTGCAAAACTCTAACTTCCAGCTTAAGACTGTCCGAGCATGCTGGGAGTTGTAGTTTTGCAACAGATGGAGAGACAATGTTTCGAAAACACTGCCGTAGTTAGTGTTTCCCAACCTGGGGGCCTCCAGCTGTTGCAAAACTACAACTCCCAGCATGCCCGGACAGTCTTAAGCTGGGAGTTAGAGTTTTTCAACAGCTGGAGGCCCCCAGGTTGGAAAACTACCTACTACCTACCAAACCTGAGTGTCTCCAGCTGTTGCAGAACTATAACTCCCAGCATGCCTGGACAGCTAAAGACTGTCAGGGGAATGTTGGGAGTTGTAGTTTTGCAACAGCTGGAAGTCCCCAGGTTGAAAAATACTGACTAAGGCAGTGTTTTCAAAACAGTGTCTCTCCAGGTGGTCCAAAACTACAACTTCCAGCATTCCCGGACAGTCTCTAGCTGTCAAGGCATGCTGGAAGTTATAGTTTTGCAACAGCTGGAGGCACACTTATTTGTAAACACTGGTGTAACACTGGAGGCACACTGATTTGTAAAACTGGTGCTGAAACAATGATGACACTGAGTGCACCGTGATTCACTGACCTGCAGGAAAAGCAGAAGGCGGCAAACAGAGAACGGGACACCAATATTGGAGCAACGGGGGAGCATAAACAGTTGAGTTAGTTTCTTTTGGAATAATTTTCATCCCTGGCACAGTGGATAAAACTAAAATAAAATACTAAAAAAGCCAGCAAGTAGAAGTAAAACGTCCGTCTTTATTCAGGGTTCTTCCTTAAAAGCCTTCACGGTGGCAGACAAACCGTGAACATATCAAAAATATGAAATATTGCACAGAGGGGGGTCCCAAGCATGGCTGACATGTTTCTGATCTATCGATCTTTACTCATAGCCTGTAGATCCTCAAATGAGGCACCATTACATACTCCAGGGCATTTTCCCCATTCCCACAGGAAGGGGAGGGACAGGTCCACATCACATGTGCGCGTGATTAAAACAAAAACATGGCACCAAACACAGATAAATTATTCGGAGACATATCAGTAATGTAATATTAAATCTGTTTTGCTATTTAGACCATGGGGTTGAATGCAATTCAAAAGATAAATCCACATGATTTCCCTATTGTGGAGGGATCGAATATGGTCACCTCCCCTTTTATTTAGCTTCACCTTCTCAATGCCTGAGAACCTGAGGGAAGTGGTGTCTGAATTATGATATATTAGAAAATGTTTAGATATGTTAGAAATGTTCGAGCTTAAAGGGCCAGCAGCATGTCTAATGTGCTCTTGCATGCGTTTTTTAAGGGACCTTTTGGTGGAACCCACATATGTTAAGTGACATTGTGTGCACATGATTTTATATAAAACAAAAGTGCTATCACAGTTTATAAAGTTGTGAATGACATGGCATTTGCCATCCACCGTACCTTCTATTTTCTGGCATTTTTCGGCAAAGGGACATACCACATACCGCGATTTACCGCACTTGTGGAAGCCCTTGGTGCTAATCCACTGGGTGGTAACACTAGCCGTGTCCACCATACTGGGAACAAGGAGATTGGATAGAGAAGGTGCCCGCCTCGCTGCAAATCTCACACCTGACTTTATAATCTCCCATACCGTGGGATCTATTGATAGCAAAGGTAAGTGTTTTATTACAATGCGTTTGATGTCATTAAATTCTGGACTGTACGTGGTGACAAATGTAGGAAAATCTTGTGATTCAGTTGGTTGCTTACTTGTAAAAAGGGATTTTCGATCCATAGGATCCACTCTCGACTGAGCTTTTTTCAAGAGCCATCCAGGGTCACCTCGAGCCGCCAGGCGTGTGCATGCTGCATCAGCTTCCCTGCGGTACACCTCGGCGGAAGAACTGTTCCGCTTAATTCGTATAAGTTCACCTACTGGTATGGCTCTTACCGTTTGTTTGGAAAGGCATGAATTCGCCCTTAGGATGGTATTGCCTGATATCTTTTTTCTGCAAGGATCAACCTCAATTTTATTTGTATCTGGGTTGCCACGTAATATGACATCCAAAAAGGGGGTTTCACTTTTACACCATGTGTGGGTAAACGTAAGATTGAACCGATTATTATTGATATATGTCATGAATGCATCAACGGTCAGATGGTCAGACGACCAAATGATGAACACATCGTCTACATACCTCCCATACCATGCGAGGCATGTGGAAAATGGATTGGTGTCAGAAAAAATTAACTGCTCCTCCCACCAAAAAACAAAAAGCTTAGCCCGAGCTGGTGATGACTTTGCTCCCATTGAAGCACCCGTGCGCTGCAAATAAAAATTGTTACCAAACATAAAATAATTGTGTTTTAACACAAAATCTACCACCTCAATAATGTAATGTCTCAAATCCACAGAATATTTAGAAAATCTCATCAGTATATCCGAGATAGCTGAAAATGCCAGGTTTTGCGGAATACTGGAATAGAGCGATTCAATGTCGCAAGTAAACCACGACAGAGAATCGCTCCATGTGAATTCATCCATGATTTTTAGCAAGTGCTTAGTGTCCTTGATATAACTTGGGCATTGCATAACCAGAGGTTGCAGTACTGAGTCCAACCACTCGCATAGGTGCGCGTTAAGGGATCCGATCCCCGCCACGATCGGACGCATCGGCGGCGGGAATCGGTCCTTATGCAGCTTGGGTAGCGAGTGGAAGATAGGAATAATTGGAGCAGGCACGAAAATATAATCCACTTCTTTTTGGGTCAAAATAGATCTGGCTTTCCCCTCTTCCAACAGTCAACAGTTCTTTTTTAAAAGGTTCAGTGGGATCCCCACAAAGTTTAAGGTAAGTTTTATCATCAGATAGTAGATTTTCATTTAAATTGATATACAATCCCGTGTCCATACATACTACCGAGCCGCCTTTATCGGCGGATCGGATCGTCAAATTTTAGTTTTTCTTTAATTTCTTTATGGCAGCAGCCTCCTTTTTATTCAAATTAGGACATTACTTTTGATAGTAGATTAACCAAATCTTTCATGATAAGGTCCTGGAACCAATCAAAAATTGCTGGTCTGGTCTGTATGGGGTAAAAATTTTGGTTTTTAGTGGAGAAGGTATGTGCAGTATTCACTTCATCACAAATTGATATCCCACTATTTTCAAGGAGACAGAGATCTCTAAAACCAATTTGTTCTGCTAACGTATGCATTAGTGGTAAATCAGGGTTTATAGAAAGTTGAGGTGGGTCCGATGGTTCATCAGCATTTTCCACAAAAAAATGTTTCTTAACTGTTAAAGTTCTCACAAATTTATTTATATCCAAAATTGTCCGATAAACATCAAAATGATGTGTAGGAGAGAAACCCAGTCCTTTCCACAGGACCGAGGTTTCTTCATCTGTAATGATTTGTGCAGAAATGTTAATGACTTGAAAATCCTCTTTTATTACTTTTTCCGTTTGTCCTTGTTACGCTCCGAAGCTCTTCTTCCTATGTTTTCTGCCACCGCGCCTTCCTCGTTTTTTGACTGTCTTCTCGCATTGCGATTCTTGTGAATGTTCACATATTGCGGTTCTGAGTCCCCGCTAGTGTCCGTGGTATCTGAACAATCTGAATTTTCAGTAAACTCCTGGTCAGAAGAACTAAATTCACATGGAGCGATTCTCTGTCATGGCTTACTTGCGACATTGAATCGCTCTATTCCAGTATTCCGAAAAACCTGGCATTATCAGCTATCTCGGATATACTGATGATATTTTCTAAATATTCTGTGGATTTGAGACATTACATTATTGAGGTGGTAGATTTTGTGTTAAAACCCAATTATTTTATGTTTGGTAACAATTTTTATTTGCAGCGCACGGGTGCTTTAATGGGAGCAAAGTCATCACCAGCTCGGGGTAACCTTTTTGTTTTTTAGTGGGAGGAGCAGTTTATTTTTTCTGACACCAATCCATTTTCCACATGCCTCGCATGGTATGGGAGGTATGTAGACGATGTGGTCATCATTTGGTCGTCCAACTATCTGACCGTTGATGCATTCATGACATATATCAATAATAATCGGTTCAATCTTAAAGGGGTATTCCAGGCAAAAACTTTTTTTATATATATATATCAACTGGCTCCAGAAAGTTAAACAGATTTGTAAATTACTTCTATTAAAAAATCTTAACCCTTTCAGTACTTATGAGCTTCTAAAGTTAAGGTTGTTATTTTCTATCTAAGTGCTCTCTGATGACACCTGTCTCGGGAAACGCCCAGTTTAGAAGAGGTTTGCTATGGGGATTTGCTTCTAAACTGGGCGTTGCCCGAGACAGGTGTAATCAGAGAGAACTTAGACAGAAAAAAACAACCTTAACTTCAGAAGGTCATAAGTACTGAAAGGATTAAGATTTTTTAATAGAAGTAATTTACAAATCTGTTTAACTTTCTGGAGCCAGTTGATATATAAAAAAAAGTTTTGGCCTGGAATACCCCTTTAACCCCTTAAGGACCAAGGACGTACCGGTACGTCCTTGGTCCTGCTCTTCTGATATAACGCGGGGTTACACAGTAAGCCCGCGTCATATAACGGCGGGCCCGGCGTCATAGTGAAGCCGGGACCCGCCTCTAATAGCGCGCAGCGCCGATCGCGGCGCCGCGCGCTATTAACCCTTTAGCCGCGCGCTAAGAGCTGAGCCGCGCGGCTAAAAGTGAAAGTGAAAGTTCCCGACTAGCTCAGTCGAGCTGTTCGGGATAGCCGCGGCTAATCGTGGCATCCCTAACAGCTGACAGGACAGCGGGAGGGCCCCTACCTGCCTCCTCGCTGTCCGATCGCCGAATGACTGCTCAGTGCCTGAGATCCAGGCATGAGCAGTCATGCGGCAGAATCGTTGATCTGGGACCTATAACACTGCAAAAAAAAAGTGAAAAAAAAAAGTGAATAAAGATCATTTAACTCCTCCCCTATTAAAAGTTTGAATCACCCCCCTTTTCCAATAAAAAAAAAACACAGTGTAAATAAAAATAAAAATAAACATATGTGGTATTACCGCGTGCGGAAATGTCCGAATTATAAAAATATATCATTAATTAAACCGCTCGGTCAATGGCGTGCGCGCAAAAAAATTCCAAAGTCCAAAATAGTGCATTTTTGGTCACTTTTTATATCATTTAAAAATGAATAAAAAGTGATCAATAAGTCCTATCAATGCAAAAATGGTACCTTTAAAAACTTCAGATCACGGCGCAAAAAATTAGCCCTCATACCGCCCCATACACGGAAAAATAAAAAAGTTATAGGGGTCAGAAGATGACAATTTTAAACGTATTAATTTTCCTGCATGTAGTTATGATTTTTTCCAGAAGTCCGACAAAATCAAACCTATATAAATAGGGTATCATTTTAATCGTATGGACCTACAGAATACATATCAGGTGTCATTTTTACCGAAAAATGTACTACGTAGAAACGGAAGCCCCCAAAAGTTACAAAACAGCGTTTTTTTTTTCAATTTTGTCGCACAATGATTTTTTTTCCCACTTCACCATAGATTTTTGGGCAAAATGAATGACGTCATTACAAAGTAGAATTGGTGGCGCAAAAAATAAGCCATCATATGGATTTTTAGGTGTAAATTTGAAAGAGTTATGATTTTTTAAAGGCAAGGAGCAAAAAACGAAAATGCAAAAACGGAAAACCCCCCGGTCCTTAAGGGGTTAGGTCCCAGGATGCCCTTGGTCCTAGTGGGGTTAAAAGGTCAAAAGATTAAAATATATAAACTAAGAAGACACTGTGAAGTACGGGGATATACTCGTCAGGCCTGGAGAAATATTTTTCTAAAAGATGTTTTTATGTACTTGATGTATTTCTAGGTGTATATTAATATATATATATATATATATATATATATATATATATATATGTCAAAGAAGAAAGGAGCACTCCTAAAGTGTGAGTAGGTGCCTCCAGCTAGGATCCGGGTCCAGGATCCTGCATACGTAGTTCCAAGGAAAATGCTGTGGCACTCAAGGTATGGTGAAAAAAATGAAAACTATTTATTCATCCCAAATGTGCAAAGAGCAACGTTTCAATGGTCTCACACCATCATTATCTAGTGGCTTGATAATGATGGTGTGAGACCATTGAAACGTTGCTCTTTGCACATTTGGGATGAATAAATAGTTTTCATTTTTTCACCATACCTTGAGTGCCACAGCATTTTCCTTGGAACTACGTATGCAGGATCCTGGACACGGATCCTAGCTGGAGGCACCTACTCATGCTTGAACTATATACATATATATATATATACACACAAATCAAAAAATATGTTGCAGTCTCTTGTAATACCTTTTTTATTGGACTAACAGAATTTTGTAGAGACAAGCTTTCAGGATTCCTCCCTTTATCAAGTCCAATAGTCAAGGACTAATGATCAAAGGACTTTATACATTATCAGGGAGGAATCCCAAAAGTTTGTCTCTACAAAATTCTGTTAGTCCAATAAAAAAGGTATTACAATCTGCATCACTGGACTAATACGGCTACTCACATTTACTATACAGATATACACATACCTGAAGATGGTTTAGAACCCTGTGATGTCACACATGCTTGTGATGATGTCACCGTAAGCTGTACAAGGAGGTGCGCGCCGGCTGCAGTCTCTTCAGTGTGTTTTGCATTCACAACCTGTGTTGCAAAGTGTTTGTTAGAGAGTTTCTATTTGCGATAGAGAATTCAAGATTTTGACCGTTCCTTGTCTGAAGAGAGAACCACAAGGTAAGTCTCAGCCTCTTCTATTCATACATACACAGGGCTTTTTGTTTGACAGTTTTTTTTTTATTGCTGTTGCTTTTTTTTTTTAGCAAAAAAAAACAAGAAATTAATTTCCAAAAGAAATAACAAAAGTTATATTTCTCATAGCATTGGCAATACTTGGCTTAGGCATTAAACATAATAAAACGCACAGATAGTATCATGACCAGAGCTTTTTCTTGCAAAACTGTAAAAATGCAATTATGCCCAAAAAAGCCCACCAAAAAAAGAGTCCTAATTCATGAAGTTCTAAAATATATAAGTCTATGAGAAAGATTTGGTGGTGTAGTAAAAGAGTAACAGAAAGATTAGGGCAGAAATATAATATTATATAATAGAATTCTGTGTGTACTAACAATAGAAATACTCTGGGTACTCCGAAAGGGAAAATTTTCAAATCAACTAGTGGCAGAAAGTCATATAGGGGACGGATAGATCCCAATGAGGTGGGGTAGGTTCATTATTAGTAAATGTATATAGCAGGATAGCCCAATTGTATCTACAGTATGAAGTTCACATGGCCCAGTGACCATACAGCCAAGCCCTTATAATCCACCATTACTGGGACAGATTCAGGGTTATCAGATATTACTATGACCGGAGAGGTTCAGGTTTATCAGATATTACTAGGACCGGACAGGTTCAGGGTTATCAGATATTACTAGGACCGGACAGGTTCAGGGTTATCAGCTATTACTAGGACCGGACAGGTTCAGGGTTATCAGATATTACTAGGACCGGACAGGTTCAGGGTTATCAGATATTACTAGGACCGGACAGGTTCAGGGTTATCAGATATTACTAGGACCGGACAGGTTCAGGGTTATCAGATAATACTAGGACCGGACAGGTTCAGGGTTATCAGACATTGGTAACCTCAGGGAAGATGTCTCCATATAAAACACTTATAGAGAAGCGTCTTCTTCTGAGGCTGCGATGGTCTTAGTGTTATCTTGTGGTTCTGTGCTGGACATTTCTGCTCTGTATGAAGGATCTATTGTATAATGACAGGAATGATGACATGTTGTCTAATGTGTTCACTTATCTCTCTCTCTCTAGTGTTTTCAGGCTCTGACCTGTGACCATGGCCTCTCCACAAGACCCATTGCTGAAGGAGGAGGAAGAAGCAATGGAGGACCATAGTGATATGGATGTAGAAAAGGGCGATATCCCTGAGAGGCAGAACCTGCCATCTCTAAGCGTGATGTCCACCGCACGTTCCATCATCACCGTAGTGATCCTCGCCTTTGTTAATTTGCTCATCTATGCAAATCGCTCCAGCGTGGCGGGGGTGCTGCCTTATATACAGAAAGCATATGACACCAATGCTAGTCTGTCCGGCTTATTGAATACATTGTTCATTGGAAGCTACGTGCTGGTCGCACCAATTGCCGGATATTTGGGCGACCACTGTAATAAGAAATATACTGTTTGCGCAGGAGTCATCGTTTGGCTGAGCATGACACTTACCCTGTCATTCATCCCTGATGGGTACTTCCTGCTGTTCCTGCTGACGAGTGGACTGGTTGGAGCCGGAGAGGCGACTTTCTGCACCATTGCCCCCTCCATCATTGCAGACCTTTTTACAAGTGACCAGCGGACCCGCATGCTGAACGTGTTTTACTCCGTCATACCTGTAGGCTGCGGACTAGGATACATCATCGGGCCCAAAGTGACTGATGCAGCAAGGGGCGATTGGCACTGGGCATTTCGGGTCACCCCTGGCCTGGGCCTCATAGCTGTGGCTTTGATGATTTTGGTCACAAAGGAGCTTCCAAGAACGACTACAAACGGGAAGAAGAACAACAAATCCCAGAAGTTTGCCAAATGGGCGACAGATCTGAAAAAACTATTTAAAAATCGAAGCTTCATCTTAACCACCATGGGATCGACGGCTGTATCCTTCATAGTGGGAGCCATAGGTGTATGGGGTCCGTCATACCTGACCCACGCACGAACACTCCTACAAGAGAAGGACCCTTGCCATGCTGAACCGTGTGACTATCACGACATCCTAATATTTGGTGTGGTTACAGTCGTTTCCGGCATTCTGGGAGTTGTAGCAGGGACGGAGATAAGTAAAAGATATCGCAAATCCAACCCACGGGCGGACCCGCTTGTGTGTGGATGCGCGATGATGCTCTCTGCCCCTTTTCTTCTGTTGGCATTGACTTTTGGCAACATCAGCCTCGTTGCCACCAACATCTTCATCTTCATCGGAGAGACGCTTCTGTCAGTAAATTTCACCCTCATATCTGACATTATATTAAAAGTAGTAACTCCGTGGAGGAGATCTTCAGCCCTGGCCGTGCAGATGACTATCTATCACCTCCTAGGTGACGCCGGCAGCCCGTACCTCATCGGCCTGATATCTGACACCTACGAACGAGGATATGCCAAATCCCCTCTTCTGAAATACCGCAGCCTGGAGTATGCCCTCATGACCTGCACCATAATGGCAGTCATCGGAGGGGCCTTCTTCATGGCCACGGCCCTATATATAGAGAGGGACGAAAAAGAAGCAGAGATGGAATCAGAACCTCCGTCATCCTCCTCCTCCTCACTGCTTCCTGCCGATGAGGACCGCGCTTCAGACTGAGGAAAAGTCATTGCTTACCTTTATCTCGTTTACTTCATTAAAAAAAAATTAAGAAAAAAATAACTGCATTTGTTCTATGTTCCACTTTACCCCTTATTCTCTACCCAGGGGCGGACACAGACAGCAGAGGGCCCTTGTGCAAAGAATGTGCCTGTGCCCCCCCCCCAAAACATCAATTGTTCAGCACCCCCCCTTCATGTGTCACTTACTCAGGTGGACCCCCATATGTCACTTGCTGTATAAGTTTCTAATTATTTATTAAGGCCTCCCATATGCCGCAGCTCATTCAAGCCCCCCACATTAGGTAGCATAGATTACCAACATTAGGTAGCATAGATTCCCCACATTAGGTAGCATAGTTTCCTCACATTAGGTAGCATAGTTTCCCCACATTAGGTAGCATAGATTCCCTACATTAGGTAGCAGTTTCCCCACATTAGGTAGCATAGTTTGCCCACATTAGGTAGCGTAGTTTCCCCACATTAGGTAGCATAGTTTCCCCACAATAGGTAGCACAGATTCCCCACATTAGGTAACATAGTTTCCCCACATTAGGTAGCATAGTTTCCCCACATTAGGTAGCACAGATTCCCCACATTAGGTAACATAGTTTCCCCACATTAGGTAGCATAGTTTCCCCACATTAGGTAGCACAGATTCCCCACATTAGGAAACATAGTTTCCCCACATTAGGTAGCATAGTTTCCCCACATTAGGTAGCACAGATTCCCCACATCAGGTAACATAGTTTCCCCACATTAGGTAACATAGTTTCCCCACATTAGGTAGCATAGTTTGCCCACATTAGGTAGCACAGATTCCCCACATTAGGTAACATAGTTTCCCCACATTAGGTAGCATAGTTTCCCCACATTAGGTACCACAGATTCCCCACATTAGGTAACATAGTTTCCCCACATTAGGTAGCATAGCTTCCCCACATTAGGTAGCATACTTTCCCCACATTAGGTAGCATAGTTTCCCCACATTAGGTAGCACAGATTCCCCACATTAGGTAACATAGTTTTCCCACATTAGGTAGCATAGATTCCTCACATTAGGTAGCCATAGCCCCCCCAAATACACAGACAGACACAGACACACACAGAGACACACTTACCTGCCTACACAGCGCTTCTCCTCTCCGGCAGCGGCCTGACTATTGACGTCACTGACGTCCTCCTGAGCAGGTCTGCAGAAGTACGTCACTTGTGCGACGTCCCTCGTCAGACCCCGGTCGGCCGGAGGCAGACTCACTGTCTAAAGTGCCCGCTGCGCTATTATACCCCGCAGCTGCTTTAGAACAGTGAGCAGCGGCGGCGCCAACCCTACCATGAACCTACTAGGCACAAAAAAAAAAGGTCCCACCGGGTCCCATGGTAGGGCCGACCAGAGGCGGCTCTAGACTATGTGAGGCTTTAGGCGAAACTTGAACATGAGGCCCTGCTTTATTTTCTGCTGAAATTACATGGTGGTCCGGCTGTGAGATGGTTATACTGTGACATCACTGTGTATTATCCCTGTACTGTGACATCACTGTGTATTATCTCTGTACTGTGCCATCACTCTGTGTATTATCCCTGTACTGTGACATCACTGTGTGTATTATCCCTGTACTGTGACATCACTGTGTATTATCCCTGTACTGTGACATCACTGTGTATTATCTCTGTACAGTGACATCACTGTGTATTGTCCCTGTACTGTGACATCACTGTGTGTATTATCCCTGTAATGTGACATCACTGTACATTATCCCTGCACTGTGACATCACTCTGTATATTATCCCTGTACTGTGACATCACTCTGCATATTATCCCTGTACTGTGACATCACTGTGTGTATTATCCCTGTACTGTGACATCACTGTGTATTATCCCTGTACTGTGACATCACTGTGTATTATCTCTGTACTGTGACATCACTGTGTATTATCCCTGTACTGTGACATCACTCTGTATATTATCCCTGTACTGTGACATCACTCTGTATATTATCCCTGTTCTGTGACATCACTGTGTATTATTCCTGTACTGTGACATCACTGTGTATTATTCCTGTACTGTGACATCACTGTGTATTATTCCTGTACTGTGACATCACTGTGTGTATTATCTCTGTACTGTAACATCACTGTGTATTATCCCTGTACTGTGACGTCACTGTGTATTATTCCTGTACTGTGACGTCACTGTGTATTATCCCTGTACTATGACATCACAGTGTATATTATCCCTCCCTGTACTGTGACATCACTGTGTATTATCTCTGTACTGTGACATCACTGTGTATTATCCCTGTACTGTGACATCGCTGTGTGTATTATCTCTGTACTGTAACATCACTGTGTATTATCCCTGTACTGTGACATCACTGTGTGTATTATCTCTGTACTGTGACATCACTGTGTGTATTATGTCTGTACTGTGACATCACTGTGTGTATTATGTCTGTACTGTGACATCACTGTGTGTATTATGTCTGTACTGTGACATCACTGTGTATTATCTCTGTACTGTGACATCACTGTGTATTATCCCTGTACTGTGACATCACTGTGTATATTATCCCTGTACTGTGACATCACTGTGTATTATCCCTGTACTGTGACATTACTGTGTATTGTGCTTGTACTGTGACATCACTGTGTATTATCCCTGTACTGTGACATCACTGTGTATATTATCCCTGTACTGTGACATCACTGTGTGTATTATCCCTGTACTGTGACATCACTGTGTGTATTATCCCAGTACTGTGACATCACTGTGTATATTATCCCTGTACTGTGACATCACTGTGTGTATTATACCTGTACTGTGACATCACTGTGTATATTATCCCTGTACTGTGACATCACTGTGTGTATTATCCCTGTACTGTGACCTCACTGTGTGTATTATCCCTGTACTGTGACATCACTGTGTGTATTATCCCTGTACTGTGACATCACTGTGTGTATTATCCCTGTACTGTGACATCACTGTGTATTATCCCTGTACTGTGACATCACTCTGTATATTATCCCTGTACTGGGACATCACTCTGTATATTATCCCTGTACTGTGACATCACTGTGTATTATTCCTGTACTGTGACATCACTGTGTATTATTCCTGTACTGTGACATCACTGTGTATTATTCCTGTACTGTGACATCACTATGTATTATTCCTGTACTGTGACATCACTGTGTGTATTATCTCTGTACTGTCACATCACTGTGTATTATCCCTGTACTGTGACATCACTGTGTATTATCCCTGTACTGTGACGTCACTGTGTATTATCATTGTACTATGAAATCACTGTGTACATTATCCCTCCCTGTACTGTGACATCACTGTGTATTATCTCTGTACTGTGACATCACTGTGTATTATCCCTGTACTGTGACATCGCTGTGTGTATTATCTCTGTACTGTAACATCACTGTGTATTATCCCTGTACTGTGACATCACTGTGTGTATTATTTCTGTACTGTGACATCACTGTGTGTATTATGTCTGTACTGTGACATCACTGTGTGTATTATGTCTGTACTGTGACATCACTGTGTATTATGTCTGTACTGTGACATCACTGTGTATTATCCCTGTACTGTGACATCACTGTGTATATTATCCCTGTACTGTGACATCACTGTGTATTATCCCTGTACTGTGACATCACTGTGTATTATGCCTGTACTGTGACATCACTGTGTATTATCCCTGTACTGTGACATCACTGTGTATATTATCCCTGTATTGTGACATCACTGTGTGTATTATCCCTGTACTGTGACATCACTGTGTGTATTATCCCTGTACTGTGACATCACTGTGTATATTATCCCTGTACTGTGACATCACTGTGTGTATTATCCCTGTACTGTGACATCACTGTGTATATTATCCCTGTACTGTGACATCACTGTGTGTATTATCCCTGTACTGTGACATCACTGTGTGTATTATCCCTGTACTGTGACATCACTGTGTATTATCCCTGTACTGTGACATCACTCTGTATATTATCCCTGTACTGGGACATCACTCTGTATATTATCCCTGTACTGTGACATCACTGTGTATTATTCCTGTACTGTGACATCACTGTGTATTATTCCTGTACTGTGACATCACTGCGTATTATTCCTGTACTGTGACATCACTGTGTGTATTATCTCTGTACTGTCACATCACTGTGTATTATCCCTGTACTGTGACATCACTGTGTATTATCCCTGTACTGTGACGTCACTGTGTATTATCCCTGTAATATGACATCACTGTGTGTATTATCTCTCCCTGTACTATGACATCACTGTGTGTATTATCTCTGTACTGCGACATCACTGTGTGTATTATCTCTGTACTGTGACATCACTGTGTATTATCCCTGTACTGTGACATCACTGTGTGTATTATCTCTGTACTGTGACATCACTGTGTGTATTATCTCTGTACTGTGACATCACTGTGTGTATTATCCCTGTACTGTGACATCACTGTTGTTACGCCGAGCGCTCCGGGTCCCCGCTCCTCCCCGGAGCGCTCGCTACACTCTCGCTACTGCAGCGCTCCGGTCAGATCCACTGACCCGGTGCGCTGCGATACCGCCTCCAGCCGGGATGCGATTCGCGATGCGGGTGGCGCCCGCTCGCGATGCGCACCCCGGCTCCCGTACCTGACTCGCTCTCCGTCGGTCCTGTCCCGGCGCGCGCGGCCCCGCTCCCTAGGGCGCGCGCGCGCCGGGTCTCTGCGATTTAAAGGGCCACTGCGCCGCTGATTGGCGCAGTGGTTCTAATTAGTGTGTTCACCTGTGCACTCCCTATTTATACCTCACTTCCCCTGCACTCCCTCGCCGGATCTTGTTGCCATTGTGCCAGTGAAAGCGTTTCCTTGTGTGTTCCTAGCCTGTGTTCCAGACCTCCTGCCGTTGCCCCTGACTACGATCCTTGCTGCCTGCCCCGACCTTCTGCTACGTCCGACCTTGCTTCTGTCTACTCCCTTGTACCGCGCCTATCTTCAGCAGTCAGAGAGGTTGAGCCGTTGCTAGTGGATACGACCTGGTCACTACCGCCGCAGCAAGACCATCCCGCTTTGCGGCGGGCTCTGGTGAAAACCAGTAGTGACTTAGAACCGGTCCACTAGCACGGTCCACGCCAATCCCTCTCTGGCACAGAGGATCCACCTCCTGCCAGCCGGCATCGTGACAGTAGATCCGGCCATGGATCCCGCTGAAGTTCCTCTGCCAGTTGTCGCCGACCTCACCACGGTGGTCGCCCAGCAGTCACAACAGATAGCGCAACAAGGCCACCAGCTGTCTCAACTGACCGTGATGCTACAGCAGCTACTACCACAGCTTCAGCAATCATCTCCTCCGCCAGCTCCTGCACCTCCTCCGCAGCGAGTGGCCGCTTCAGGCCTACGACTATCCTTGCCGGATAAATTTGATGGGGACTCTAAATTTTGCCGTGGCTTTCTTTCTCAATGTTCCCTGCACTTGGAGATGATGTCGGACCAGTTTCCTACTGAAAGGTCTAAGGTGGCTTTCGTAGTCAGCCTTCTGTCTGGAAAAGCTCTGTCATGGGCCACACCGCTCTGGGACCGCAATGACCCCGTCACTGCCTCTGTACACTCCTTCTTCTCGGAAATTCGAAGTGTCTTTGAGGAACCTGCCCGAGCCTCTTCTGCTGAGACTGCCCTGTTGAACCTGGTCCAGGGTAATTCTTCCGTTGGCGAGTACGCCGTACAATTCCGTACTCTTGCTTCAGAACTATCCTGGAATAATGAGGCCCTCTGCGCGACCTTTAAAAAAGGCACTGTACCATACGTCTCCGCACGGAGCCCCTCCTAATGTGCATCGGACCTCATCACGAGAAAATTGAGTTTTTGGTCCTCCCCAATTGCACTTTCGAAATTCTCCTTGGACTACCCTGGCTTCAACACCATTCCCCAACCCTGGATTGGTCCACTGGGGAGATGAAGAGTTGGGGCCCCTCTTGTTTCAAGGACTGCCTTAAACCGGTTCCCAGTACTCCTTGCCGTGACTCTGTGGTTCCCCCTGTAACCGGTCTCCCTAAGCCCTATATGGACTTTGCGGATGTTTTTTGCAAAAAACAAGCTGAGACTCTACCTCCTCATAGGCCTTATGACTGTCCTATTGACCTCCTCCCGGGCACTACTCCACCCCGGGGCAGAATTTATCCTCTCTCTGCCCCAGAGACTCTTGCTATGTCTGAGTACATCCAGGAAAATTTAAAAAAGGGCTTTATCCGCAAATCCTCCTCTCCTGCCGGAGCCGGATTTTTCTTTGTGTCCAAAAAAGATGGCTCCCTACGTCCTTGCATTGACTACCGCGGTCTTAATAAAATCACGGTAAAGAACCGCTACCCCCTACCTCTCATCTCTGAACTCTTTGATCGCCTCCAAGGTGCCCACATCTTTACCAAACTGGACTTAAGAGGTGCTTATAATCTCATCCGCATCAGAGAGGGGGATGAATGGAAAACGGCATTTAACACTAGAGATGGACACTTTGAGTATCTGGTCATGCCCTTTGGCCTGTGCAACGCCCCTGCCGTCTTCCAAGACTTTGTTAACAAAATTTTTCGTGATCTCTTATATTCCTGTGTTGTTGTATATCTGGACGATATCCTGATTTTTTCTGCCAATCTAGAAGAACACCGCCAGCATGTCCGCATGGTTCTTCAGAGACTTCGTGACAATCAACTTTATGCCAAAATGGAGAAATGTCTGTTTGAATGTCAATCTCTTCCTTTCCTAGGATACTTGGTCTCTGGCCAGGGACTACAAATGGATCCAGACAAACTCTCTGCCGTCTTAGATTGGCCACGCCCCTCCGGACTCCGTGCTATCCAACGTTTTTTGGGGTTCGCTAATTATTACAGACAATTTATTCCACATTTTTCCACCATTGTGGCTCCTATCGTGGCTTTAACCAAAAAGAATGCCAATCCTAAGTCATGGCCTCCTCAAGCGGAAGACGCCTTTAAACAGCTCAAGTCTGCCTTTTCTTCGGCTCCCGTGCTCTCCAGACCTGACCCATCTAAACCCTTCCTATTGGAGGTTGATGCCTCCTCAGTAGGAGCTGGAGCGGTCCTTCTACAAAAAAATTCTTCCGGGCATGCTGTTACTTGTGTTTTTTTTTCTAGGACCTTCTCTCCGGCGGAGACGAACTACTCCATCGGGGATCGAGAGCTTTTAGCCATTAAATTAGCACTTGAGGAATGGAGGCATCTGCTGGAGGGATCAAGATTTCCAGTTATTATTTACACCGATCACAAGAACCTCTCCTATCTCCAGTCTGCCCAACGGCTGAATCCTCGCCAGGCCAGGTGGTCTCTGTTCTTTGCCCGATTTAATTTTGAAATTCACTTTCGGCCTGCCGATAAGAACATTAGGGCCGATGCTCTCTCTCGTTCCTCGGATGCCTCGGAAGTAGAGCTCTCTCCGCAACACATCATTCCTCCTGACTGCCTGATCTCCACTTCTCCAGCCTCCATCAGGCAAACTCCTCCAGGGAAGACCTTCGTCTCTCCACGCCAACGCCTCGGAATCCTCAAATGGGGTCACTCCTCCCATCTCGCAGGTCATGCGGGCATCAAGAAATCCGTGCAACTCATCTCTCGTTTCTATTGGTGGCCGACTCTGGAGACGGATGTTGTGGATTTTGTGCGAGCCTGCACTGTCTGTGCCCGGGATAAGACTCCTCGCCAGAAGCCCGCTGGTCTTCTTCATCCTCTGCCTGTCCCCGAACAGCCTTGGTCTCTGATTGGTATGGACTTTATTACAGACTTACCCCCATCCCGTGGCAACACTGTTGTTTGGGTGGTCGTTGATCGATTCTCCAAGATGGCACATTTCATCCCTCTTCCTGGTCTTCCTTCAGCGCCTCAGTTGGCTAAAAATTTTTTGTACACATTTTTCGTCTTCACGGGTTGCCCACGCAGATCGTCTCGGATAGAGGCGTCCAATTCGTGTCAAAATTCTGGAGGGCTCTCTGTAAACAACTCAAGATTAAATTAAACTTTTCTTCTGCATATCATCCTCAATCCAATGGGCAAGTAGAAAGAATTAACCAGGTCCTGGGTGATTATTTACGGCATTTTGTTTCCTCCCGCCAGGATGACTGGGCAGATCTTCTACCATGGGCCGAATTCTCGTATAACTTCAGAGTCTCTGAATCTTCCTCCAAATCCCCATTTTTCGTGGTGTACGGCCGTCACCCTCTTCCCCCCCTCCCTACTCCCTTGCCCTCTGGTTTGCCCGCTGTGGATGAAATATCTCGTGATCTTTCCACCATATGGAAAGAGACCCAAAATTCTCTCTTACAGGCTTCATCACGCATGAAGAAGTTTGCTGATAAGAAAAGAAGAGCTCCCCCCATTTTTTCTCCTGGAGACAAGGTATGGCTCTCCGCTAAATATGTCCGCTTCCGTGTCCCTAGCTACAAATTGGGACCACGCTATCTTGGTCCTTTCAAAATTTTGTGCCAGATTAATCCTGTCTCTTACAAACTTCTTCTTCCTCCTTCTCTTCGTATTCCTAATGCCTTTCACGTTTCTCTTCTTAAACCACTCATCATCAACCGTTTCTCTCCCAAACTTGTTTCTCCCACTCCTGTTTCCGGCTCCTCGGACATCTTCTCTGTAAAGGAGATACTGGCCTCCAAGAAGGTCAGAGGGAAAACCTTTTTTTTAGTCGATTGGGAGGGTTGTGGGCCTGAAGAGAGATCCTGGGAACCTGAGGACAATATCCTAGACAAAAGTCTGCTCCTCAGGTTCTCAGGCTCTAAGAAGAGGGGGAGACCCAAGGGGGGGGGTACTGTTACGCCGAGCGCTCCGGGTCCCCGCTCCTCCCCGGAGCGCTCGCTACACTCTCGCTACTGCAGCGCTCCGGTCAGATCCACTGACCCGGTGCGCTGCGATACCGCCTCCAGCCGGGATGCGATTCGCGATGCGGGTGGCGCCCGCTCGCGATGCGCACCCCGGCTCCCGTACCTGACTCGCTCTCCGTCGGTCCTGTCCCGGCGCGCGCGGCCCCGCTCCCTAGGGCGCGCGCGCGCCGGGTCTCTGCGATTTAAAGGGCCACTGCGCCGCTGATTGGCGCAGTGGTTCTAATTAGTGTGTTCACCTGTGCACTCCCTATTTATACCTCACTTCCCCTGCACTCCCTCGCCGGATCTTGTTGCCATTGTGCCAGTGAAAGCGTTTCCTTGTGTGTTCCTAGCCTGTGTTCCAGACCTCCTGCCGTTGCCCCTGACTACGATCCTTGCTGCCTGCCCCGACCTTCTGCTACGTCCGACCTTGCTTCTGTCTACTCCCTTGTACCGCGCCTATCTTCAGCAGTCAGAGATGTTGAGCCGTTGCTAGTGGATACGACCTGGTCACTACCGCCGCAGCAAGACCATCCCGCTTTGCGGCGGGCTCTGGTGAAAACCAGTAGTGACTTAGAACCGGTCCACTAGCACGGTCCACGCCAATCCCTCTCTGGCACAGAGGATCCACCTCCTGCCAGCCGGCATCGTGACAACTGTGTATTATCCCTGTACTTTGACATCACTGTGTATTATCCCTGTACTGTAACATCACTGTGTATATTATCCCTGTACTGTGACATCACTGTGTATATTATCCCTGTACTGTGACATCACTGTGTATATTATCCCTGTACTGTGACATCACTGTGTGTATTATCTCTGTACTGTGACATCACTGTGTGTATTATCCCTGTACTGTGACATCACTGTGTATTATCCCTGTACTGTGACATCACTCTGTATATTATCCCTGTACTGGGACATCACTCTGTATATTATCCCTGTGCTGTGACATCACTGTGTATATTATCTCTGAACTATAACATCACTGTGTGTTATCTCTATACTGCAACATCACTGTTGATACTTACACTGCACTGTGACATCACTGTATATATTAAGCCTGTATACCCTAATGCCACTGTACATATTTACCTTGCACTACGAGTGACAATACAGGGTAAATATGCACAGTGACATCACAGTTCAGAGTTAATATAAACAGTAATGTCTCTGTACAGGGACAATAAACAGTTTTGCCACTACAGGGTTAATAAACGCAGTGTTGTCACAGTAGAGGGTAACTATACAGTGATGTCATTGTACCGGGAAAATATACACAGTGAAGTCAGCATTCAAGAATAATAAACTGTGATGTCACTACAGGGTTCTTATACACAGTGACATCAAATTACAGGATGAAGCACATTGATGTCACAGTTTATTATGAAGCACAGTGATGTCACAGTTTATTATGAAGCACAGTGATGTCACAGTTTATTATGAAGCACAGTGATGTCACAGTTTATTATAAAGCACAGTGATGTCACAGTTTATTATGAAGCACAGTGATGTCACAGTTTATTATGAAGCACAGTGATGTTACAGTTTATTATGAAGCACAGTGATGTCAGTTTATTATGAAGCACAGTGATGTCACAGTTTATTATGAAGCACAGTGATGTCACAGTTTATTATGAAGCACAGTGATGTCACAGTTTATTATGAAGCACAGTGATGTCAGTTTATTATGAAGCACAGTGATGTCACAGTTTATTATGAAGCACCGTGATGTCACAGTTTATTATGAAGCACAGTGATGTCACAGTTTATTATGAAGCACAGTGATGTCAGTTTATTATGAAGCACAGTGATGTCACAGTTTATTATGAAGCACAGTGATGTCACAGTTTATTATGAAGCACAGGGATGTCACAGTTTATTATGAAGCACAGTGATGTCACAGTTTATTATGAAGCACAGTGATGTCACAGTTTATTATGAAGCACAGTGATGTCACAGTTTATTATGAAGCACAGTGATGTCAGTTTATTATGAAGCACAGTGATGTCACAGCTTATTATGAAGCACCGTGATGTCACAGTTTATTATGAAGCACAGTGATGTCACAGTTTATTATGAAGCACAGTGATGTCAGTTTATTATGAAGCACAGTGATGTCACAGTTTATTATGAAGCACAGTGATGTCACAGTTTATTATGAAGCACAGTGATGTCAGTTTATTATGAAGCACAGTGATGTCACAGTTCATTATGAAGCACAGTGATGTCAGTTTATTATGAAGCACAGTGATGTCACAGTTTATTATGAAGCACAGTGATGTCACAGTTTATTATGAAGCACAGTGATGTCACAGTTTATTATGAAGCACAGTGATGTCAGTTTATTATGAAGCACAGTGATGTCACAGTTTATCATGAAGCACAGTGATGTCACAGTTTATTATGAAGCACAGTGATGTCACAGTTTATTATGAAGCACAGTGATGTCACAGTTTATTATGAAGCACCGTGATGTCACAGTTTATTATGAAGCACAGTGATGTCAGTTTATTATGAAGCACAGTGATGTCGCAGTTTATTATGAAGCACAGTGATGTCACAGTTTATTATGAAGCACAGTGATGTCAGTTTATTATGAAGCACAGTGATGTCACAGTTTATTATGAAGCACAGTGATGTCGCAGTTTATTATGAAGCACAGTGATGTCGCAGTTTATTATGAAGCACAGTGATGTCGCAGTTTATTATGAAGCACAGTGATGTCACAGTTTATTATGAAGCACAGTGATGTCACAGTTTATTATGAAGCACAGTGATGTCACAGTTTATTATGAAGCACAGTGATGTCGCAGTTTATTATGAAGCACAGTGATGTCGCAGTTTATTATGAAGCACAGTGATGTCGCAGTTTATTATGAAGCACAGTGATGTCAGTTTATTATGAAGCACAGTGATGTCGCAGTTTATTATGAAGCACAGTGATGTCGCAGTTTATTATGAAGCACAGTGATGTCGCAGTTTATTATGAAGCACAGTGATGTCGCAGTTTATTATGAAGCACAGTGATGTCGCAGTTTATTATGAAGCACAGTGATGTCACAGTTTATTATGAAGCACAGTGATGTCACAGTTTATTATGAAGCACAGTGATGTCACAGTTTATTATGAAGCACAGTGATGTCACAGTTTATTATGAAGCACAGTGATGTCACAGTTTATTATAAAGCACAGTGATGTCACAGCTTATTATGAAGCACAGTGATGTCACAGCTTATTATGAAGCACAGTGATGTCACAGCTTATTATGAAGCACAGTGATGTCACAGTTTATTATGAAGCACAGTGATGTCACAGTTAATTATGAAGCACAGTGATGTCAGTTTATTATGAAGCACAGTGATGTCACAGTTTATTATGAAGCACAGTGATGTCACAGTTCATTATGAAGCACAGTGATGTCACAGTTTATTATGAAGCACAGTGATGTCACCGTTTATTATGAAGCACAGTGATGTCACAGTTTATTATGAAGCACAGTGATGTCACAGTTTATTATGAAGCACAGTGATGTCACAGTTTATTAAGAAGCACAGTGATGTCACAGTTTATTATGAAGCACAGTGATGTCACAGCTTATTATGAAGCACAGTGATGTCACAGCTTATTATGAAGCACAGTGATGTCACAGCTTATTATGAAGCACAGTGATGTCACAGTTTATTATGAAGCACAGTGATGTCACAGTTTATTATGAAGCACAGGGATGTCACAGTTTATTATGAAGCACAGGGATGTCACAGTTTATTATGAAGCACAGTGATGTCACAGTTTATTATGAAGCACAGTGATGTCACATTTTAGTATGAAGCACAGTGATGTCACAGTTTATTA
Organism: Hyla sarda; assembly: GCF_029499605.1. Lineage (NCBI taxonomy): Eukaryota > Metazoa > Chordata > Amphibia > Anura > Hylidae > Hyla > Hyla sarda. Next base: position 178,979,832 of record NC_079191.1, read on the forward strand.
TGAAGCACAGTGATGTCACAGCTTATTATGAAGCACAGTGATGTCACAGTTTAATATGAAGCACAGTGATGTCACAGTTTATTATGAAGCACAGTGATGTCACAGTTTATTATGAAGCACAGTGATGTCACAGTTTATTATGAAGCACAGTGATGTCACAGTTTATTATGAAGCACAGTGATGTCACAGTTTATTATGAAGCACAGCGATGTCACAGAGACTACAGAATGTACAACTGTACGTATGATGAAGATGGCGGGATGCTATCGAAACGTCACACATACATGGGGGAATAAAACACTTTGTTTTTGCACCTTATCTGGGAGTGCCGCTGGATCTTTAGTTTTGTAGATAGATAGATGATATATAGATAGATAGATAGATAGATAGATAGATATGAGATAGATAGATAGAAAGATAGATAGATACATAAATAGATGGATATAGATAGATAGATATGAGATAGATAGATAGATAGAAGATAGATAGATAGATATGAGATAGATAGATATGAGATAGATAGATATAAGATAGATAGATATGAGATAGATAGATATGATATAGATAGATAGATATGAGATAGATAGATATGAGATAGATAGATAGGAGATAGATAGATATGAGATAGATAGATATGAGATAGATAGATAGGAGATAGATAGATAGGAGATAGATGGATAGATTAAAAAAAAACTCCAGAAGAGCAGCACAACAAAATGAAGAAAACCGATGCAATGGTGCACGCTGGGTGTGGACCTTGGTGAGAGGTTCGCTTGTACTAGAAAAAAGCAAGAGACCAGCAGCACACAGAAAAATTAGTGCAAAAAAGGTGGAGATTTATTGCATTATCCCAGTGTACAAGCTCCTTGAGAACGGCGACGAGAGGTCGTTGAAACGTCACTTCTTTTGTACACTGGGATAATGCAATAAATCTCCACCTTTTTTGCACTAATTTTTCTGTGTGCCGCTGGTCTCCTGATTTTTTATTTTTATTTGGATAGATAGATAGATAGATAATAGATAGATGATTGATATAGATCAGTGTTTCCCAACTAGGGGGGCCTCCAGCTGTTGCAAAACTACAACTCCCAATATGCTCATAAAGCCAAAGGAATGCTGGGAGTTGTAGTTTTGCAACAGCTGGAGGCCCCCTGGTTGGGAAACTGATCTATCTATCTATATCAAATAAATGTATCTATATCATATCCATCTATCTATATGATATCCATCTATCTCCTATCTATCTATCTATCTATCTATCTGTCTATATCATATCTATCTATCATCTATCTATCTATATCATATCTATCATCTATCGATCTGTCTATCATCTATCTATCCATCTATTTATGTATCTTTCTATACATCATCTCTCTATCTATATATCATCTATTTATCTATCTTTCTATCTATCTCATATATATATATACAGTGGTCCCTCAACATATGATATTAATTGGTTCCAGGAGAACCATCATATGTTGAAACCATCATATGTCGAGTACATATGTCTATGTAAAAATAGTAATTGGTTCTGGGGCCTCGGAACCATTGTATGTTGAATACATATCTCTATGGGAAACTGCTAATTGGTTCTGGGATGACCATTGTATGTGGAGTGTATGGGGAGTGTTTAACAAACCAGGGTACCGCCAGCTGTTGCACAACTACAACTCCCAGCATGCATGTACAGCCATTGACTGTCTGGGCATGCTGGGAGTTATAGTTTTGCAACAGCTGGAGGCACACTGATAGGGAAACATTGATGTATGGGGTGTATAGTGTGTCTATGTATTGTATGTGATGTGTGACATCGCATACAGTACTGTACAGTTCTTTAAATACCTTCAGGGGGGACAGAATGTCCTCCATTACCATCCTGCCGACTACAGCTCTATAGGAAAGGAAGGGGAGCAGATCATTGGATGCCTGCAGCAAGATGCTGCAGGCTATTGGCTATGGCTGCACTGGGGGGCGGGGCTTACACGGAGCTCACAGTGGAAGCCTGTATGAGTTAGCAGGACAGCATGTGAGTAACAGGAGGCAGAACGGGGCACACGGGGACATTATACAACTATCTGTCATTTGCTGAAGTTGTCAGCGCTGTCAGATAGCTGTTTGTACGATGACCCCGACACACAGCAGCATCATATGTCGAGGCTGCCTTCAACATACGATGGGCTCTGAGAGGCCATCATATATTGAAATGATCATATGTCGGGGCCATCATAAGTCGAGGGATCACTGTATATAAATATATATGTATATTTATGTATCTATCTATCTATATATCATCCATCTACCTATCTATCTCTCATATATATTTATCTATCTATCTCCCCTCTATCTGAGTTAGATAGATAGATAGATATGAGATAGATAGATAGATAGATATGAGATATATAGATATGAGAGAGATAGATAGATAGATATGAGATAGATAGATATGAGATAGATATGAGAGATAGATAGATAGATATGAGATAGATAGATATGACAGATAGATAGATATCAGATAGATAGATATGAGAAAGATAGATAGATAGATGCATAAATAGATGGATATAGATAGATGGATAGATATGAGATAGATAGATATGAGATAGATACATAATAGATTGATAGATAGATAGATCAGTGTTTCCCAACCTGGGGGCCTCCAGCTGTTGCAAAACTACAACTCCCAGTATGCTCATAAAGCCAAAGGAATGCTGGGAGTTGTAGTTTTGCAACAGCTGGAGGCCCCCTGGTTGGGAAACACTGAACTACCTCCCACTGTCTCCTACAACTTTCCCCCTCTCCCCCAAGCAAGTTACTTACTTTAAAAGGGCAGCATCAGCAGCGGGCATTGGGCAGGTAAGTCTTCCATACTGGTGGTGTCCGGGCCTGTATACACACAGCGGGCCTGCTCCACAAGGTCCAGCAGCAGCATACAGGGGAGTGAGAGAGGGGGAGGAGCTTCCTGTCTGCTCTTCCCAGTCTGCATAGCGCGGCCCCTGCGTGGTGACAGGGCTGCTGGCTGAAGATTTATTTAAAAAAAGGATGCCGGAGTAGATGGCTCCGGGGGGGCGGGAGGTGCAGCGGGGGCTCGGGCCCCTTACTGGTGTCCATGAGAACTGCTAGTGACCTACTGCTGCAAGGGGGGCACAAGGAGGGGAGGGGGCAATCTTTTCTCTTTCCTCTTTGTTGTCCTCTGTTTGTTTGTGTTACTGGTGTTTAGTTGTCCCGGGGTCGGGTTCTGAATGACTCTACTAATGAATCCTGCCAGACTGTCCTAGAGATTTATACTGTTATATTTATGTTCTCCTTATTGCTTACCGATGTCTGGGATTGGTTTGGATTCTTGCTGTTATTTGCATGTACTCTGTGTCCCCTTATTTCTGTATTCTAAAACTTTAATAAAAATTTACAGTTTAACCCCTTCCCGCTATTGGACGTATGCATACGTCCAGGCGAATTACACGTTCGCGCAAATGGACGTATGCATACGTCCAAGCGATCTCCTGCTCTGCCGCGGGCAGCGCAGGAGATCGCGGGTGGGACTCAGCTGTCAATCACAGCCGGAGTCCCACCGCAGCTGCCGGGGCCGCGATCGTGCCGGTCCCAGCAGCATTAACCCCATAGATGCCGTGATCAGTTCTGATCACGGCATCTACGGTGTTTGCAGGGGGAGCGCTCTCCCCCTGCCCATCAATCGCGGCGCCGCGATAAAATAAGGGGGATCGGGGGTGTCCAAGACACCCTCGATCCCCCTTGAAGAGATAGGAGTGAGGTGGCAGGGTTGCCACCCCTCCTATCCCTGCTATTGATCGGCGGAGCGGCCGACCAATAGCAGACTGGGGGCGGGGGGTTTAAAGTTCGGTTCCCCCCGCTATGCCCACCCATCATAGTGTCCGGGCACAGCGGGGGGAACCGTGTAATAGCGGCGGCGGCAGCGGCGGTCACTTACCCGGCGGCAGCTGTGATCACGGCGGCGGTGGAGGTAAGTATGATGCCGCGTGTCCAGGAGTCTGTTGCCTAGCAACATCTGCAGGGCGACAGTTTAGAGAGTGGTCTCTAAACTGTCGCCCTCCAGATGTTGCAAAACTACAACTCCCACCATGCCTTGACAGCTGTTTGCTGTGTTGGCATGCTGGGAGTTGTAGTTTTGCAAGATTTAGAGGGGTTCAGGCTGGAGATCACTGACAGTGGTCTCTAAACTGTAGCCCTCCAGATATTACAAAACTACAACTCCCAGCATGCCCAGACAGCAGTTTGCTGTCTTAGCATGCTGAGATTTGTAGTTTTGCAACATCTGGAGGGCCACAGTTTAGAGACCACTGTCAGTGATCTCCAGCCTGAACCCCTCTAAATCTTGCAAAACTACAACTCCCAGCATTCAGGAACAGCAAATGGCTGTCTCGGCATGCTGGGAGTTGTACTTGCGTGCCTCCAGCTGTTGCATAACTACATCTCCCAGCATTCCCTTTGGCAATCAGTACATGCTGAGAGTTGTAGTTCTGCAACAGCTGGAGGCACACTGGTTGGGAAATACCGAGTTAGGTAATAGGTTCTATTACCTAACTCAGTATTTTCCAACCAGTGTGCCTCCAGCTGTTGCAAAACTACAACTCCCAGCATGCACGTTCTGTCAGTGCATGCTGGGAGTTGTAGTTCCCCCCCCCCTCCCATGTGAATGTACAGGTTACATTTACACTGGCGACGGATTACAGTGAGTTCCCTGCTTCAAGTTTGAGCTGCAGCCGCAGCTCAAACTCCTAGCGGGAGACTCAGTGTAATCCGCCGTCAGTGTGAATGTAACCTAAAAACACTACACTAACATAAAATAAAGAGTAAAACACTACATATACACACGTACACTGCCCCCCCCCACCACCCCTTCCCCCCCAATAAAAATGAAAAACGTATCCTACAGCAGTGTTTCCAAAACGCAGCCTCCAGCTGTTGCAAAACAAAAACTCCCAGCATTTCCGGACAGCCATTGACTGTCCAAGCATGCTGGGAGTTTAGCAACAGCTGGAGGCACCCTGTTTGAGAATCACTGGTGTAGAATACCCCTATGTCCACCCCTATGCAAATGCCTAATTTAGGCCTCAAATGCGCATGGCGGTCTCTCACTTCGGAGCCCTGGCGTATTTCAAGGTAACAGTTTAGGGCCACATATGGGGTATCGCCGTACTCGGGAAACATTGCCTAACAAATTTTGGGGGCTTTTTCTCCTTTTACCCCTCATGAAAAGGTAAAGTTGGGGTCTCCACCAGCATGTTAGTGTAAAAAAAAAACATTTTTGTACACTAACATACTGGTGTTGCCCCATACTTTAAAATTTCACAAGCGGTAAAAGAAAAAAAGCCTCCAAAATTTGTAACGCAATTTCTCCTGAGGACGGAGATACCCCATATGTGGGCGCAAAGTGTTCTGGGGGCGCACAACAACGCTCAGAAGGGAGAGTGCACCATGTAAATTTGAGGTCTAAATTGGTGATTTGCACAGGGGTGGCTGATTTTACAGCGGTTCTGACATAAGTGCAAAACAATAAATACCCACATGTGACCCCATTTTGGAAACTGCACCCCTCACGGAATGTAACAAGGGGTACAGTGAGCATTTACACCCCACAGGTGTCTGACAGATCTTTGAAACAGGGGTCTGTGAAAATGAAAAATAAAATTTAATTTGCACAGCCCACTGTTCCAAAGATCCGTCAAATGCCAGTGGGGTGTAAATTCTCCCTGCACCCCTTATTACCTTCCGTGAGGGTTGTAGTTTTAAAAATGGGGTCACATGTGGGGGGGTCCACTGTTCTGGCACCACGGGGGGGCTTTGGAAATGCACATGGCCAAATTCTCTCTCCAAAAGCTCAATGATGCTCCTTCTCTTCTGAGCATTGTAGTTCGCCCCCAGTGCACTTCACGTTCACTTATTGGGTATTTCCATACTCAGAAGAGATGGGGTTACAAATTTTGGGGGGTATTTTCTGCTATTATCCCTTGTAAAAATGTAAAATTTGGGGGAAAATAAGCATTTTAGTGTAAAAAATATATTTTTTTTTTACATATGCAAAAGTCGTGAAACACCTGTGGGGTATTAAGGTTCACTTTACCCCTTGTTACGTTCCCCAAGGGGTCTAGTTTCCAAAATGGTATGCCATGTGTTTTTTTTTTTCTGTCCTGGCACCATAGGTGCTTCCTAAATGCGGCATGCCCCCAGAGCAAAATTTGCTTCCAAAAAGCCAAATGTGACTCCTTCTCTTCTGAGACCTGTAGTGCGCCAGCAGAGCACTTTTCATCCCCATATTGGGTGTTTTCTGAATCGGGAGAAATTGGGCTTCAAATTTTGGGGGGTATTTTCTGCTATTACCTTTTTTAAAAATGTAAAATTTTTGCTAAACCAAGCATTTTTGGTAAAAATTTTTTTTTTTTTTTTACATATGCAAAAGTCGTGAAACACCTGTGGGGTATTAAGGTTCACTTTATCCCTTGTTACGTTCCTCAAGGAGTCTAGTTTCCAAAATGGTATGCCATGTCATTTTTTTTTTGCTGTCCTGGCACCATAGGGGCTTCCTAAATGCAACATGCCCCCCGAGCAAAATTTGCTCTCAAAAAGCCAAATATGACTCCTTCTCTTCTGAGCATTGTAGTTCGCCCGTAATGCACTTCAGCTCAACTTATGGGGTACCTCCATACTCAGAAGAGATGGGGTTACAAATTTTGGGGGGTATTTTCTGCTATTAACCCTTGCAAAAATGTGAAATTTGGGGGGAAACACACATTTTAGTGAAAAATTATTATTTTTTTTTTACATATGCAAAAGTCATGAAACACCTGTGGGGTATTAAGGCTCACTTAATTCCTTGTTACGTTCCTCAAGGGGTCTAGTTTCCAAAATGGTATGCCATGTTTTTTTGTTTTTGCTGTTTTGGCACCATAGGGGCTTCCTAAATGCAACATGCCCCCAAAAAAACATTTCAGAAAAACGTACTCTCCAAAATCCCCTTGTCGCTCCTTCGCTTCTGAGCCCTCTACTGCGCCCGCCGAACAATTAACATAGACATATGAGGTGTATGCTTACTCGAGAGAAATTGGGCTACAAATTCAAGTATAAATTTTATCCTTTTACCCCTTGTAAAAATTCAAAAATTGGGTCTACAAGAACATGCAAGTGTAAAAAATGAAGATTTTGAATTTTCTCCTTCACTTTGCTGCTTTTCCTGTGAAACACCTAAAGGGTTAAAACGCTTACTGAATGTCATTTTGAATACTTTGGGGGGTGTAGTTTTTATAATGGGGTCTTTTATGGGGTATTTCTAATATGAAGACCCTTCAAATCCACTTCAAACCTGAACTGGTCCATGAAAAATAGCGAGTTTGAAAATTTTGTGAAAAATTGTAAAATTGCTGCTGAACTTTGAAGCCCTCTGGTGTCTTCCAAAAGTAAAAACTCATAAATTTTATGATGAAAATATAAAGTAGACATATTGTATATGTGAATCCAAAAAAAAAATATTTGGAATATCCATTTTCCTTACAAACAGAGAGCTTCAAAGTTAGAAAAATGCTAAATTTTCAATTTTTTCATCAAATTTTGGGATTTTTCACCAAGAAAGGATGCAAGTTACCACAAAAATTTACCACTATGTTAAAGTAGAATATGTCACGAAAAAACAATCTCGGAATCAGATTGATAAGTAAAAGCATTCCAGAGTTATTAATGTTTAAAGTGACAGTGGTCAGATGTGCAAAAAAGGGCTGCGTCCTAGAGGTGAAAATGGGCTGTGTCCTTAAGGGGTTAAAAAAAATAATAATACCAATATACACTAAAAAAATTATGCCACCACACAAAGACTGGATAATACCACAATACTGAGTAAATACCACTATACATGGACTAAGAATACCAATAATACCAGCATACAAATAATACTGATGGATCAGGAACACACTATACATCACACAGTGACTGACTACTGCACCGTACTGCTACTGAATAAAACCACTGTACAAAGCCATCTATTCCCCCCAGAGGGAGAACTGTACACAGGATCTACATTAGGGATCGACCGATATTGATTTTTTAGAGCCGATACCGATAACCTGTGAACTTTCAGGCCGATAACCGATAACTTATACCGATATTCCCCCCTTGTAGACAGCAGGCCCCATCCCCTTGTAGACAGCAGGGACCCCCCCTTGTAGACAGCAGGCCCCCCTCCTCTTGTAGACAGCTCATCTGCGGCTGTCCTCGGGTGTTGCCGCTCCGCTGTTCCGTTCTTCCGATTGCATCATGGCGTCCAATGGAGGAGCATGTGACATACACGTCACTCTGCTTCCTCCGTAGCGTTACGCTGGGTGCAGGGGAGGAGGAGTGACGTGTGTCACATGCTCCTCCATAGGACGCCATGATATGATCGGGAGAACGGGACAGCGGAGCGGGCCCGCACAGCAGCAGGTATTGGGGGAGCAAGCGCTGGACACATTATCGGCATTATTGGCAAGGTTAGATGCCGATACCGATAACTTAAAAAATCATGAATATCGGCCAATAAAATCGGGCGATCCGATAATCGGTCGATCCCTAATCTACATACCATATAAGTGATTATATACAGGACCATCTAGTGGTATATACTAGCTATACACAGGATCTGTATACCAAATATGTGATTAATATATACAGGAACATCTAGTGGTATATAGTGTGATAGATGTATGTGTGTATATATAAATTTGATATACTGTATATGTAAAATGCCCATTTAAGATGAAGACTCCATACTTCTGTTACTTGTCCACTCCTCCCCCCATCTACTCTCTCCTATCTCGGCCCCCACCATCGTGTAGAGTAATTTGAGAGCCACGAGGTCAAGGCACATGCCCCATGCTATTTGCTCACTCCCTATATGCTAGAACATACCACTAGTGAGGGTGGGAACTTATGTTAATGACAAAGGTGATATAACGATGTGAAGGACTGAATAAAGGGGGAGAAGCATCTGAAACCGACATGGCTCTGTTTGATTTACTTCGCTATACTTCGGTATATACATTCTGTATACGGATTTGGCCGGGAGTAAGATAGCTACAAGAACATTGATAGAATCCACTTAAGATGGCGCTCAACGTGGGGCCTGGGCTATAGGCCTCATGTGCAAGTCGCGAAACCCAGACCAGATGGATTGAACAAAGGCGGACGCAGACGGGATTTGATCAACTCCAGGGGTACGGTAGGACATACTTGTACCTAGCCAAAAGTACTCCCCTTTGTTTTGTCTTGCTGATCTAGTCGACTTACACGTGACCTACCAGAGAGAGACAGGTAATAATTCTTGCCCAGAGCCAATTACCCATGTAACTGTCATAAAAGTAGCTATCTACTGCCCGAGTGTTTATGAAATGTGAGTGAGTACGTAGGATCCTGGCGGGAAGGACTGGGTCATAATCGGGGAATAAATTGCAAAGTAAATTGTCTGATTATATTATAGGAGTAACCAGAGACGAAGTTTGGCCAAGGAGAATAAAATAAAACGTAAAATAAATTAAAAAGTGATCACTATTTAATTAATGAATATTACCTTAAGCATTTAAAATCAGCTAATAGTTTATTGATTATAAATAATGCCCATTGAAGGTGATCTTTTTCCCAATTTTTGAAAGAGTACTGTATATTTTTATTCTTTTACATTTTTTTTTTGGGTGAGAATGTGGGCCCTGTGTGTTGTATGTTGAGTATTTGTAAATGTTGGTATTGTTGCATGTGTATGGTATGTCTCCATGTAGACACTGATTGCTCAAAAGTTATTGAGAAATGACCAAACCGAAAAGAAGGACAAAAAGCCAGACTCAAAGGCAGGGGTGTACCTAGAGCATTTGGCACCCGAGGCGGACCCTTTGTTTGGCACCCCCCCCCCCCCTTAATTACACCCCCCTCCCTCTCCCCCCTTTATTTACTCCCTCCTCCCCCCCCCCCTTAATTACACCCCCTCCCAGGAGCGGACTGACAACACTCAGGGCCCACGGACCAAAAAAAAGCAAGGGCCCCTACTAGGCTCTGCAGCTCGTCAATCTTCTGCCACGCCCCTATTCCACCTAAATCCCACACACAATAAACTAAAATTTATATATATAAGAAACACTTCAACATAGGTAAATTTCTATGACCAATAATACTGGTATACAAGGAGTAAATATATACCACCACACAATAACTGGATAATTCTGCCATACTGTACTGAATAAAACCACTATACACAGACCAGTATACTTTAACCCCTTAACGACGCAGGACGTATATTTACATCCTGCGCCGGCTCCCGCGATATGAAGCGGGATCGCGCCGCGATCCTGCATCATATCGCTTCGGTCCCGGCGCTCATCAACGGCCGGGACCCGCGGCTAATACCACACATCGCCGATCGCGGCGATGTGCGGTATTAACCCTTTAGAAGCGGCGGTCAAAGCTGACCGCCGCTTCTAAAGTGAAACTGAAAGTATCCCGGCTGCTCAGTCGGGCTGTTCGGGACTGCCGCGGTGAAATCGCGGCGTCCCGAACAGCTGATCGGACACCGGGAGGGCCCTTACCTGCCTCCTCGGTGTCCGATCGACGAATGACTGCTCCGTGCCCGAGATGCAGGCAGGGACCTATAACACTGCAAAAAAAAATGTAAAAAAAAGTGTTAATAAAGGTCATTTAACCCCTTCCCTAATAAAAGTTTGAATCACCCCCCTTTTCCCATAAAAAAAATAAAACCGTGTAAAAAAATAAAAATAAACATATGTGGTATTGCCGCGTGCGTAAATGTCCGAACTATAAAAATATATCATTAATTAAACCGCACGGTCAATGGCGTACGCGCAAAAAAATTCCAAAGTCCAAAAAAGCGTATTTTGGTCACTTTTTATACCATTAAAAAAATGAATAAAAAGTGATCAAAAAGTTCGATCAAAACAAAAATCATACCGATAAAAACTTCAGATCACGGCGCAAAAAATTAGTCCTCATACCGCCCTGTACGTGGAAAAATAAAAAAGTTATAGGGGTCAGAAGATGACATTTTTAAACGTATAAATTTTCCTGCATGTAGTTATGATTTTTTCCAGAAGTGCGACAAAATCAAACCTATATAAGTAGGGTATCATTTTAACCGTATGGACCTACAGAATAATGATATGGTGTAATTTATACCGAAATATGCACTGCGTAGAAACGGAAGCCCCCAAAAGTTACAAAATGGCGTTTTTTTTTTCGATTTTGTTGCACAATTATTTTTTTTTTCCGTTTCGCCGTGCATTTTTGGGTAAAATGACTAATGCCACTGCAAAGTAGAATTGGCGACGCAAAAAATAAGCCATAATATGGATTTTTAGGTGGAAAATTGAAAGGGTTATGATTTTTAAAAGGTAAGGAGGAAAAAACGAAAGTGCAAAAACGGAAAAACCCTGAGTCCTTAAGGGGTTAAAGGATCTGTATAAGTGATTATATACACGACCATATGGCGGTAGATATCAGCTGTACACAGGATGTGTATACCATATAAGTGATTACAGTTACATTTTGGGACTCACAATTACGTCTTTTCTGATCAGCGGCGTCCTCTTTCCTTTTCTTCTCAGTCTGGATAAGACCGCCATGTGGATCTCTTAACATCTGCAGGAAAAACATGTCAGACTCTGCATTTTTCCAGTGCCCTCCTCTGCACAATCTTTCCATCTATAGGCCCACAAACTGTAATAATGCCCTCCTTGGTGTCCTGCACAGTAAACGGGCAGGTAGGTAGGTAGCCAGGTAAATAGGTAACTAGGTAGGTAGATCAGGAAGCCAGATATGTAGGTAGGTGACAAGTTAGGTAGGTAGGGGGCTAGCTAGGTAGTTAGGCAGCTATGTATGAAGGCCAGGTATGTACATAGTTAGGTAGCTGGGTATGTAGGTAAGTAGTTAGGCATCCAGGTATAAAGTTAGGTAGCCCCCCTTCCCTGTAGGTATAGGCAGCAGAGTTAAACCCCCTTCCCAATAGGTATAGGAAGAGTTAACCCCCCTTTCTCCTTAGGTATAGGCAGCAGAGCCCCCCCCCCCTTTCCCCATAGGTATAGGCAGAGTAAAAAAAAAAAAAAAACTCCCCCCGTTTCCCATAGGTATAGGCAGAGTTAAACCCCTTTTTTCCCATAGGTATAGGCAGATTCACCCCCCCCCCCTCTTCCCAATTGGTGTTGGCAGTTACCCCCCTCTTCCCCATTGGTATAGGCAGAGTTGCCCCCCTCTTCCCCATTGGTATAGGCAGTTACCCCCCCCCCCCTTTCCCCATAGGTATAGGCAGAGTTACCTCCCCCCCCTCTTTCCCATAGGTATAAGCAAGTACACCCCCCCTCTTTCCCATAGGTATATGCAGTTACCCCCCCCTCTTTCCCATAGGTATATGCAGTTACACCCCCCCTCATTCCCATAGGTATATGCAGTTACACCCCCCCTCTTTCCCATAGGTATGTGCAGTTACACCCCCCCCCTCATTCCCATAGGTATATGCAGTTACACCCCCCCCCTTTCCCATAGGTATATGCAGTTACACCCCCCCTTTCCCATAGGCATATGCAGTTACACCCCCCCTTCCCATAGGTATATGCAGTTACACCCCCCCCCCATTTCCCATAGGTATATGCAGTTACACCCCCCCCCCTTTCCCATAGGTATATGCAGTTACACCCACCCTTTCCCATTGGTATATGCAGTTACACCCCCCTTTCCCATAGGTATATGCAGTTACACCCCCCCCCTTTCCCATAGGTATATGCAGTTACACCCCCCTTTCCCATAGGTATATGCAGTTACACCCCCCTCTTTCCCATAGGTATATGCAGTTGCACCCCCCTCTTTCCCATAGGTATATGCAGTTACACCCCCCCCCTTTCCCATAGGTATATGCAGTTATACCCCCCCTTCTTTCCCATAGGTATATGCAGTTACACCCCCCCCTCTTTCCCATAGGTATATGCAGTTACACCCCCCTCTTTCCCATAGGTATATGCAGTTACACCCCCCTCTTTCCCATAGGTATATGCAATTAAACCCCCCTCTTTCCCATAGGTGTATATGCAATTACCCCCCCCTTTTCCATAGGTATATGCAATTAAACCCCCCCTTTCCCATAGGTATATGCAGTTACACCCCCCCCCCCTTTCCCATAGGTATATGCAGTTACATCCCCCCTTTCCCATAGGTATATGCAGTTACACCCCCCCCCCTCTTTCCCATAGGTATATGCAGTTGCACCCCCCTCTTTCCTATAGGTATATGCAGTTACACCCCCCCTTTCCCATAGGTATATGCAGTTACACCCCCCCTACTTTCCCATAGGTATATGCAGTTACCCCCCCCCCTCTTTCCCATAGGTATATGCAGTTACACCCCCCTCTTTCCCATAGGTATATGCAGTTACACCCCCCTCTTTCCCATAGGTATATGCAGTTAAACCCCCTCTTTCCCATAGGTGTATATGCAGTTACACCCCCCCTTTCCCATAGGTGTATATGCAGTTACACCCCCCCTTTCCCATAGGTATATGCAGATACACCCCCCCCTTTCCCATAGGTATATGCAGTTACACCCCCCTCTTTCCCATATGTATATGCAGCTACACCCCCCCCCTCTTCCTCATAGGTATATGCAGTTACGTCCCCCCCTTTCCCATAGGTATATGCAGATACACCCCCCGCTTTCCCATAGGTATATGCAGTTACACCCCCCTCTTTTCCATAGGTATATGCAGTTGCACCCCCCTCTTTCCCATAGGTATATGCAGTTACACCCCCCTTCTTTCCCATAGGTATATGCAGTTACACCCCCCCTCTTTCCTATAGGTATATGCAGTTACACCCCCCTCTTTCCCATAGGTTTATGCAGTTACACCCCCCCTCTTTCCCATAGGTATATGCAGTTAAACCCCCCTCTTTCCCATAGGTGTATATGCAGTTACACCCCCCCTTTCCCATAGGTATATGCAGTTACACCCCCCCTTTCCCATAGGTATATGCAGTTACGCCCCCCCTTTCCATTGGTATATGCAGTTACCCCCCCCCCCCCCATTTCCCATAGGTATATGCAGTTACACCCCCCCTCTTTCCCATAGGTATATGCAGTTGCACCCCCTCTTTCCCATAGGTATATGCAGTTACACCCCCCTTTCCCATAGGTATATGCAGTTACACCCCCCCTACTTTCCCATAGGTATATGCAGTTACACCCCCTCCCTCTTTCCCATAGGTATATGCAGTTACACCCCCCTCTTTCCCATAGGTATATGCAGTTACACCCCCCTCTTTCCCATAGGTATATGCAGTTACACCCCCCCTTTCCCATAGGTGTATATGCAGTTACACCCCCCCTTTCCCATAGGTATATTCAGATACACCCCCCTTTCCCATAGTTTTCTGCAGTTACGCCCCCCCTTTTCCCATAGGTATATGCAGATACACCCCCCTTTCCCATAGGTATATGCAGTTACACCCCCTCCTTTCCCATAGGTATATGCAGATACACCCCCCCTTTCCCATAGGTATATGTAGTTACACCCCCCTCTTTCCCATATGTATATGCAGCTACACCCCCCCCTCTTCCCCATAGGTATATGTAGAGTAACCCCCCCTCCCCTTCCCCATAGGTATATGTAGAGTAACCCCCCCCCCACCTATAGGTATATGTAGAGTAACCCCCCTCCCCTTCCCCATAGGTATATGTAGAGTAACCCCCCTCCCCTTCCCCATAGGTATATGTAGAGTAACCCCCCTCCCCTTCCCCATAGGTATATGTACAGTAACCCCCTCCCCTTCCCCATAGGTATATGTAGAGTAATCCCCCCTCCCCTTCCCCATAGGTATATGTAGAGTAACCCCCTTCCCCTTCCCCATAGGTATATGTAGAGTAACCCCCCCTCCCCTCCCCTATAGGTATATGTAGAGTAACCCCCCCCCTCCCCATTGGTATTTGTAGAGTAACCCCCCTCCCCTTCCCCATAGGTATATGTAGAGTAACCCCCCCCTTCCCTTCCCCATAGGTATATGTAGAGTAACCCCCCCCTCCCCTTCCCCATAGGTATATGTAGAGTAACCCCCCTCCTCTCCTACAGGTATATGTAGAGTAACCCCCCCCTCCTCCCCTATAGGTATATGTAGCGTAACCCCCCTCCCCCATAGGTGTATGTAGAGTAACCCCCCCTCCTCCCCTATAGGTATATGTAGAGTAACCCCCCCTCCTCCCCTATAGGTATATGTAGAGTAACCCCCCTCCCCTATAGGTATATATGTAGAGTAACCCCCCCTCCCCTTCCCCATAGGTATATGTAGAGTAACCCCCCCCTCCTCCCCTATAGGTATATGTAGAGTAACCCCCCCTCCCCCATAGGTATATGTAGAGTAACCCCTCCCCTTCCCCATAGGTATATGCAGGGTTAAAAATAAAATAAAAAAGGATGCTCACCTGATATCCCACGCAGCGATCTCCTCAGCTGCAGGGCCCGCATCTTCTCCCCTCCACAGTACAGGTGCCGATGAGTGACATCATCGGCGCCTGTACTGCGTGCTGTGTGGGGGCGGAGGTCACGTCTCCTCTGTGTAGCTATGGCTCACACAGAGGGGACGCCTTCTCCTGTGTGTGCGTGTATCGCGCATACAGGAGAAGGCACCGCTGTCTGCTGGGGATCTGGGACGAGTGTCCCGGATCCTCAGTAGTGGTGGCGGCGACGGCCTGTCCGCCCCTGGCACCCCCCTTGTGAGCCGCCCCCCCCCCCTTAGTACGCCACTGCTCAAAGGGGTGGTGACCAGTGACAAAGAGGAGTGGGAGGAGAAAGGCGGGGCTTATAGGAAGATTGACAGAACAGCCTTGGTCTACTGAAACACAGTCACATTAGATTGAGGAAACTACAAATCTACTGTTTAAACTTGAATGTGTTATAGTACCTGCATACACAATGTGATATACCTATACATTCTACATTGTTTTTATTTGAATAACATCAATTTTAAGTGGATAACTTTATAATGATATTTAGTGTAATACAAAGATGCTGATTGGCTTAAACTTATAAGGTAAAAAAATTCAAGAGCCATGATAGGATATCAGAGAATCCATGGTTGATGCTGAGTTATAAATGTAAGTTTGTTCCAAGTAATGTAAAGATATAATACATAAGACAGGATATATGGTGACCACACGAAGAATGAAGTTCTACTGCAATAAACCACTCGATCTGAGCTGGTGGTTCAGAGAAGTAGAGTTGAAGGTATTCACTGAGATGAGTAAGATATCTAAAGGTATGACACAATGAGTACGGGTGCACTTTAATTATCGCCCACAAGTATGGGCCTATTAAAGTAAAAGTGTTATGAATCCTTGAGCGAACCAATCTGTAGTTTGTAATTCAAGTGTTCAAAGTCCGAGAGCGGCCAGAGAAAGTGGCCATCGTAAAGATCAGAGACACATGAAGGAAACAGCCCCAGAAGCCAAGGGGACTGAATGGTGAAGGAGGCTGCCAAGGCTGCAGCGCTCCTGTTCCCCCACAATGATGATACAAAGTGTAGAGGTGGATGGGCAATGTGGAATTTTCTAGTTAGGTCTCTTGCAGGAACCAGCTATGCATGCTGAGAGAGACCAATGGAAGAAGAAAGAGATGGTACAGGGCAAAGACGGCATCCGGAGAGTTGGTAAGAAAATGTATGTGCCAGCAGTTTTGTACCCCATGGTAACATATATGATTCCATACACTAAGCCAGTGATGGTGAACCTATGGCACATGTGCCACAGGTGGTACGCCGAGCCCCCTCTGTGGGCATGCGGCCACAGGCCCCCGTCACATTCTGGACATCCCTGTGTCCCGAAAGGTCATTTCGGGACACAAGGATGTTCTGGTCACCTCTCTGCGGTCCCGCGTTAGCTTTAAAAATGGAGGGACCGCCGGGAGGTAGAGCACGCAGGGAAGTCAAGTCACTGACGTCCCGTGCGTGTGCCCGAAAGCAGAGCAGAGCGGAGCATCGGGGAGGACCGAGGATGACGCGCGCATGGTAAGTGACCAGCGGGACGTCATCTTCGGTGTTCTGACACAGACATACAGCCTCCAGCCATATACTGTATATGGCTGGAGGCTGTATGTCTGTGGGGGAACACTGCCTGTCTAATGTGGGGGAACCCTGCCTAAAGTGGGGGAACACTGCCTGCATAAGGTGGTGGAACACTGCCTGCCTAATGTGGGGGAACACTGCCTGCCTAATGTGTGGGGGAACACTGCCTGCCTAATGTGGGGGAACACTGCCTGCCTAATGTGGTGGAACACTGCCTGCCTTATGTAGGGGAACACTGCCTGCCTAATGTGGGGGAACACTGCCTGCCTAATGTGGGGGAACTTTACTGCCAACCTTGTGGGGGGAATTATACTGCCAACCTTGTGGGGGTAATCTATACTGCCAACCTTGTGGGGGGGAACTATACTGCCAACCTTGTGGGGGGAATTATACTGCCAACCTTGTGGGGGGAATTATACTGCCAACCTTGTGGGGGGAATTATACTGCCAATCTTGTGGGGGGAACTATACTACCAACCCTAATGTGAGGGGGGGGGGGGGAACTATACTGTCAACCCTAATGTGGGGGAACTATGCTGCACCCGATGTGGGGGAACTATACTGCACCCAATGTGGGGGAACTATACTGCACCCAATGTGGGGGAACTATACTGCCAACCCTAATGTGCAGGGAACTATACTGCCAACCTAATGTGGGGAACTATACTGCACCTAATGTGGAGAACTATACTGTACCTAATGTAGGGGAACTATACTGCACCTAATGTGGGGGAACTATACTGCCAACCCTAATGTGGGGGAACTATACTGCACCTAATGTGGGGGGAACTATACTGCCAACCCTAATGTGGCGGAACTATACTGCCAACCCTAATGTGTATTCTGCTTTAATTGCTGTGCTGGCACTTTGAGGGGAAAAAAGTTGGCGTGCATTACGGTTCGGGCACTCGGGCTCAAAAACGTTCGCCATCACTGCACTAAGCAACGGGGAGCTATGTGTGTAGTAATGTCAGTACATTGGGTCGCCTCAGGATTCAACAATGCAGAAAGAAGGTTTGTACAGACGTCATAATTTACATCTGACATATGACCTAGGTAAAAAAACAATAAAGGTACCTGACCAACACGCTCCATAAACATCTTACCTGTTTCAGAGAATATGAGTAGACTTCATCTAACTGCCTGGGGTAGGTCAATATCAGTATCTCCTTGTCTAATTGTACTGATCCCTAACTATAGATACAGTAAAGTATACAATTAAGAACCTTTTGTAAAACTGTACCTAGTTCAGATTCTGTGATTGTCACTCATTTCTTCAAAACCTATGCAGGAAATAAGTGAGGAAAGAGATGATTGCATATAATGATCCTGTATAGATGTATTTCTGATAACTGTTAAATCTATGTCTGTGCATAACCATAGTTGTTCCAAAGGGAAAGATAATCACAACGGATTGTTAGGAGGTGACGTTGTATGAGGAGAATCAGTAGGTGAACATGTACAAATAGCGGGATGAGTAAATGATAACTATGGTGAAGTATGGGATACTTGGGCATATGAAGTTTAGAGTCAAATTAGAAGGGAATTAAACTGGGGAATACACATTAGTCAAGACATGTCTGCCTATACACACTTCCATTACCGAACCTACAAAGAAATGTAAACCACACTTTAGAGGTAAACGTGCAGCCCCTGCTGGGAGTTTTGATCCCTTTGTGTATATTGATGTTAAGAAGTCCCAAGGGGGGCCCCAGATGAGTTTTATAGCTATAGGTCAAGTAAAAAGCCGGAGTTGAGTCAATAATATCCCAGATTTCCATGAGTAAAATTAATTATATCTATTATAACCAACAACGATTAATAGATTTCTTTGTAAATGCTCTTTAAGATCAGGCCGAACAACTAAGAGTCACATCCACTATAATATTCCAAAATGGTATGGCATAAAATATAATGTATGGTGTAATCTCAGCCAATATAGGACCAGTAAAATAACCATACTTATAATTCTAATAATCTTGCTTTGTTGTGTGTTGTGTTTTGCCTTGCCTAAAGAAGAAGTGTGAGACAACTGTCGAGAATGCCACGCCAGTGATGTCAAATGAGGACTTTGAGATTACATATGAAGCCTATACCCCATTACAGAGCTTCAGTGCCATCTATAACACCAGTGACCCATAGGGACAGCATCTGACTCCATATGTGTAAAGTCTGAGGCTAAGGGGGTCAATGGCTAAGCCATGGGTTGTTTAAAGTACAGTGAAACATTCGAGAAAACACATTGGGGCACATGAGTTAGGATGATGGAAATTAGGGAGGTAGCTAGGTCTGAGCAACATGTCAAAGTTATTTTTTAATGACAGCTACTCTTTAACCAAGCTCTGTATAATGCAATACTTGGAGCTGCACTGCCTTAGACTACATTAGTATAGTGCCTAGTGTTAAGAGCAAATTGAGTAAGGATTTAAAGGAGTTATCAGATCAGCATCCTGCAGAATTGTAAATGAAGCTTCCAATAGAGCTGAGTGTTGAATAAAAAGGTGATCCGCCATGTTGGTTGTTATTCAGCTGTGCTCCATCTGTAATATGTATATGGATCAATAATTTGTACAGCACGGATTTCTCCTTGCAGTTGTGCAGAATGGCTTTGTCTTATCCTCCGCTTCATCTAACATGTTGAAGAGGAATACAGTTAGTAGAAAAACGTTCTAACATATGACTGATTAGCCGCATTCTGGTCAACCATTATTTTATATGGACTGTTTAAAGACAATGGGGGATATTTATCAAAGTTGTCTATGTCCTGCATCAATATAGACCAAACTACAGAGGGTTAGTCTGGTCTATTGTGCACATAATTTATCAAATGGCGCACAGCTCTTGATAAATTCTGTGCACAGACTGCATGATCTATGCTTTAGTCTATATTTAAACCTGCTCCAACATGGTCTGACATTTCGGCGTACTTTCAGCCTATGCGACTTGTCGCTGAAAAGTCGCTTTTGATAAATTCAGCACCAATGCATTTTTCAATGCATTTCAGTCTAAAATAGACTTGCATGCATCATGTTCTGAAAATCCTCTAGAGCAAAAGTCGCAGAAAAGTCGCACAGATTTAGACTGCGACTTTCTGTGCGACAAATTTAGACAGGAAAAACCAGTCTAAATACTTTGATAAATCTCGCCCAATGTGTCACCTTTTTAAATGATTAAAACCATTTTCTTTCTGTTTTCTAGGCTTGCTCTGTCACCTCTGCAAAGGCCATTGTGCGGATGAGCTTAGACAATCTGATATACATGGCCCTTTTCCTCCTTATCTATAAACTAGTAAAACCTTTCACTGTATTACTGCATGTGATGATAAGGAGGACAGTGCTGGGATGTTTTCTCTACAGAACAGGAACAGTTAGTTTATTATTAGACCTTGTGGCCAGTGGTGTAGCTACCCTATAACACTGGCAGTCTAGCAAGATGTCTAAGGGAGCTGCTGCGGTGTTGAAAGTTTACGCAATTTTCCAATGTAGGTTGCATAGTATGCTACACAAAATGCATAAAAACTTAAACATGTTGATTTAAATGCTGCCAATTGCCAAGAAGGGGGAAAGCGCTACAGAAGTTTTTATCATGTGAAACTACAGCTCCCATTATGCTCTAACCAGTGGTAAGAGTACAGTGGGAGTTGTTGCTTCACTAATAATAATAACTGCAGGACTTACAGGTGACTACAGCTTTGGTGGACAGAGGTGTACCTAGTGCCTCTTGCACTCCTGGTGAGGTGCTTTATCAAAAGGTTGGTAGACAGGTATATATATACCAGGTAGGTAGCTAGGTAGATAAGTAGGTAGCTATGTAGTTATGTCCCCAGGTAAGTAGCTATGTAGATAGGTAGGTAGCTAGGTAAGTAAATAAATAGGAAGGTAAATAAGTAGGTAGCTAGGTAAATAATAGGTAACTAGGTATATAAGTAGGTAGGTATGTAAGTAAGTAGGTAGGCAGGGAAATAAGTAGAAAGTTAGGTAAATAAATAGGTTGGCAGGTAAATTAGTAGTTAGGTAGGTATATATGTGGGTGGGTGAGTAGGTAGGTAGCTAGGTTTCCATGTATGAAAAAATCTCCAGAAGAGCAGCACAACAAATTTGAGAAAAACCGATGCAATGGTGCACGCTGGATGTGCACCATTGCACAAAGGAGCTTGAGAACGGCGACGAGAGGTCGCTGAAACGTCGCTTCTTTTGTACACTGGGATAATGCAATACATTTTTCACCTTTTTTGCACCTAATCTTCTGTGTGCTGCTGGTCTCTTGTTTTTTTCTAGGTTTCCATGTGGGTAGCTAATCAGCCAGGTAGGTAGCTATGCAGGTTGGTAACCATTTAGGTAGTTATTCAGGTAAATGGGTAGGTAGCTATTCAGGTTGGTAGCCAGGTAGGTAGCTATGCAGGTTGGTAACCAGTGCACATTACCACCCACCCCTCCACCTCCACCTCTGCCTCCTCATGGTGCCCCAGACAGAATAAAAATAAAAACAACTATACTTACTTAGTGCAGGTTCCAACAATGCATCAAGCAGCTCTCTCACTCTCTTCAGGCCTGAGCCTCAGTGACCTGGTTCCCAGGCCACTATGATGACGTCACATCATTGTGCCAGCCTGCCGGGGCATCCCGTACCCCCAGCTCACACGTTGCAAAAATGTAGTGCCTGAAGCATGTAAGAGTGAATGGTGAAGTGGGGAGCTGACAGCTCCTGGTTCACCATTCTACACAGAGGCAGAGACGGGTGGAAGGGGTGAAACCACTGCAGGATTACTTCTCGCTTGGTGGTGTCACCCTGCTTGGGTGGGTGTCACCTGGTGCAGTCTGCCACTCTGCCACTCTCTTCAAGATTTCAGGATAATTTTAGAATATAGAAAATAAAATAAAAAAGTAGAAAAATAAATCAGCAAAAAATTTAAAATATGGTTAACATAAAAATGCGATTTAAACAATAGATCATTTTCTGATGACACATTTCTTTTAGGATGCATTGACACACACCGCATCCACTGCGAATTTAATTAACCCCTTAAGGACTCAGGGTTTTTCCGTTTTTGCACTTTCGTTTTTTCCTCCTTACCTTTTAAAAATCATAACCCTTTCAATTTTCCACCTAAAAATCCATATTATGGCTTATTTTTTGCGTCGCCAATTCTACTTTGCAGTGACATTAGTTATTTTACCCAAAAATGCACGGCGAAACGGAAAAAAAAAATCATTGTGCGACAAAATCGAAGAAAAAACGCCATTTTGTAACTTTTGGGGGCTTCCGTTTCTACGCAGTGCCTATTTCGGTAAAAATGACACCTTATAATTATTCTGTAGGTCCATACAGTTAAAATGATACCCTATTTATATAGGTTTGATTTTGTCGCACTTCTGGAAAAAATCATAACTACATGCAGGAAAATATATACGTTTAAAAATGTCATCTTCTGACCCCTATAACTTTTTTATTTTTCCACGTACAGGGCAGTATGAGGACTCATTTTTGGCGCCGTGATCTGAAGTTTTTATCGGTATGACTTTTGTTTTGATCGGACTTTTTGATCACTTTTTATTCATTTTTTAATGGTATAAAAAGTGACCAAAAATGTGCTTTTTTTGAATTTGGAATTTTTTTGCGCGTACGCCATTGACCGTACGGTTTAATTAATGATATATTTTTATAGTTCGGACATTTACGCATGCGGCGATACCACATATGTTTATTTTTTTTTTTTTACACTGTTTTATTTTTTTTATGGGAAAAGGGGGGTGCTTCAATCTTTTATTAGGGAAGGGGTTAAATGACCTTTATTAACACTTTTTTTTAAACTTTTTTTTTGCAGTGTTATAGCTCCCATAGGGACCTATAACACTGCACACACTGATCTTTTACACAGATCACAGGCGTGTATTAACACGCCTGTGATCAGTGTTATCGGCGCTTGACTGCTCCTGCCTGGAACTCAGGCACGGAGCAGTCATTCGCCGATCGGACACCGAGAAGGCAGGTAAGGGTCCTCCCGGTGTCCTGCCAGCTGTTCGGGACGCCGCGATTTCATAGGGCTCTGTACATCGAGGACACGCAGGGCTCTGTACACTGAGGACAAGCAGGGCTCTGTACACTAAGGACAAGCAGGGCTCTGTACACTGAGGACAAGCAGGGCTCTGTAAACAGAGGACAAGCAGGGCTCTGTACACTGTGGACAAGAAGGGCTCTGTACACTGAGGACAAGCAGGGCTCTGTACACTGAGGACAAGCAGGGCTCTGTAAACAGAGGACAAGCAGGGCTCTGTACACGAAGGACAAGCAGGACTCTGTACACTGAGGACAAGCAGGGCTCTGTAAACAGAGGACAAGCGGGGCTCTGTACACCAAGGACAAGCGGGGCTCCGTAAACACCGAGGACAAGCGGGGCTCTGTACACCGAGACAAGCGGGCCTCCGTACACCGAGGACAAGCGGAGCTCCGTACACCGAGGACAAGCAGGGCTCTGTAAACAGAGGACAAGCAGGGCTCTGTACACTGAGGACAAGCAGGACTCTGTACACTGAGGACAAGCAGGGCTCTGTAAACAGAGGACAAGCGGGGCTCTGTACACCGAGGACAAGCGGGGCTCCGTAAACACCGAGGACAAGCGGGGCTCTGTACACCGAGACAAGCGGGCCTCCGTACACCGAGGACAAGCGGGGCTCCGTACACCGAGGACAAGCAGGGCGGGCACACTGGACTTCGGCGGCAGCAGCAGTGAACTCCAGTGCTGCCGCACTTAGACACCGTGAGGTGTGTCCTAAGCGCCTCTCCCAGGCAGCCACCGCAGTTCTCTTAGACAGCCCCCAGACAGCCACTGCTACAGTGGCTGTCTGGGAGCGGAATAACGGTAACAGCTCCGGCCTGGCTCCAACATCGAAGCCGCACAGACCTAGCAGCCGCGGTGGGCCCTTTCCCCGCGCCTGGCTATTTAAAAAAAAATATATATTTTTTAGCTTTTATATGACAGGCGGCGGCTGGTCAGTCCGCCCCTGGTCACGGCACAGTCAGATATATAACTCCTATCTCTGACTGCGCCATCATATAGTGAGCGCTGAAAGGCAGGTAGAAAATAGCAACTAGTCCATTCATAAGCCACACACTTTACCTTTTTTGCCCCTTGCTTGGGTGAGGCTGAGGCCTCTTAGATTTGTTACAGAAATAGCACAGAGTATTTATGGAGGGAATTGTAGTGAGGCAGACTGTCTGCCTCACTACAGTTCCTTCCAGAAATACTCTGTGCTGCTGGGAAGCCTACCCCATCTTCTACTTGCCTTTCACCCCCCCCCCCTACATGATGGCGCAGTCAAGAGATTTAAGTTATATTTCACCTAAACAGTAACTTATATCTCAGACTGTGCCATCATGTAGGGAGCGGTGAAAGGCAGGTAGAAGATACATACAACTACAAGCCAACCACCCACCCACCTGGCCAGGCTGGCCTGTTTTTGGGTCCATGCAGATGTCCACTGAGGAAGCCGGCAGAGAGATCAGGGCACTTCTTCGACAGGGCTCTGTACACTGAGGACAAGCATGGCTCCATACACTGATCGAAAGGATAGGGGATAAGATGCCTGATCGCGGGGGTCCCACCGCTGGGGACCTCCATGATCTTGCATGCAGCACCCCGTTACAATCAGTCCCTGGAGCATGTTCGTTCCGGGTCTGATTACTGGCGATCACAGGGCCGGAACATTGTGACGTCATAGCCCCGCCCCTGTGTGACATCACGCCCCGCCCCCTCAATGCAAGCCTATGGGAGGGAGCGTGACAAAGTTTAAATAAAAAGTCCAAAAATGCTGCTTTTTTTGTCACATTTTATTAAAAAAAAATTTTTATAAAAAATTATATAAAAATTTTATATATGCAAATGTGATATCAATAAAAAGTACAGATGCAGTGCAAAAATGAGCCCTTATACTGCCCTATATACGGAAAAATGAAAGTTATAGGTGGTCAAAATAGGGCGATTGTAGATTACTGATTTTGTACAAAAAGTTTTAGAATTTTTTTTAAGCGGTATAAAAGTATCTAGCCATGGGTATCATTTTAATCGTATAAAGAACACATGTCATTTTTACCGTAAACTGTACAGTGTGAAAACGAAACCGTCCAAAATGTGCAAAATTGTGGTTTTCATCAAAATTTCCTCCCTAAAAAAATATTTTTTGGGGTTCGCCGTACATTTTATGGTAAAATGAGAGGTTTCATTCCAAAGTACAATTGGTCACACAAAAAACAAGCCCTTATATGGGTCTGTAGATGGAAATATAAAAAAGTTATGGATTTTAGAATGCGAGTAGGAAAAAACTAAAATGCAAAAATAAAATTGTCCTGGTCCTTAAAGGGGTACTCCGCCCCTAGACATCTTATCCCCTATCCAAAGGATAGGGGATAAGATGTCAGATCGCCGTGGTCCCACTGCTGGGGACTACCAAGATCGCCGCTGCGGCACTGCGCTATCATTACTGCACAGAGCGAGTTCGCTCTGCATGTAATGACGTGCAATACAGGGGCCGGAGCATCGTTACGTCAGAGCTCCGCCCCTCATGACATCACGGCCCGCACCCTCAATACAAGTCTATGTCGTCACGCCCCCTGCCATAGACTTGCATTAAGGGGACGGGCCGTGATGTCACAAGGGGCGGAGCCATGACGTCACGCTGCTCCGTCCCCTGTATCGCCCGTCATTACGCACAGAGCGAACTCTGGGGATAAGATGTCTAGGGGCAGAGTACCCCTTTAAGGTGAAAATGGGCTTGGTCCTTAAGGGGTTAATAGACTATGAAAATCAGTATGCGCATTGCTATAGGTACAATGAAAATAATGCAAAAAAGGAATAACATTTCAGCAATCCTATATATGTGAGTGCAGTCACTTGGGGCTTCTGGAATAGTTCAAAATTTTTTTTATTTATTTAATTTTTGAGGGGAGCAGCTGCCGGTGTTCTGGAAACCGAAATAGCCATACACTGAACTCCAGTACATAATGTATATTGATGCCCCAAAGACAAATGATGTTCCCAGTTAAAAAGTTGCATACCTGTTGAGCCTTTTTCTTTCCATAATGCACAAATAGGCCCAGATTTTTTAATCTAAGACAAAATATGTGTCTGATTCCCTATAGAAAATAATGACAGATCAGATTCACTTCTCAGATGGCTTGGCAGCATGAAAGTTGAGCTGTGATTGGTTGCTAAGGGCATATTACATTTCTTTTGGCTCATGTAGAATAATAAAATCTGGGCCGCAGTATTTGAAGCATAAGGCAGGGTTCACACAATGCGACTGCAGCAGTTGCATGCCATACAGCTGAAAGCCACACACAAAAGACTGCAAAAGGTTTTCTGTAAACTGTCAGTTTTGTTGCATGTATAGGTAAGTCCCATTATTTTCACGTACCTCATCTGGATTTGCTGTGAAGCTTTGAAAATTTGTGGTAAACTATTTGCATGGTTTTGCCATTCGGCACATTACTGCCTCGAAACTGCAACTTATGAACCTGGGCTACATAAAGTGCTACAGCTACATGCATGGAAGCATTGAGTTGCATACAAAGTAGTGGACTGCAGCTGTCACTCAATAGTTAAAATCATTCAATAGCTATAAAATGTCTATGTGTACTCCTAGACTTAGGGTATGTTCACACTACGGCTATGCAGTGCCCGCGGACTTCCGCGCAAAAAATGAACATGTTCTTTCTTTGCGCGGAAATTCCGCAGTGTGAACGGGTCTCGCGGAGACCCATTCACACTAATGCTAAGTTCACACCGCGGAATTCCGCCCGCAGAATTCCGTAGTGTTAACATACCCTTAGACCCATTCACAGCTGTCACTGATTTCTCCAATACCCATCACTCTATTGATGGTTTCATTTCATGGCAAGATGCAAACATTTCCATTTAATAACTGTATAAACAAACAGGATGTATCAGCTTTTTATTCCATTAAAACAGAGTATTGGGGAAAAAAAGCATTTATTATGTTAGTACAAAGTAATCAAATGTGTGAACATACTGTATCTTCCCAGCAAGAGCCATAAATTAAAGGGTTTTTCTGGTTTATGCAAAATAAAAGTAATTCCTTGTATAATGAAAAGTTATACGGTTTTCAGATATACATTTTTGTATCAAATTTGTCCCGATATTTATCAGCAGTTGCTCAAATGGGATTTTTTTTTATTGTTTTCTTTTTAGTGGCTTCAAATTCTGTCCATTGTCACATGATAGACACAGAGGTGTCATTATAGGGCACAGCACTGGACTGTAATTGTGATCAACATATGTGTAGAACACTTAGAACAGTAATAGATGACTGGTACCTCAAAACCAGAATGATACAACAAAGCCCTAGGTGTACTAAATTGAGTATTAAAAGTAGAAGAAAACACCAATTAGGCAAACCTAGATATTAGAAATTATTATTTACTCAAAAATAAAGTGCCCAACATAGGGGCTTACAATGCCGGATATACGTTCCAAGCCCAGGATGTAGATGGACGCCTGCGTTCCATCCACCGGAAATGTGTCAGTAATGTGCGCCTTCAGGGCTATTTAAACGCCAAAACTGCGGCACTTACACAGCAGCGTCCACCGGGGTCCAGCAGCCACCATGAAGGGCAAGACAGCACCATAGGTAAGGTCTCACTACACGATCATTGTAGTGTTTCCTCTCTTTTTAATTTCTGACCACGGCTTAGTACTGTCTTCTATATATGTGTTCACAGTATACTGTACTTCAGTCCTCTCGGTTTCTCCTTCATCTTCTGGGATTTCCCTACACTGTAACCTTAACAGCAACAGGTTAGTGTTTTTTGTGATATCCACATATGTGGTTATGTACATTTATCTATAACTAGATAGTTCGGGGCAGTTCATCTGAGCTTGGAATATTATTATTCTTTTATCGTAGTGTAATCCTCATCCCTTGGATATCTATTGGTTGTTATTTGGTGGCATATCTAGGTCTTTGGACTTCTATCTTTAGTCCTCTTGGTACCCACGAGTCCGGGTAAGTGGACATTGACACCTTTTAAGTATATTCTCAGGCATTATCTCTAGGTCATTGTGCCTTCTATATATATATATTTACAGGTGTTTGGTCCTGGTGCTCCCTGATTGGGACAACATCGTTAGTACTAGCTGCACATGGTTACTTTTTTGGTCTTACTGCATATGGTAAGCCCTCTCCTACTTTCTTGTGTGCATTATGAACTTATCACTCATGATTGGGGTACCCTTTTTAAATTATGTCCCTTTTCTTCTTTTTCAGTGCAATATCCTTGCATTCATCGAGCAACTATCCAATTGGCTGGGATATCATTTGGCCATGCACATAACCTTATGTTATGGCTACATTATTATGTTATATTATTATCTGAATGTGGTATAATGTTGGAGTTTTGTCCATGTGCACAATATAGTTTTTGACCAAACAAACACCTGTATCTCCTGGTGACTGCTTGACTGACTATCTTTGACCCACTGACGCTGCACTAACCTATCTTTACGTATCTTATTCGTTGTATCTAATATTTTGTATTAACATTAGTTGTGCCTACTAATCATGTTATCTAACATTTATGTGATTATCAATCCTGCTATCTAATATATCTTTACTGGGTTTGCGTTACCTCTTCGGCCTCCTCTCGTTCCCTGATGAGCCTCGTCCATTATCGGGTGAAACGCGTTGGTAGAGAGGTTAGCTCATTTAGTATTATCATCATTATATTTCTCTGCTTCCATTCCCCATCCACACTTAGTTCAGGAGTGTCCACCTTAGATAGGTAGGAACTCTAGTGTAGTAATTCACCTGTACCCTATTCCCCCCATCCCCCACGCTTTGTGGATTGTGTTTAATATTTTAAACGCTCATTTCTGTATATATTGTATGTTGGGCACTTTATTTTTGAGTAAATAATAATTTCTAATATCTTGCCTAATTGGTGTTTTCTTCTACTTTTAATACAACATATGTGTAGGGCGCAATTCTTCTATTGAATGACTGCAAACAAATGTCAAAACATCAAGGGCACTGATATAGAAAAGTATAATAGAAAATTACCTTCAATTTACAGAAATTTTAATGTATGAAATATGCAGGCCATACATCTACCCAAAATCAATATAAGCTCACGGCAATAGAATAGGAAAAAAGAAAGTGGTCCCTATATAGGACTGAGGTGCCTTATTAAAATATAACTTTTAATTGTTATTCGCTAAAATATATTTAACTTATCAAATTATAGTGCTCAAATAGTGCAACCAAGCAAAAAGACAATCAAATCAACACATAAGAGCTACTAATTAGCATATGGAGCTCATATATCGACCTGGTATCATAGTCAAGACTGTAAAAAACTGTAGTTGTCAACATGCCACAATATTGTGACTGATACTCCAAAAACAGAAAATTCCAATCAAATATTGGTTAGAGTCCCTTGTCCCAACGCGTTTCCATGGGGGGAACTGGCAAATAACATTATTCCCCCCACTTCATCAGGGGACTATGAGTCAGTGTTATATGTTAGATAACGAGTATCAGATAAGAAATCTCTTATATGGAGACACAGATGTTATGTGCTCCAAATGAAAACAAATTATGTATTTTTTTTTATAAAAAAAACAAAACTTATAACCAGTGTGTTACTGCCAGGGTCTCTATAGTAGCTTATATAGCGATTTATCCATCGTTTGTCCCCAAAAGGTCCTGGGTGCAACCTAAAAATAAAAGATACATGGAAATCTCCCTTAGCAACATGTTGTAACTCACCAGGGATCATGCCTAACAGGGGTTTAGGGCTTGTACTCACGGTCTTTGTGGATATTGGGCTAGCTTGAGAGACCACCAGATGCTGTGAAGGCAATATGCCCGCATTTAGTATATGTAAAAGCGCCATGCAAAAAAGTATATGATAAAGAGATCATAGTTCTGGTCCGGATATACTTACAGTTAGTTGTTAGATATGCACACAAAACGCTGCAGTGGCAGCGAGTACCGGAGCGGTGTCCGGAGCTGGTGCGTGTATGGTGAACACACCGGCGTCTCACTGAAGCCGGCGCACCCTATTTACGTCACCGGAGGGCGCTCCCTATGACGCCGTTACTAGGGGCGCGGCCTCCCTGTCAATCCTGAGAACGCCGTTCTAAGGATTGAAGCATATTCAGACGTCGGGTGCGGTAGCTATCAGAAGTACAAATGGTAGGTAAATTTGACAATATTCCTGACTTAGGCTAAAGTATAAGACTATTAACTATAGGCAAATTAAGTCTCCGCAGAGTAACATATGTGATTATTGGAACCTACATGGTACAGCCATCTCCCTATCTAAAAGTGTCAGATGCCAGCCTATTTGTGATATAACTGGCTATAGTTCAATGTATAATTATCTCATACAAAAGACTTATTAACTGAGATGTTAAACTTTAATGTGTTAGTGTGACAAGGTGATATTAAGATATTCAGCCTGGGGATAAAGGCATGCACTAACAACAACAGAGGGGAGTACTAATGGTCCATTGCATGGAGCATCAAGTGGGGATCCCTCCGCAGGAATGGCGACACATCAGCAATAAGGCAACTGGATACTTTATTGGGAGATTATATATATCCATATATGGATAATTTTAACTGCTAGATACTAAAGATTCCTCAGACTGTATAGAGGATGCTGGCTCACTGCATAAAAGATAGGGGGCTGGCATGCCCTAACAGGAGGGGATGGATATGAAGATGGGGCCTAGGGAGACCTAAATATGCCCTATATGAACCTATCCTGTATTACCTATACCTAATCGACATTGACGCCCTAAAAAGGGATGTACCTGTTTCACAGGAACCTCCTATATGCCCTAGTTATCCCTGGCTATAGTGGTGGCTTCTAGATAAAAAGGCCCACTAGGGTCTCCCCTGACTACCTCATCGTGCCACCTCAGGAAAATATGAATAGTGAGCCAGCCCCTCCATGATCAGTCAAATAAAGCAGGTAAAGGACAGCTGTTCGTTGAGGCCTCCTGGGGCCATAGTTTGAAGTCTATAAATCCACCGGCACTCTCGTTGCAGTATGGATCTATCCCAGTCTCCGCCCCTCTGTGATGGTTTGACCAGGTGTATACCAATGCATTTAATTACTGATGTGTCACCATTATGTATCGAGTTAATGTGGATTGCTACCCGGAGTATTCCTATTATTACAGACATCTCCCACATGCTCCAATACTCTGCATCTGAACTCCCGTATTGTTTTTCCCACATACCTCTCTCCACAAGTACAGATGGCCAAATATATCACCCCTTTCGAACTGCAGTTCACAAAGTGCTTGATAGAAATCTGTGTTCCTGATGTAGTGTCCTCAAAAGTTTTAGTCTTGAGTACAAAGGTACAGGCTCGGCAGTGGCCGCATTGATAGCATCCCACGGTTTTTCCCGCATCCAGCCAAGTCTGTGCTCTGGTAGTTAGGAGGTGACTATGAACTAATTTGTCACCTACACTTTGACCCTTGCGGTAAGTAATCAATGGTCTAGGACCTACCACCTCTCTAAGGTCTGGGTCCATTTTTAACATGTCCCAGTGCCGCTCTATGTTTCTCACCTCCTGGGACATATTATCGAAGGTCCCTATTATACGTGTGAAACCGTTCCCCTCATTTTTCGGTCTTATTACCAGGAGGGATGTCCTATCCTGAGACAGGGCATATTTATAGGCCCCCCTCAGGATATGATCCGGGTAACCACGTTTATGGAATCGGTCTCTCAAATCTCTCGCCTGATGTTGGAATTGTTCCCCGGTGGAACAGTTCCTCCTGAGACGGAGATACTGCCCCCGCGGTATGCCCCTTTTGAGGGGCCCCGGGTGGCAGCTCTCCCATCTCAGGAGGCTGTTTGTGGTGGTAGATTTTCTAAATACAGTGGTGTCCAGACAGCCTCGTGAATTCTTACTTATCATAACATCCAGGAATGCTAATTTCTGTTCCTGGATCTCATAAGTGAAATTCAAACCAATTTGATTCTGGTTTAGATGACATACAAATTTTTCAAAGGTTTCTTTAGTGTCAGACCATAAGACAAGGATGTCATCGTTATATCTAGACCAAAATATGGCCTGATTTGACAAGATCTCCTGCTCACCCAAAAACACAATGGTTTACTCCCACCAGCCTAGGGTCAAGTTTGCATACGATGGGGCACAGGGACTCCCCATCGCGGTGCCCCTAAGCTGGTGGAAGTACCGCCCCTTGAACAAAAAATAGTTGTGGGTGAGCGTGTAGGAGAGAAGGTCCAGAATAAATTGGTTGTGTATCTGATGTTGTAGGCCACGTGATGACAAAAAGTGGGATACCGCTCTAAGTCCCACAGTATGGGGGATTGAAGAATATAAGGCCTTAACATCAATTGAGGTCAGTAGGGTCTCCCCTTCTATTGTAAGGTCTTCAAGTTTGCCAAATAAATCCAAAGTGTCACGAGTGTAGGAAGGTAGGGAGCTTACAAATTGCCTAAGTGCCTTATCAAGGTATATACCGACGTTCTGCCCAAGACCCCCAATTTTCGCCACAATGGGGCGGCCCTGAAGGGGATCTACCCCCTTGTGGATCTTCGGGAGGGCGTAGAAAGTGGGTATAGTGGCGGTCCTAGGCAGTATGAAGTCGTATTCCTCTTGCGATATAACATTATTACGTTTAGCTGCATCTAGAAGATGTTTTAATTCATTATAGTATAACTGCGTGGGATTATTGGGAAGAATCTCATATGTCTGGGAATCGTTCAATAGACGGTAGCACATCTCTTCATATTTATTAAGATCTAGGAGTACAACATTTCCCCCTTTGTCCGAGGGCTTGATGATGAGACTTTTGTCCCTATCCAGGCAGTCCAAAGCCCTCCTCTCATTGTAAGAGAAATGATGTCGTGGTCGAATGAACAGCCTGGGAATAGATCTTAAGTCCCTAGTAACCAAATCTGTGAAGACATCGATACAGGAAAGATTTAGTGGGGGGGGGGGGGGGGGGTCTGACGATTTTCTACCTTACAATCAGTGTATGGACCCTGACTTGGTACCCGTTCATTATATTTATAATGAACGGGTACCAAGTCAGGGTCCATACACTGATTGTAAGGTAAAAAATCGTCAGACCCCCCCCCCCCCCCCCACTAATGATCTTTCCTGTATCGATGTCTTCACAGATTTGGTTACTAGGGACTTAAGATCTATTCCCAGGCTGTCCATTCGACCACGACATAATTTCTCTTACAATGAGAGGAGGGCTTTGGATTGCCTGGAAAGGGAGAAAAGTCTCATCATCAAGCCCTCAGACAAAGGGGGAAATGTTGTACTCCTAGATCTCAATAAATATGAAGATATGTGCTACCGTCTATTGGACGATTCCTAGACATATGAGATTCTTCTCAATAATCCCACGCAGTTATACTATAATGAATTAAAACATCTTCTAGATGCAGCTAAACTTAATAATGTTAATCACAAGAGGAATACGACTTCATGCTGCCCAGGACCCCCACTATACCCACTTTCTACGCCCTCCTGAAGATCCACAAGGGGGTAGATCCCCTTCGGGGCCGCCCCATTGTGGCGGGAATTGGGGGTCTTGGGCAGAACGTCGGTATATACCTTTTTTTTTTAATTCAAAGTTTTTTATTGGTTTTACACATTTTATCAAACGTCACAAAAGTAGACAGGAATTCAATCATAATATAAAGAATGAGTAGCATAACATAACATCATAAGATTCCCACTCCTGAGGAAACCATGCTAACGTCTGTGAGAATATAGCAAATTGTGGTTAGAACAGAAAATAAAACAATAATAATAATAAAGGTGTGAGCTGCTCTACCAGATTATGTAGCTCATCACCTACGGTTCAAAATAGATCAAGAACTAAGTTATAGAACCTAATGAGAGTACAGAAGTTCAAACATAAATTGTCATCTGCATAGTTGAGAGCACTATTTATAGTGGGGAGTTGACATCCAAGACTTCCAGCGAGTCAGAAATTTGTCATGCGTGTATGTAGCTAAGGAGAAAGCCTTTTCATAGTTACAGATGAGGTTCAAGAGGTTGACTACTTCACTGAGGGAGGGAATTTTTTCCGATTTCCAATTTCTGACTATGTGCAATTTGGCAGCCATATATAAATGGGCAAGAGGATACCGCACCTCACAAGGGACCGTATCAAAGTTCATGAGGAGAAGGACCACCTCCGGGGCCAGGATGTTCGGAGACTGCAGCATTTTGGTGGATAGCATTTCAATCCCCTTCCATAAATCCTTGAGGCGAGGGCATTCCCATAAAGTGTGGAGAAGTGAACCAACCCCGCCAGAACGTCGGTATATACCTTGATAAGGTACTTAGGCAATTTGTAAGCTCCCTACCTTCCTACACTCGTGACACTTTGGATTTATTAGGCAAGCTTGAAGACCTCACAATAGAAGGGGAGACCCTACTGGCCTCAATTGATGTTGAGGCCTTATATTCTTCAATCCCCCATACTGTGGGACTTAGAGCGGTATCCCACTTTTTGTCATCACGTGGCCTACAACATCAGATACAGAAACCAATTTATTGTGGACCTTCTCTCCTACACGCTCACCCACAACTATTTTTTGTTCAAGGGGCGGTACTTCCACCAGCTTAGGGGCACCGCGATGGGGAGTCCCTGTGCCCCATCGTATGCAAACTTGAACCTAGGCTGGCGGGAGGAAACCATTGCGTTTTTGGGTGAGCAGGAGATCTTGTCAAATCAGGCCATATTTTGGTCTAGCTATATCAATGACATCCTTGTCTTATGGTCCAACACTAAAGAAACCTTTGAAAAATTTGTATGTCATCTAAACCAGAATCAAATTGGTTTGAATTTTACTTATGAGATCCAGGAACAGAAATTAGCATTCCTGGATGTTATGATAAGTAAGAATTCACGAGGCAGTCTGTACACCACTGTATTTAGAAAATCTACCGCCACGAACAGCCTCCTGAGATGGGAGAGCTGCCACCCGGAGCCCCTCAAAAGGGGCATACCGCGGGGGCAGTATCTCCGTCTCAGGAGGAACTGTTCCACCAGGGAACAATTCCAACATCAGGCGAGAGATTTGAGAGACCAATTCCATCAACGTGGTTACCCGGATCATATCCTGAGGGGGGCCTATAAATATGCCCTGTCTCAGGGTAGGACATCCCTCCTGGTACCAAGACCTAAAAATGAGGGGAACGGTTTCACACATATAATAGGGACCTTCGATAATATGTCCCAGGAGGTGAGAAACATCATAGAGCGGCACTGGGACATATTAAAGATGGACCCAGACCTCAGAGAGGTGGTAGGTCCTAGACCATTGATTACTTACCGCAAGGGTCAAAGTGTAGGTGACAAATTAGTTCATAGTCACCTCCTAACTACCAGAGCACAGACTTGGCTGGATGCGGGAAAAACCGTGGGATGCTATCAATGCGGCCACTGCCGAGCCTGTACCTTTGTACTCAAGACTAAAACTTTTGAGGGCACTACATCAGGAACACAGATTTCTATCAAGCACTTTGTGAACTGCAGTTCGAAAGGGGTGATATATTTGGCCATCTGTACTTGTGGAGAGAGGTATGTGGGAAAAACAATACGGGAGTTCAGATGCAGAGTATTGGAGCATGTGGGAGATGTCTGTAATAATAGGAATACTCCGGTAGCAATCCACATTAACTCGATACATAATGGTGACACATCAGTAATTAAATTCATTGGTATAGACCTGGTCAAACCATCACAGAGGGGCGGAGACTGGGATAGATCCATACTGCAACGAGAGTGCAGGTGGATTTATAGACTTCAAACTATGGCCCCAGGAGGCCTCAACGAACAGCTGTCTTTTACCTGCTTTATTTGACTGATCATGGAGGGGCTGGCTCACTGTTCATATTTTCCTGAGGTGGCACGATGAGGTAGTCAGAGGAGACCCTAGTGGGCCTTTTTATCTAGAAGCCACCACTATAGCCAGGGATAACTAGGGCATAAAGGAGGTTCCTGTGAAACCGGTACCGCCCTTTTTAGGGCGTCAATGCCAATTAGGTATAGGTAATACAGGATAGGTTCATATAGGGCATATATAGGTCTCCCTAGGCCCCATTTTCATATCCATCCCCTCCTGTTAGGGCATGCCAGCCCCCTATCTTTTATGCAGTGAGCCAGCATCCTCTATACAGTTTGAGGAATCTTTAATATCTAGCACTGTTAAAATTATCCATATATAGATATATATAATCTCCCAATAAAGTATCCAGTTGCCTTATTGCTGATGTGTCGCCATTCCTGCGGAGGGATCCCCACTTGATGCTCCATGCAATGTACCATTAGTACTCCCCTCTGTTGTTGTTAGGTTAGTGCATGCCTTTATCCCCAGGCTGAATATCTTAATATCACCTTGTCACACTAACACATTAAAGTTTAACATCTCAGTTAATAAGTCTTTTGTATGAGATAATTATACATTGTACTATAGCCAGTTATATCACAAATAGGCTGGCATCTGACACTTTTAGATAGGGAGATGGCTGTACCATGTAGGATCCAATAATCACATATGTTACTCTGCGGAGACTTAATTTGCCTATAGTTAATAGTCTTATACTTTAGCCTAAGTCAGGAATATTGTCAAATGTACCTACCATTTGTACCTCTGATAGCTACCGCACCCGACGTCTGAATATGCTTCAATCCTTAGAACGGCTTTCTCAGGATTGACAGGGAGGCCACGCCCCTAGTAACGGCATCATAGGGAGCGCCCTCCGGTGACGTAAATAGGGTGCGCACCGGCTTCAGTGAGACGCCGGCGTGTTCACCATACACGCACCAGCTCTGGACACCACTCCGGTACTCGCTGCCACTGCAGCGTTTTGTGTACATATCTAACAACTAACTGTAAGTATATCCGGACCAGAACTATGGTCTCTTTATCATATACTTTTTTGCATGGCGCTTTTACATATACTAAATGCGGGCATATTGCCTTCACAGGACCTTTTGGGGACAAACGGTGGATAATTCGCTGTATAAGCTACTATAGAGACCCTGGCAGTAACACACTGGTTATAAGTTTTGTCTTTTTTTATATAAAAATACATGATTTGTTTTCATTTGGAGCACATAACATCTGTGTCTCCATATAAGAGATTGCTTATCTGATACTCGTTATCTAACATATAACGCTGACTCATAGTCCCCTGATGAAGTGGGGGGAACAATGTTATTTACCAGTTCCCCCCATGGAAACGCGTTGGGACAAGGGACTTTCTGTTTTTGGAGTATCAGCCACGATATGGTGGCATGTTGACAACTAATGTTTTTTACAGTCTTGACTATGATACCAGGTCGATATATGAGCTCCATATGCTAATTAGTAGCTCTTATGTGTTGATTTGATTGTCTTATTGCTTGGTTGCACTATTTGAGCACTATAATTTGATAAGTTAAATATATTTTAGCGAATAACAATTAAAAGTTATATTTTAATAAGGCACCTCAGTCCTATATAGGGACCACTTTCTTTTTTCCTCCTTCAATTTACAGAACAAGAAAACTATTTGAACAAAAAACCATTTACTGCAGAATGAATAAAAAATGTTGATATTCTAAATAAAGAACACGCTGTATATTACACACAAATACTAGGCAATATATGGATATATCTTTGTTTATTTTACCTGAAATGTTTTGGGGTTTCAGGACAATAAAATATATACAAAAAACGTTAGATATATCAATCTGCCTGAAACCGTCTCATTTTGTTTATAGCAAGCAATGGCAGCTCAGCTTTCATATCTGAACCTGAATCTGACAGCTGGTTCACCCTAATACACAGTGTTATTGTGCGGGTGAACTGGATTAAAATCATATATTCCTTACCCGGATCTGTGGTCCGGTTCTAGAAAAACACTCTACTTTAGGGTCCGTTGCTAATATGTTAACACCCTTTGCACAATGGAGGTGGGTGCCGGTGCTCTGATCTTCCCTGCCTGCCTCTGTCGGCATAGCTTCTATACACCACCCACCTTGCACTCACATGTGTGAAGACTCTATAAATAATTATGAGGCAAGCGAGTATGTTGGAGCAGAGCAGTCGGAGGCAGGGAAGCTCAGAACACCAGCTCCTGCCTCCATTGTGCAAAGGGGGTTAATCAATATATTAGCAACAGGCCCCAGATGATTAATACATCATTTTAATCCGGTTCTCCCACACTATAACCCTGTGTATTGGGTTAAGTGTGGGTGAAACAGGTGTCAGATTCCCTTTAGGGGAAGGTTCACACGGATGCACGAACAGCAATCACAAGAGCGAGCTTCCTGCTGCGGTCGGGTAGCTCTGTGTGTTCGATCGTAGCACGGATTTCCCACTGCGCATCTACTACGAGCATGCGCTGTGTCTACAGTGGGAGCTCGCTCTTGTGACTGCAGCTGTGTGACCTTACCCTAAAGAGCTCTGGTAAAATGACTTGATTGTTATGGGCAACACCAGGC
Organism: Hyla sarda; assembly: GCF_029499605.1. Lineage (NCBI taxonomy): Eukaryota > Metazoa > Chordata > Amphibia > Anura > Hylidae > Hyla > Hyla sarda. The sequence continues at coordinate 179,018,454 of NC_079191.1, forward strand.
AGTTTTGGTTACAGGCAGATTGATATATCTGGGCAAATTTGAGCAATAAAATTGGCTGTGCAATAACAGAAAAATGACTCCAAGGGTAAATCATATATGATTCTGAGAATTCACATGTACTGATTACTGGTCCTTTTACACAGGCATTTAAAGGAATGCTTGTTACCGACAATCTGCCTGTTTAAAAAAGGACCAGTGATCAGCTGATGTACAAGCAAACACTCCTTCATTGGCTGATCAGATATGTTTTGCAGCCATTAAAATTACCATTATTGGTCACACATCGCCCTGTTTAAATAGGTGATATGTGGCCAGAAATGATGAATTTTTAAAGGCTGCATGAACCAGCCAAGATCAGCACAGATTATCTTAGCGGCGTCAGTCTGTGTAAAAGGTCCTTAAGGCACATAGAGGGGTATGTATGAAAGCTTTTACACAGTTTTTTTGTCTGTGTTTTGTCGCTATTTCCTTTATATGTTACTTTTTGCTTCAAACAGTTGGGCCAAATGGTTTAGAGCATTATAATTGATTTGACGGTGTTAGTCGTGATTTCAGTTAAAATCATGCATTGGTTTGGAATTCGTTATTTGCGACTTTTCGATTGCGCAAATACCTTAATTAAGGCACAAATCCACACAAAAAATAAAATGACAGAGAAATTAGCTTCAACAATAGAATGTAGAACATTTAAACAGTGCCCAACCAAAAAGTGGAAAAAGGACCCTGAACAATAAAAGAAGCAACCCTATTGGTTGCTAGGGGAAAATGCAACACTTTTTCAAGGCAGAGGTCTGGATGAATATCCCCCCCTAATGCACAAATTTAAAACAGCTAAAAAAGCCTTGGTTGTGCGAGCTTTACCTCTGTAAACCAGCCGAAGTCCCAAAATCAGATTTAAAAGGGGTATTCCGGGCAAATGGATAGGGGATAAGATGTCTCATCGCGGGGGGCCCACTGCTGGGACTGCCGCAATCTCCCTAGAGCACCCGCATTCTATGCGGGGCTGCGTCTCCAGTTTCTGAAAACTCTGCGTTTCCGGGTTCCGGGACTGGGGACGCGATGTCACGGGACGCCCCCTCCATTCATGTCACACATTGCAACACCATTATTGATACATACCCCCCCCCCCCCCCATAGTATTTTAAACCTAATTTTGGACCTCAATATTTTTACCTAAACCCGGAGTGGGTCCAAAACACAAAAAAAGGTGCAAACCTTTCTATTCAAATTTTTCTCTGTGTCCATTCCAATCTTGGTTTTGGTAAAAATACTGGTCAAAAGTCCAAAATGAGGATGCAAATAGGCTATGTGCACACACAGTATTTAGAGCCTTAAGGGTGCGTTCTCACCTGGCGTATACACAGCGTATAAAATTTGCGGCAGCAGAGGGAAATACGCTGCGCATTCCTCACTCACTATACACACAGGGCTTTCCGGCGGCAGCCCTATGTGTGTAGTGAGTTTTGGAGGCGGGGCCGTGTGCCGGCATGACTGTGATGTGCGGCTTCGCCTCCAAAACTCACTGCACACATAGGGCTGCCGCCGGAAAGCCCTGTGTGTATAGTGAGTGAGGAATATGCAGCGTGTTTCCCGCTGCTGCCGCAAATTTTGTGTAGCGTGAAATACGCAGCGTATACGCCACCCTAAGACTAAGCCTACCTCTTTTCCACTGGATAACATTAGGTTCATGATAGCATAAAGACACGCTCTGTTCGTAACTGCATTCAGGTTTCTATTTTGTATCCTTTTTTTTGTAAATGCATAAAAAAAGAAGCATAGCAGATCTCATTGACTTCAGTGGGATCTCATTCACTTTAATGGGATTTTTATTGGGTAGAAAAGCGTAGCAAATTATGCTATTCTGCCCTCCACAAGCAATGAAAACCTAATGGAATGGAGGCTTACTGATGGGATTTGCTGTCCGGAAAATCCCAATTAATGATGAAGGAGACGGAAACATTTATCTACATTTTTTCTATATAAATGCTGGAGCATAATAACAATGAAAACCACTAGTGTGAACAGATCTCTAGCCACTTAGATGGAAAATTGGTGGAAGAATGTTCTTTGTATGGATGAGATATGAACTTTTTTGGCCTAAAGAGGTTCTCCGCACAAATTTATTTATGCAGAAATATCTTTTATTTTTAATTTTTTTTACAGTGAGGGACAGAATCATGTCTGTTTGTAGTCATGTCTAAACCATTTGATCCATTGTTCAGTGGAAATTCTACCTTAAATGGACACTGTCAGTTTCAAAAACTTGAACTGATAAAACTTGTTACTGATAAAAGTTATACTTTTCTAATATGGTTGTTTAAAAGTCTTTGAATATTTAAAAAAGAAAACAGCCCCTGAAAATACCACCACTAGGGAATCCCATCCAGCAGCAGCATCAGGCTTGTCCATGGGTCATGGACAATAGATGACTCATAGACACGGCTGCATGAGCAGACACACCAATCACCTCCCACCACCACAAGAGAGGGACATGCCCTCTTCCCCTGAGACGATTTCTAACACTGTGAGCTAATGAAAAGAGGTATTTGTATAATAAATATAGGTAATAGAGGCATAAAAATTAGATGTACATGGTCAGGATTAGGTACTAAGTAACATATATATATATATATATATATATATTTATTATTTTTTTTTTTTTCCCTGTGGGATCTGACAGGTACACTTTAAGGTAGAAAACCAGAGCATTAGGTAACAGACTAGTTGCTATAAAGACAAACAAAACTCTATATGCAAATAAATAGTTAGGTCAGTGTTTCCCAACCAAGGTGCCTCCAGATGTTGTGAAACTACAACTCCCAGCATGCCTGGACAAACTTTGGCAGCCTTCGGCTGTCCAGGCATTCTGGGTTTGTAGTTTTGCAACACCTGGAGGCACCCTGGTTGGGAAACAATGAGTTAGGCAATGTATTCATAGCAACCACAATGTTTTATATGATTTAAAGGGATACTCCGGTGGAATTTTTTTTTTGTTAAATTCAACTGGTGCCAGAAAGTTAAACAGATTTATAAATTACTTATATTTAACAATCCTAATTCTTACAGTACTTATCAGCTGCTGAATACTACAGAGGAAGTTGTGTAGTTCTTCTTAATCTGACCACAGTGCTCTCTGCTGACACCTCTGTCCGTTTAACTTTCTGGCACCAGTTGATTTAAAAGGAAATGTTTCCGCACCGGAGTACCCTTTAAAGCCTGGGTTGCTTCTATGCTGGCAGAATAGCCTCTTTCATATTGACGTCAGGTTCCACTATGTAGAGCTCCATCGGCAATTCCGTCGATTTTAAAGAAGAAAAAAATAGTGCATGCCCTTTGTTTTTTTTCTCTCTAGTAAACTACCATATCTCCAATGGACCCAACTCAAGTCAATGGGATCCGTCTGGACTGGGTGGTGTTCAATGTGCTCTAATACGTTTGGCAAAAAAAAAAAAGAGAGATGAACGGACCCTTAATGGGACGGAGCACAATGGCAATGTGAATTTACCTTACTGGAAATTTATTTTATAGTCATTGTTGCTGAAAGCAGAGGTTACCATTCTTTTTAGATTAAATAATCCTTTCAGAAAAAGTAACAAGGGTATAAGCTGTATATCATCTGCCTCTGGGAATCACTTTTGGTGCATTAACACAAGTCATTAAAAATGCAATCTTTTCTGATCCAATAAGCGAATGATCCATCCAAGGGGTGACATGTTGAATGCATTCTGCTTACCTTATAAAACATATGTGGATTTCACAATCCTCTTGTAAGCCATCATATCAGTGGAGTTATCCCAGTAAAACAAACACGCTAGATGTCAGTGGTGATCAGTTTATTTATTTATTCACCAAATACAGTTAAAATGGTATTAATGTACAATGAGTCATTCTCAGAATGGCACAGCATTGCCTTATTCGAATCAGAAAATGGTGTATAATAATTGAATCTTAAGTCCATGCACAGGATTTAGAAGCTTTTTTAAAAAATAAAGAAAGAAAGAAACAGAAAACAATAAATAAAAATAAATAAAAGTAGAAAATTAAAAACACAACTATTACGTCCCATAAAAGAGGCGGTTAACAGCTGTTTCTTCACATTCAGAGACTAAGTGGATTCCTGAAACCATCCCTTGGTTGAAAATAGCAGTATAAAATTTCCAATCCATATTATTTCAGCTAGCCAGAAACCTTAATTTCATAGGTCACCACCAGCAGTGATTGTAGACAGAGATGGTAGTGCCACCACCAGGATATGTGACATATGCCTACCCTTACCATCAAGTGCTGCACACTGACAGGACTAATGTGTCTCAGGTTCCCACTCTCAACACAGACCAGAAAATATGATATGACTAATGCTCTTAAGAGTGAAAACTGTAGTGGAAATTTCAAGGCCTACCACACTTTACAAAAATTAAGTGTGGTAGGTTGGATTTTAAGGAGCCTCTGAAACTTAAGGTCTGCTGCAAAGACCTGTTACATCTGATAAGATTACATACAGAATTGTTGTTTAATTGTGTAACTATTGTATAGTTTTATAACTAATATTAGAGGCCAAAGAGATTTAGTGTTAGCTCTTCCAAAGGGATCTTGAAAAAGATGGAGCCATTACTTGTATATTGGTGCAAAGTGGCTGAATCCCAAAAGGCAAAGCCCTTGTATTTTGGTGCCACCTTTTGGAGATACCAATACAAAGTGGCACCAGAGGCCAAGTTCTATTTCTTTTGGAATTCAGCTACTTTGCATATCCTTTTTCCCACAATTACCAGAGGAGTATGAATGGCCTATAAGTCTCCAGACTCCTATTGGCTTACTCCTCAATAAGAAACGTTACCCTCTTGAGTTATGATGGAAAGACTGACACTGTAATGCACTGTTTTATAATACAGACTCCATCATTCCTAACCAAAAGTGCCCCTTACTTACAACCTGGCAAAACTAGGGCCAACAGATTTATACTGTCGACAGCGTGGTGGAAATTATGGTACTAAAACTTACTTCTCAGCTAATCTTTTCTATAAACCAAAGCTGTCAGGATGTAGTGTGGCCTAACTAAGAAGTCTTGTTTCTGATATTAACCATTAAAACATATTTGTATATATATATATATAGTTTATATTTAACTACGATATATATATATATATATATATATATATATATATATATATATATATTACATATATATCAGTTTTTTCTATGATGGCAATGTAGAAATACGTGCAAACATTTCAAATCTCTAGCTTTAAAAACTAAAAGACACTGAATGTAATATGAATACTTGCTACATATGCGATATGCAGAAGATATGTACAGAAGAAAAACTATCCAGTGTAAACATTTTTGATACGTGAAATGTGCAGCATATTTCTACATATGCACTTAGGTAAAGCTGGCACATATAATACATATCAAGTTTAGCGCCATATAAAGCATCGTATATCTATTTAAACATATATTATATAATACATGTATAGGGGACACATATCCGACGTGGAACAACATGTCCTAGTAGCAAGCAGCATATTGATGTAAAAATTCTATCAAACCATGGCAAAACATACCATCAGCAGGTTGGCTCAGTTTTTACACATTCATGGTGGTGGCAGCAGTGTACATACTGTAAATGCATGGTAAAGGCTCCCTCCTCCTCACATTACTGCCCTAAATTGTCATCCAGTTGGCCGCCAATCACTCTGCATCCAGAAGTTGGCTGCATCTCTGATGTGACATTGCACAGTCACCAGCATGTATTAGAATTTATATTAATAACAAAGAGTAGTTTATAAAAATACAAATGTAAAGGGTTCCTGTTAAAAAGGAGCGTGCTGGGAAGGGGTGGGATCCAGGATGGATTTGGAAGCTCATGCAAGAGATGGAGCAAATTAAGTCTTATTCTTGCTTGGGTTTGGACAGCAAAAGGACGGCCTGTGCCTGCTCTGCGCCCTCCAGCTGCTCTGCTTCCGACCTGCTGGTTTCTTGAACATGAAGGGCAAGATGAAAGGGAAGTTAGGTGCTTGTCCAGTCTCTCATTGTTCGGATGCTGGTTTACTGGTTAACTGGAGGAGGCATGGTACTAAGAATCACAAATCATCCTATATATATATATATATATATATATATATATATACACAGGACTAGATATATTTATACATATATATATATATATATATATATATATATATATATAAAAACACAACTGCGCAGATGGATTCCCTTTGGGTCCACAAATACGCACACAGCTAAATATTATTACTTCACTAGAGACACATGTTGTCAGAATAAAGTGCATTTCTAATAACCTACAGCCCCCGGGATGTACATTGTGAGTCAGGAGGAGGAGGCAGCACCTGGCAAGGTTTGGAGTCGATAGGCACAAACTCCATGGTGCTCCAGTCTACAAGCACCTTCTTGGCACACAGGCAGATGCTAAGGATAACAACACCCATTCTGCATTCTGGGGTTGGCTTTTAACATGGGTTGAGAGACTCACCACTGCCCCAGAGCCCAGGGTGAGGGACAGTGACAAGGGGTATAGGAAGGTGCTGAAAAATGAACATCTCCACATTGGAGGTCATTGGCGTGGTCTGAGTGGAGTGAGGAGCCAGATGGCACCATCAGGAGACCTGCAGAGGGTCTGGATCAAGGTGGAGGGTGGAGATTTGCCAGCAGCCTCAAAGCCTTTCCTTCTTCTCCATGTCCACAAACATGCACAGCCAAAAGTGCTTACAAATCAGGGTGGAGAGCAGCCACTTCCACGCCTTATACTCCGGAGGGAGACTTGTCCGACACCCCCTTCAGCACCTCGTCTATTCTGTCATCTTCAATAACAACTGAAGAAAGGGAGAAACAGGGGGTTGGGGATCAATAGGCTAGAGCAGTTCCAAGATAGGTGATAGTGGGAAGGAGTGATGAGATGGAGATATGTGAAATGCAGAGAAATATGATGAGGAGGAGGAGGTGAGGACTTGAAAAGCAAGGAAAACAACATGTGCATTCACTCCTACACTGCAATTGGCCGGAGTCTAGCAATGCACACACTTATGGACACAATGATGCATACATGTGTAAACAGAAACAATTGCATAGCTAGATACAAAAGATGCAAGTATGTACAGCCAGGAAATTGTGCACTCACCTCTTCAATACTAAGGCCTATACAGTAATATTAGCATCCAAGACTAAAACTGCTTACATACCTGCTCAAGACACTAAAACCATGTAGGAGGCATCTCTTCATGCCTTCTTGAACATGATTGATAGGTAGTGTATACATCCCAGACCATTGTTGATTGAAACCTGCCATGATAATCTCCTCCAAATTGGATCATGTTTCAATACATAGGATAAGAGAATTGGCTGCTTCACTCCTTGATGGCTTTATAATAATGCAAAGAACCAATTTATTGGATAGAATTTCACAGAAATATGGCAGAGGTCAATAAACAACTCAAGAAACAACCTCAACTTATAAGAGGTGATCTAAAACTGAAAGATATATAGGAAGGAGTAAGTATCCGTCAAAGGCAACATATGAAGACTGAATTGTGATTTCACCTGTAATCTGACTTCACAATGCTCTCTGCATTTATGTCTCTGATGTAGATCTTTTTCTCATGCTCCACACTAATGCCTAAAATGGGGAACTGTAGAATTGGGTAGAGAATCAATTTCTACTATAGGAAGGAAAAACCATGCTGTACTGGCCCTGTATATTATAGAGAGGGCCAAAAGAGCCTTGCTGCTATTCCTATTTATAAATCATCAGGTTCAATATTTACCAGTATTAGGATAAATAAATGGCAAGATACATCAAGGGGGAGCTGAAAGTAAAATAACTACTGCAGCTACAGTGAAATATATGGTGCACAAACTAGTGGTCTGAATACGTAATGCACCACAATGCTAAAGGTGAATATTTTTAATGGTAAAGTGAAACCTCTTTAAAAGACCACCTCTTTGAGAAGACCCGACCAGATGTATCCAGACCAGATTTAATTTGCTGAATTTTCAGTCCACCATTATGCATCATGGCAATTTTTTTTAAGCAGACCAGTTTTAGTGGGTTTTGTCAAAGAGGTTTCACTGTACATGTTCCACCACTAGACGCTCTGTGAAAATGTTAAGCTCTGTTAGTCATGCCCCAATGGCAAATTTCTTGTCATTCACTGCACTGCTGTGGCCCCCAAAACTGCACCATTTGTTTTTGCTTGATTTCAATTACCCTCACAGAGTTCCTGTCCAACATACTTGATGAAACGTAAGAAGCCACATATATGGCAACTCCTAAGTTTCAGCTACTGCATCATCTGAAATGGCACCATATACATTTTTCCCTAAGCCTATAGAACAATGCCATTCAGCATCTCATAAGCTACACAGATAGACATTCCCTCCTATGTAGCATTAGACCCATCAGCAGGAAGGGATCCCCTCAATGGCACAGACAGATAGAGCGCAGGGTTAATGGTAATGTTTGTATGGCGTTTGGTCACCCCCATCTAGAAGGTGAGGGCACAACTTCTTTACACTTCATTGGAAAACAAACAGCACCTCACAGACACTACTGGTAGCAGAAACCGACTGGTTCAAGAGCGCGACAACGTACACTGCGTATGTGTGCTTCTCTGTGTACAGATATACAGACCACACGTATGCACAGAGAATATATAGATATATAGGCACGCTCTGAGATCAGTACCTTGGACAGTGTCAGCTCCAAGAGAAAAGAATGCACAACAAAGAAGGCATTATAGGTATTAGCAGGAGTACTGGTACATAATAAGCTCAACATGTTCATCTACCTGTCTGCATTCAATATAGCCCCATACAGTGCAGAGGGCACAGTCTTTACTGAATATAGGGCTTTATATAGTGGATAGATGCAAGTTTCGCATGAAATCAGCCCAATATGATTGTATGACAATTGTAAGATCATCTCATGCTCTGAATAAGACATTGTGTCTTCAACATGCTATGACAATACCCCCCCCCCCCCCCCAACACCATTCATTTCATCCACATAAACATGCTTTAAGGAACTATACCTATAGACTATGAAGTATAGACATTTGGTTATGACAGGGGTGAAGCATCCATATACCCTTTATTATCTCACATTATACAGCTTCAGTAACAAAGAGGGGGCATGCACATTCCCTACAGATGCATGGACTCATGATAAATCACAGTAAACACATGGTATAACTATCAGTCCATAGCTACAGGTGTCTTGGGAGCATATACCCAACCCTTTATCTATAGCCATGACCACATATGCTGCATTGTAGTATACATTACCTGTTCCCTCCTTCCCATGTTATTTACATGTAGCATATGGATCTTGTCTAGCTGTGTGCCCAGCCCTACTCTGTATTCTGCATACATATAGGGCACATTGATGGCAGCTTCTCTCTATAGGGTATACACATGATCATATAGGTGACCCTGTTTTTCTAGCATGCTATCATAGAGTGATGGTGTATAGCTGATGGTTGACAAGGAGACATATCCAGGGGTGAGAAGACAAGCAGGTGCCCAGTATGTGAATGCCCCTTCTCATCGTCATGATGGTGAGCGCAGGATTTGGCAGCACAGGCTCATGATGGATGCACGCACCCTCCTCATCACTTACACCCCATGATGGGATCCATACAGCAGCACCCATGATGTGGGGACAAGCATCACCTATGGAGGGACAGGGGTCTGGGCACAGACAGAGAAGAGGGAGATGACATGATAGGCTACAGTATAGACATGGATGATGCACACGTATGTGCGCTAATCCCCCTCTAGGATGCCTGTTACATGACAACACAGAAGCCTTCTTACCTCTCTTGGCTCTTCCAATCTGCCCCAGTTTTGGGGGTCTCTTCTGCTGGTTGCCCCCATAAAAGGCGCTGGTGTCCTGGAGACGGCAGCTGAAGGAGATTTGCCCCACCTCGGTGTCAGAGCCGTAGTGCCCCATCTTATCCTCGCTGTAGGGGAGAATCTCAGACATGGTGGCAGCACCAGAACACTGGGGGATCCTGCGGCGGCTGCACGGACAGACAATCCTTAGGATATAGGTGTATATGACAGGGAAGGAGATCCGGAGCTATGGGGGGTACTGCGGGGAATAAATGGGCTGCGGAAGGATACGGGCGGGCTCAGCACCAGTGCAGGGGACCAGGGGGTGCACAGTGTTCCTCTCCCCCAGCTCCTGGGTAAACGTCTGAGGAGAATCTGAGAGCTTCTACATCATAAAGGGGAGCAGTGTCCCGGTGACGTCATGTGAGGGGGTGTGTGACATCAGGAGGCGAGTGCGGAATAACAATGACACTGCAGCAAAACAAGGAATCAACTTCACAGAAACAAACCCCAAAGAACAAGGGCGGGCGGGCGGAATCCTGAGGGGAGGGAGGGAGGGGGTATGCTGGACTATCCTGAGGGAGAGAAAGGGGAGCAACTGGGGAACACCCCGCCTGTCACAGCATACATGTTCAGCAGGGGCGCCATCCGTGTGGGGGACCCGACATTTACGATATAATGGGAATCTATGGCTGGACCCACAGTGGGATATTCTCCTCACATACACGGCCGGGTTACTGTATGAGGATTAACGATCAATGACAATTGTAGGATTATATTTCATATCCCATAATGATGATCGGATACAGACAGCTGCAGCTTCACTAGAGACTAACTGCAGTATAAACAGATAGCACCCAACCAATGGAGTCCACATCTAGCACCTTATATGCAGATAACGGGCTGACAGTCTGGGGATATACCCTTTAGCAGGGAATATTGAATGCATCCTATTGAATGGATCCTAAGCAAGGGTGGGCTGTACTAGATTTCAGCCCATCTGGTAAGAAGTTACTGTATAATGCAGTGTTTCCCAACGAGGGTGCCTCCAGCTGTTGCAGAACTACAACTCCCAGCATGCCCGGACAACCTTCGGCTGTCCGGGCATGCTGAGAGTTGCAGTTCTGCAACAACTGGCGGCACCCTGGTTGAAAAACACTGGTATAATGGATCAGGTGGACCTACTGATACGTGTCTATTTCAACATCTTGTAGATACCATAAGTGTAAAAGGTCCGTGCTAGTGGTATATAACCTTTAAGGGGCATAGCTACAAGTGGACAGAGGTAGCAGTCACACCTGTCCCCCTGAGCACGGCTTTTGGCAGTGCCCCTTTGCGCAGGGTCTGTTGAACACCCTGGAACTTGGACTATGAGACTCAGTACCCAGAAACGACCTATCGTACCACAAGAACAGAGCCCCAATAAAATTAAACCTAATAAAAAGAGGCAGCAAATTGGGTAAACAGGCCAAGGTTTTTATTAGGGTAAATAAGATCGGTGTATAAACTCAACACGATAACATAAATAAATACCCTTAGTATAACTAATTATCAACCGATCAGAAACCAGAGTTAACCCGTCATTAGGTCAGGGCAACTAAAACCCCCCAAATAAAAAACCGTGACAAGAAAAATAAGGGAGGAAGGGATGCTGAAGATCTTGCCACGAAGGTCAAAGAGAAAGCCCACCGGCAACAGCTGCATTATAAAAACTCCAGGAGGAACGCCCAGGATGACAGAACCAATAAGCCAAACCGAAACCAGCTGGGACCTGTAAGTAATTAAAGAGAGGAGAAGGGAGGGGAAAGGGTCCTGTTCCCGTGCACCTCCCGACCCTATTCAGGGTGGCGGCGGTCCTGCCACGGGAACAGAGCCCCAATAAAACTAAACCTAATAAAAAGAGACTGAGGCAGCAAATTGAGTAAACAGGCCATGTTTTTTTATTAGGGTAAATAAGATTGGTTTATAAACTCAACAGATAACATAAATCAATACCCTTAGAATAAATATTTATCAACCAATCAGAAACCAGAGTTCACCCGTCATTAGGTCAGGGCAACTAAAAAACCCCACACGGACTGGGCCTCAAGGACCAGGCCCCCCAAAGAACCACAGCCCAACCTCAATCATTGACTCCAAATCTAAATTAAAAATATCTAAACCAATGGGAGAAATATGAGTTAAATCAGAATGACAGAGACCTTGGACAAAGCCTTCCAAGTCTGTATATCTAAACGATAAACCACTTAGTACAGGTCCAAAATTTTCTAATTGTCTATTAACACGTCTGCAGATTCTGTCAAAGTAAATAGTCTCTGGGGAGGCCCAACATAAACGGGGAACAATCTCTGAAAAAATCAAAAATACATTGGGCAAGAGACACTTCAACTTTGCAATATCCTGCTTAATTTCCTGAATCAAATTAAGAGTAGACACTTTACCGACATCGTTACCACTTGCAAGAATAATAAGAATATCAGACACAGGAAACGAACCAAGGCGAGATTGGACCGAATGAACAACAAACCGCCACCTAAGAACCCTAAAACCGAACCGAAAAATAGACACCAAGTGAGAATCAAATGAAAGATTAACAGAATAAGGACGAGAAGAAGCATGATCCTGGGCCCAATAAATGAAGGAGTGACCGAGAATCCAAACAATCTTTGGGGAACCTAGAAAAATAAAAGACAATATTAACCTCCCTGGCGGTATGATTCTGTCTGGAAATGTGTACCAAAAGCGGTACAATTTTTTTTAACTGAATTTCACATCTCCCTCCGCCCATTTCACATCTCCCCCGTCACATTCCCCTCTCCCTTGTCACATCCCCCGTCACATTCTCCCCCCTCCTTGTCACATTCTCCCCCCTCCTTGTCACATTCTTCCCCCCTTGTCACATTCCCCCCCTTGTCACATTCTCCCCCTTCATGTTACATTCCCCTCCCCCTGTCACATCCCCCCCTTGTCACATCCCCCCTTCATGTCACATTCCCCTCCCCCCATGTCACATCCCCCCTTCATGTCACATTCCCCTCCCCCCCTGTCACATCCCCCCTTCATGTCACATTCCCCTCCCCCCTGTCACATCCCCCCCTGTCACATCCCCCCCAGTCACATTCCCCCCCTTGTCACATTCCCCCCCCAGTCACATTCCCCCCTTGTCACATTCCCCCCCCAGTCACATTCCCCCCCTTGTCACATTCCCCCCTTGTCACATTCCCCCCTTGTCACATTCCCACCCTGTCACATCCCCCCCAGTCACATTCCCCCCCCTTGTCACATTCCCCCCTTGTCACATTCCCCCCCTTGTCACATTCCCCCCCTGTCACCTTGTCCTGCAGCAAATACACTAGGTTTGTTGGGCAGATTTCAAACCTAGTGTATTTGCTGCAGAACAAGCCCTTTCCCCTTCAGCCAATCACAGGCTTTACACCACTGCGGCCTGTGATTGGCTGAAAAGTGAAAGGTCCTAGAAGATGAATAGTGAAGAGAGGACACCCCGGACCGCACGGAGGGGAACGACATCTTCAGGGACCGGGACTAGGTGAGCAAAAGGTTTTTTTATTTTACTACTTCTTCCCTTTACACTTAGCTCAGTGTTTTTCTACCAGGGGGCCTCCAGCTGTTGTGAAACTACTACTCCCAGCATGCCCGGACAGCCTTTGGCTGTTCGGGCATGCTGAGAGTTGTAGTTTTGCAACAGCTGGAGGCTCCCTGGTAGGGAAACACTGACTTTTAGTATTTTTCTTTACCTGCTCTGGCCGCCCCCCGCAACGGGAGCCGACCAGAGCAGATAATCGCATGTTTTCCCAGGGGCCGCATCGCTATATCGCATTGCTTTTGCGATATATCATGCAGCCCGGCCGGGAACTCTGCAATTCTACCCCGAGCGTGACTCGGGGTTACCGATCCTGGCAGGGAAAATTAACCCCGAGTCACGCTCGGGAATACCGCTCAGGAGGTTAAGAGACCAATAAATTAGGAGGAACATAAGATCTCAAACAAGAAGAATACTGATACATTTGTTAAGAAAGTCACTCAGACCCACTGATGCCACCTCAGTTGCGGCACCAATACTAAAAGAGTGAAGACCAGAGCAGAAGACCTGAGGAGATGGCCAGAGGCAGGTGAGGGGACCTCCAGCCGCCACTACAGATGATCGGATCCCTACAGCAGCGCTGCGGGCGATCCGATCATCTATTTTAACATGCTCATTGCTGCAGATCCCGTGATCTGTATTGATCATGGCATCTGAGGGGTTAATGGCGGGTAGAGAAGAATATGGGTAGAGAAGAAAAGGAAAACTGAGACAATCCACAAAAAGACAAACATTTCCTAAAAACTAAAAGTTGGAAATTGGAAACGAGAAAGACAAAGACCATCTAAGTAAAAAAGAAAATCCTGACCACCATTAGGACGAATAGAAAGAAAAGTAGATACCAAAGAAACAGGACAAAGAGGAGAACCAGGAAGTGGATGGACAAAAACAGAGCAACCTCTAGAAAATGGATCATTCTTAGACTTACGGATGAAAATGTGTAATCCTTGACCAGAAACAGACACATCGCTAAAAAGCAAGCAGACCAACTGTTGACAGAAACTAACTTAGAAATTCTCAGAGCAGCAAAAAAGGCCAGCAAAAATGCCACCTGGAATAACACAGCCTCATAGGAAAAAAGAACAAACAAAAGGAAGGGACTCCAGCATGACAAAACATCAAATGAAACTGGACAACAACCATCTGGTTGTGAAGACAGCCTCCTGTAGCCCTTCAAGACCTGCTTCACCTGAAAAAGGAAGAAATGCCCTGAAGACCTCACAACTTAAGAAAGAAGGAAATACCTGAAAATGACTTAGAAATAAAAGACGCTGACAACCTGTGAGACAAAAGAAGAGAAGCAAAACCAAGGGTCAAACTAACATCAGATTGCATGGATGAAGCACCACAGCTAGAGCAAAAATAACACCAATCCCTTCTTGCAGTGGAATAATACGCCCATGATCGTCTAGACAGGGAATTCCTTATACTGTCAGCAATCAGGGCCATACCATCTCCAAAAGATGATGAGGGTAATGAATTCCCTCCACATCCGCTGACAGCACCAACTCCCGGAAAGACGAAAACTGAAGACGAGCTAAAGAATCCGCAAATCAAAATAGTAGAACCAGGAACATACATAGCCTTGAGCCAAATATTCATAGACATGCAAATCAAAACTAAGTGACGCAATAAAGAAACCACCGGAGGAGATTTAGAAGAGAGAGCATTAATAGCAAAAACAACACCTTTATTATCTGAATTCACAAGAATACAACAATGAGAAAGCTCAGCACCCCAGATCACCACAGCCACCATCACCAGAAAAAGCTCTAAAAAGACAATGTTTCGAATCTGGCCACTCCTCAGCACACCAATGACCACGAAAAAATGCGCCATAACCAATTGACCCCGCCACATCGGTAAAAATCTGGAGAGCATCAGAATCCAAAAACTCAGACTGACAGCAAGTATGACCATTGTGAGAAGAAAGAAAATCTAACCAAACCTTCAAATCATCCTTCAATTGCCTAGTCAAACGGACATGAGAAAAGGGGAACTTAAGATCTTTGGTGGCAGCATACAAAGGGTAAGAAAAAACACGCCCTATAGGAATGGTTCTCATAGTGAAGTTCAACAAACCTAAAAGAGACTGCAAAGCTCGCAGCGTAGTCTTATCACGAGACAACATAGAAGAAATCAAAGACCAAAGCTTATCCAATTTGTCAGGGGTAAGACAAAAAATCATGTGTTCAGAATCAATAGTAATCCCTAAAAACTCTAACGAACAACAGGGATAAACTGTTTTCTCCAGAGCTAAAGGAACCCCGAAAAATTCAAAAACCTCAAAAAACCTATTTAAAGCAAAAAAGACAATGATAAGAATCAGGAGAACCAATAAACAAAAAAATCATCCAAATAATGAACAATACCAATACCAGGTAACAACTGCTGCAAAACCCAATGGAGAAAAGTTGAAAAGGACTCAAAGTAAAAGCAGGACAAAGTAAAACCCATAGGGAGACATTTATCTAAGAAAAATAAACCATCAAAATGAAAACCCAAGGAGTTAAATCCACTGGGATGAATGGGAAGCAACCTAAAAGCAGATTTAATGTCTGCCTTTGCCAAAAGGGCACAGCGACCAAACTTCATAAGCAAACAAACAGCAGAATCCAAAGAGTAATGAACGGGAGCATTATCCCTATCAGTTAAATCATTCAAAGAAAAATTCTTAGGGTAGGACAAATTATGAATTAAACAAAATGTGTTTGGTTCATTCTTCGAAACCAAACCAAGTGATGACAAACGAAATTTTCAAACGGGGGAACAGAAAAAGGGCCTGCAATTCTACCCGCAGCCAACTCGGATCTAATCTTATCTGCAGCCACATTTAAATTCAAATTAACAGACTTAGCATTGTTGACCCACTGACAACCAGGACCTAAAAAAGAAGGAACATCAAAACGAAAACCATTAAATAAAAGTTCAGCACTCCGCCTGTCTGGGTAGGCCTGAAACCAGGGCAGAAGCCTTTCCAGACGAATTGGTGTCAAAGCTTTTTGGAAGAGAATCTTGTGGGGCTTTGAGCTTCGCGGATTGATTTGCCCACTTAAAGCATTTTGACATCGAGTGGAGCCCTCCGCAGAAGCCACACTCATGCTGACAACGGCAGTTTGCCGCCCATATGCATTGGCTTTCATTGAAAGCAAAACAGTATCCTTTACTAATGTTTCCTTGTGTGGAAACGGGCTGTTTAAGAAAGGGGTGCTGAGGAAGCATAAGACTGAGCCACAAGCTCATGTCCTTAGACCCAAACCTCAAAGAAGAATGAACCGCTAACTTTTGATGGAACATTTCAACATAGTTAAACCAGCCGAGGCCGCCAAAATTACGATAAGCCTCCAATATTGAGTGTAAGTGCTGCAATAACTGAGAACATTTTTCAGGGTGACGTTCACCCAGCACAGAGGCAAAAATACAGTACGCCTGAAATTAGTTTAAGAAAGACAGAGGAGCCGCACGTTTGCGCTCCTCATCTATGTCATCAGACTTTTTAACTTGATCACGTGCAGAGGGTAATAAAGACAAAACAAAAACATAATCACAACGTCAACTTTTCTTTTTAACAGATAAGGGGAGGTGAAAACCAAGGGGTGAAGGTTCACACTCAAGGGCCTCTTTAAAACAATACTCGGCAACACCAGCCAGCCTTCCCATCTGACCAAGGGACCCAGAGCTTGCTGCATTTAAAGTCGCCACATGTGTAAATGTCAGAACTATCAAAATATAATGTTAATGATCCCGTACGGTGAATGGCGTAAACATTTAAAAAATCCCAAAATGCAGCTTTTTTGTTACATTTTATTCCCCCAAAAATTTATAAAAAGTTACCTAAAAGGTTTATATATGCAAATGTGGTATTGATAAAAGGTACAGATGATGGCACAAGAAAGGAGCCCTCTTACCGCCCCATATATGGAAAAATGAAAAAGTTATAGGTGGTCAAAATAGGGCGATTTTGTATTACTGATTTTGTACAAAAAGTTAGAGATTTTTTTTAAGCGGTACAAAAATAGAAAAAGTATCTAGCCATGGGTATCATTTTAATCATATTGACCCACAGAATGAAGAACACGTCATTTTTACCTTAAGTTGTACAGTGTGAAAACGAAACAATCCAAAATGTGCAAAATTGTGGTTTTTATCTAAATTTCCTCCCTAAAAAATAGTTCTTTGGGTCCGCCATACATTTTTTTGGGTAAAATAAGAGGTTTCATTACAAAGTAGAATTGGTCACGCAAAAAACAAGCTCTTACATGGGTCTGTAGATAGAAATATAAAAGAGTTATGGATTTTAGAAGGAGAGGAGGAAAAAAAGAAAATGCAAAAATAAAAGGTCAAAATGGGCCTGCTCCTTAAGGGGTTAATATGGAAGGCCCCACGTGAGGATCCCCAACAGTAAACCCCAGCTGAGACAAAGAATTAACACCAGACTGCTCAGAGAGGGTTACATTAACAGCCTGCACAGAAGAACTAGACCTGGGACCATCGCTATGGCAACCAGGAGATGGACCAGTCCATGCACTAGCTAAAGAAGTCTTGACCTGTAACTGCACCAAACTAAGCAACCATTTACTCATATACTCAGAAAATAATGCAGGAGAAAGGACAGATGAGACAGACAAGCCAGACTGGCTGGCAACAAAATTGTTCTCACAGGAGCACCGGCTGCAGGAGCTGGAGGCTGCGGTGGTACAGATGAAGCTGGAGGGCAAGTCTGCTGGGCCAACTGCTGGGCTGGAATACCAGGAGGAGCGGACACCACAGGTAACAGGACTACTGAGGCCGCTTCGTCGCCGAGGAGCTGGAGACGCCGGGGCTGCAGCACGCTTCATACTTTTGCCTTTACCAGAGGGTGCAGCTGGAACAGGGACAGAGGAAGGTGGCTGAGCAGCAGCAGGATGCAGGACCATGAAGCTGCAAGAAGGCTCCCCCTGAAACAGGAACAGAGTCGGCCGCAGCTAGGGAACTGCGCAGCCACTCTTCGCTGCCAAGAGAGCCGGCACTCTCAAGAAGTTGATCAAGGAGTGATTCCATGCCACGAGGGTAAAAGAGAAAGCCCGCTGGCAACAGCTGCATCATATCCTCCGGGAGGACCGCCCAGGATGGCAG
This sequence comes from Hyla sarda, assembly GCF_029499605.1. NCBI lineage: Eukaryota > Metazoa > Chordata > Amphibia > Anura > Hylidae > Hyla > Hyla sarda. Next base: position 179,037,016 of record NC_079191.1, read on the forward strand.
AACCAATAAGCCGAACCAGGACCAGCTGGGACCTGTAAGTAATTAAAGAGAGCAGACAGGGAAGAGGAGAGAAGGGGAAAGGGTCCTGTTCCCATGCACCCCCTGGTTTCATTTGGTGCTTTATGGACTTTTTCCTAGGGTTCACGACGTGGAGGCCATCCAGGAGGCCTGGAACCTTATGAACTGTTTTGAGGACACTATATGGCTGGCCAGAACCGCCTCATCTACAACAGGGAGGACATGTCTGCCAGAGACTATTCCGTCTTGGTCAGTCTGGACATCGATGAAGAAGAAAACTAACACCCCTCTGCTTCCCCTACGATTGCCCAGTAGTTTGGCCCTGTTATCCACTCCTCCCTACCCCCATAGATCCCATTCCCCTCCCTGGTCACAGACTTGAATGTGTTGTTGTTTTTCGACTTTGTTTCTTCGATATCGAGTGATGGAGCGGAGTGTTAGTTTAGCATGTGGTACAGTGTATAGCTTAGGGAACCTGTTCTGTATATGGTGCTGTCATGCTTTGTGTGATTGTAATTTATTGTATGACTTGTAATGATGACTGAATAAAGCTCTTTCAATACCTGAGATATTTCTGCCACATAGACAGCTGTCCTGTACTGCCCTGCTACTGATTCAGCAATGGCGCTCTGGAAAATCAAGCTATGTGTAACGTCTACATAGGTAAAAGTAGTGTTTCACTAAGTCAGTCTGTTTTATCAGTGTTTTTGAAAGTTAATACTGAGTGGGCCCAAAATATGGAAGGGATGCAAATCTTTCCATCATACCATTTTTTCCTATTTCTGTTCCACTCCCAGTTTTGGCTTACAAAGACTAAGCACAATACTGCTGTGTGTAAGTGGCCTTGTGATAGCAGTACTAATAAGCTAAAGTGTGGAACACTAAGGCATTCTGCTATAAATGGGAATATATAACACTTGGTTGTGAGTCATTCACTGAAGAACTAACCCTCTTCCCAAGATGGCCCACCAGCTGATGTTCTTCTCTGGCCTTTTGTGTTCTGTATGCTGCTTCAAAAGGACAGAAATAACATAGCTCAGTTATTCAGTGCTGGTTATGATCTGTAAGATGATGCTGTATAGTCTACTATATTCTTCCAGAATGTCTGCTGAGAAAACAGAAATACTTCTCTGTATCTAGGGCTGAACACTGCATGGGTGCCCTTCTATTGTACATTTCTCTTTTATTTCACTATTTTTACAACTAACTTGAATTAACTAAAGACATCTTCCTGATGCTAACATCAACAGTTATAGAGATAAGACCAGGAAGAGTATCTGACTGCTGAAAAGACTCTCTGCATTCACATAGTTGTTCTTGGAGAACTCTCTTATTTGAAAAGGCATACTTGTCAGCTATATATTGCGTATAATTTTTTAAAATTTATCTTTATAAAAAAAAAAAACTGTTTTCCTGGCTTTCTGTATACAGCTATACCCTAGATCACTTAAACATCCTCTCCCTGCTCTCCACTACCATAAGCATGCAACTACACCAAACCATCCCTATAGCCTGCTCTATTTCTCTAAATATGTGTATAATGAATGGGAATAGGATATAGGGATGCCATGAATGTACAGTGGTGAAAATACAGAATTTTCTATAAATACAGAAATTTCTATAAACTCCTAAAAGTAAATAAAGAGAACCACAATAACAATTGAGTCAAAAATATTAGACTTGGTCATTTATTTATTGAGAAAAATATCACATATCTCTGAGTGGTAAAAGTATTGGAACCTTTAGGATATGAAGATAATTTGAAGGTGAAATTTGTGTTGGGTGTTTCAATCAGTGGGATGAATATCAGGTGTGAGTGAGTGACCTGTTTTATTAAGAGTGTGTTCACATGTTGCGTTGCATTACAGTGTTGTTGCAGTTCAGTGGCAATACTGCAGTATCGTAGTAAAAACAATGTGCTCCTGTGACAGTAATATTATGAAACTACAATCTAACTGCAGTGTGTGTGAAAGACCTCAGAACAAGAGTTGTTGATGGTTATCAAGCTGAAAAAGGTTATAAACTCATCTCTAAAGAGTTTGGACTCTACCAATCCACACTTAGAATGATTGTGTACAAATGGAGGAAATTCAAGACCATTATTAACATCCCAAAGAGTGGTTGACCAGCAAAGATCACACGAAGAGCAAGGCATGTAATAGTTATTGAGATAACAAAGGAACACAAGGTAACTAAATGAAGCAACTAATGGTCTTTTTACAAGTCCACCATCTTTATGAGTTTATGAGTTCAAGAGGACACGAAACAACAAAGATGTGCATGGCAAGATTGCAAGAAGAAATCTGCTCACCTGGACGAGCCAGAAATTTATTGGAGTAGTGTTTTGTGGACAGATAAGACAGAAATAAAACTTTCTGGTTCAAATGAGAAGCATTATGTTTGGAAAACAATGCTTCTAGCATAAAAACCTCTACTATCTGTGAAACACGTTGTTACTGTTAGCGGCAAGGAGGTAGTAGATCCGCTGAGCCTGTGTGAATGATGGCTTAGGCCATGTCAGGGAGCTGAGTCTAAGGTGCTGCTAGTTTTCACGAGAGCCCACCGCAAAGCGGGATGGACTTGCTGCGGCAGGTGGCACCCAGGTTGCTACCCCTGACATGACTCATCCACACAGGCTGCTGAGGAGAAAACGTGGTACAGGAGGAACATGGCAACACGTTGTCAGGATAGCAGAAGGTCAGGGAACGCAGCACGGTAGCGAGAATAGGGATGTAGCAAGTGGTCAGTAGGCAGGCGGCACAGGAGCAAGGTCTGGTCACAGAGCAGGTAGGTCAGGAACACGGTAAGGCAAGACACAATAAACGCTTTCACTAGGGCACTGGGCACACAAAGATCCAGCAAGAGGTAGAGGGAGGTGCACATACTTATAGAGAAGGGACAGATGCAAACACTAATTAAGGGCTCACTGGCCCTTTAAATCTCAGAGCTCCGGCATGCGCGCGCCCTAGGAGGCAGGGACGCTCGCGCTGGTGGTGTAGAAAACGGAGGAAACAGAAGAAGAAGAGGGTGAGTGAAGACCCGAGATTTGCATGCGGGCACGTCCCACAATGCCAATCCCGGGCCCGCCAGAGGACAGGAAGAGAGCACTCACGGCCGGTGTGACCAGCCGAAGTGCTCGCCGTAACACACGTTGGTGGTAGTACCACGTTCTGAGCCTGTTTTGCTGCATCTGAGCCAGGATGGCTTGCCATAGTTGACAGAACAATTAATTCTGAATTAAACCATCATATTCCAAAAGGATAATTTCTGCTTTTCTGTCTGTGGGTTGAATTTCACGAAACACACAAGTCGTTTTACCAAAGAATGGGTAAAGAAGAACACAGCTGTTACGCCGAGCGCTCCGGGTCCCCGCTCCTCCCCGGAGCGCTCGCTACACTTCCCTCACTGCAGCGCCCCGGTCGGTTCCACGGACCCGGGGCGCTGCGTTACCACCTCCGGCCGGGATGCGATTCGCGATGCGGGTAGCGCCCGCTCGCGATGCGCACCCCGGCTCCCGTACCTGACTCGCTCCCCGTCAGTTCTGTCCCGGCGCGCGCGGCCCCGCTCCCTAGGGCGCGCGCGCGCCGGGTCTTTGCGATTTAAAGGGCCACTGCACCGCTGATTGGTGCAGTGGTTCCAATTAGTGTTTACACCTGTGCACTTCCCTATATCACCTCACTTCCCCTTCACTCCCTCGCCGGATCTTGTTGCCCTAGTGCCAGTGAAAGCGTTCCTTGTGTGTTCCTTGCCTGTGATTCCAGACCTTCTGCCGTTGCCCCTGACTACGATCCTTGCTGCCTGCCCCGACCTTCTGCTACGTCCGACCTTGCTTCTGTCTACTCCCTTGTACCGCGCCTATCTTCAGCAGCCAGAGAGGTTGAGCCGTTGCTAGGGGATACGACCTGGTCACTACCGCCGCAGCAAGACCATCCCGCTTTGCGGCGGGCTCTGGTGAAAACCAGTAGTGACTTAGAACCGATCCTCTAGCACGGTCCACGCCAATCCCTCTCTGGCACAGAGGATCCACCACCTGCCAGCCGGCATCGTGACAGTAGATCCGGCCATGGATCCCGCTGAAGTTCCTCTGCCAGTTGTCGCTGACCTCACCACGGTGGTCGCCCAGCAGTCACAACAGATTGCGCAACAAGGCCAACAGCTGTCTCAACTGACTGTTATGCTACAACAGTTACTACCACAGCTCCAGCAATCATCTCCTCCGCCAGCTCCTGTACCTCCTCCGCAGCGAGTGGCCGCTTCTGGAATACGACTATCCTTGCCGGATAAATTTGATGGGGACTCTAAGTTTTGCCGTGGCTTTCTTTCCCAATGTTCATTACACTTGGAGATGATGTCGGACCAGTTCCCCACCGAAAGGTCTAAAGTGGCTTTCGTAGTCAGCCTGCTGTCTGGAAAAGCCCTGGCTTGGGCCACACCGCTCTGGGACCGCAATGACCCCGTCACTGCCTCTGTACACTCCTTCTTCTCGGAAATTCGAAGTGTCTTTGAGGAACCTGCCCGAGCCTCTTCTGCTGAGACTGCCCTGTTGAACCTGGTCCAGGGTAATTCTTCCGTTGGCGAGTATGCCGTACAGTTCCGTACCCTTGCTTCAGAATTATCCTGGAATAATGAGGCACTCTGCGCGACCTTTAAAAAAGGCCTATCCAGCAACATTAAAGATGTTCTGGCCGCACGAGAAATCCCTGCTAACCTACATGAACTCATCCATCTTGCCACTCGCATTGACATGCGTTTTTCCGAACGGCGTCAGGAGCTCCGCCAGGATATGGACTCTGTTCGCACGAGGCGTTTCTTCTCCCCGGCTCCTCTCTCCTCTGGTCCCCTGCAACCTGTTCCTGTGCCTCCCGCCGTGGAGGCTATGCAGGTCGACCGGTCTCGCCTGACACCCCAAGAGAGGACACGACGCCGCATGGAGAATCTCTGCCTGTACTGTGCTAGTACCGAACACTTCCTGAGGGATTGTCCTATCCGTCCTCCCCGCCTGGAAAGACGTCCGCTGACTCCGCACAAAGGTGAGACAGTCCTTGATGTCTACTCTGCTTCTCCACGTCTTACTGTGCCTGTGCGGATGTCTGCCTCTGCCTTCTCCTTCTCTGCCGTGGCCTTCTTGGACTCTGGATCTGCAGGAAATTTTATCTTGGCCTCTCTCGTCAACAGGTTCAACATCCCGGTGACCAGTCTCGCCAGACCCCTCTACATCAATTGTGTAAACAATGAAAGATTGGACTGTACTATACGTTTCCGCACGGAGCCCCTTCTAATGTGCATCGGATCTCATCATGAGAGGATTGAACTGTTGGTCCTCCCCAATTGCACTTCTGAAATCCTTCTTGGACTTCCCTGGCTTCAACTCCATTCCCCAATCCTGGATTGGTCCACTGGGGAGATCAAGAGTTGGGGGCCCTCTTGTTCCAAGGACTGCTTAAAACCGGTTCCCAGTAAACCTTGCCGTGTCCCTGTGCTTCCTCATGTAACCGGTCTCCCTAAGGCCTATATGGACTTTGCGGACGTTTTTTGCAAAAAACAAGCTGAGACTCTACCTCCTCACAGGCCTTATGATTGTCCCATTGACCTCCTCCCGGGCACTACTCCACCCCGGGGCAGAATCTATCCTCTGTCCGTCCCAGAGACTCTTGCCATGTCTGAATACGTCCAAGAAAATTTAAAAAAGGGCTTTATCCGTAAATCCTCCTCTCCTGCCGGAGCCGGATTTTTCTTTGTGTCCAAAAAAGATGGCTCTCTACGTCCTTGCATTGACTACCGCGGTCTTAATAAAATCACGGTTAAGAACCGCTACCCCCTACCCCTCATCTCTGAACTCTTTGATCGTCTCCAAGGTGCCCATATTTTTACCAAACTGGACTTAAGAGGTGCTTATAATCTCATCCGCATCAGAGAGGGGGATGAATGGAAAACGGCATTTAACACCAGAGATGGACACTTTGAGTATCTGGTCATGCCCTTTGGTCTATGCAACGCCCCTGCCGTCTTCCAAGACTTTGTTAATGAAATTTTTCGTGATCTCCTATACTCCTGTGTTGTTGTATATCTGGACGATATCCTGATTTTTTCTGCCAATCTTGAAGAACACCGCCAGCATGTCCGTATGGTTCTTCAGAGACTTCGTGATAATCAACTCTATGCCAAAATAGAGAAATGTCTGTTTGAATGCCAATCTCTTCCTTTTCTAGGATACTTGGTCTCTGGCCAGGGACTACAAATGGACCCAGATAAACTCTCTGCCGTCTTAGATTGGCCACGCCCCTCCGGACTCCGTGCCATCCAACGTTTTTTGGGGTTCGCCAATTATTACAGGCAATTTATTCCACATTTTTCTACCATTGTGGCTCCTATTGTGGCTTTAACAAAAAAAAATGCCGATCCCAAGTCTTGGCCTCCTCAAGCGGAAGACGCCTTTAAACGACTCAAGTCTGCCTTTTCTTCGGCTCCCGTGCTCTCCAGACCTGACCCATCTAAACCCTTCCTATTGGAGGTTGATGCCTCCTCAGTGGGAGCTGGAGCTGTCCTTCTACAAAAAAACTCTTCCGGGCATGCTGTTACTTGTGGTTTTTTTTCCAGGACCTTCTCTCCGGCGGAGAAGAACTACTCCATCGGGGATCGAGAGCTTCTAGCCATTAAATTAGCACTTGAGGAATGGAGGCATCTGCTGGAGGGATCAAGATTTCCAGTTATTATTTACACCGATCACAAGAACCTCTCCTACCTCCAGTCTGCCCAACGGCTGAATCCTCGTCAGGCCAGGTGGTCTCTGTTCTTTGCCCGATTTAATTTTGAAATTCACTTTCGGCCTGCTGATAAGAACATTAGGGCCGATGCTCTCTCTCGTTCCTCAGATGCCTCTGAAATTGAACTCTCTCCTCAACACATCATTCCTCCTGACTGCCTGATTTCCACTTCTCCAGCCTCCATCAGGCAAACTCCTCCAGGAAAGACCTTTGTTTCTCCACGCCAACGCCTTGGGATCCTCAAATGGGGTCACTCCTCCCATCTCGCAGGTCATGCGGGCATTAAGAAATCTGTGCAACTCATCTCTCGCTTCTATTGGTGGCCGACTCTAGAGACTGATGTGGTGGACTTTGTGCGAGCCTGCACTATCTGTGCCCGGGATAAGACTCCTCGCCAGAAGCCCGCTGGTTTTCTTCATCCTCTACCTGTCCCCGAACAACCTTGGTCTCTGATTGGTATGGATTTTATTACTGACTTACCCCCATCCCATGGCAACACTGTTATTTGGGTGGTCGTTGATCGATTCTCCAAAATGGCACATTTCATCCCTCTTCCTGGTCTTCCTTCAGCGCCTCAGTTGGCTAAACAATTTTTTGTACACATTTTTCGTCTTCACGGGTTGCCTACACAGATCGTCTCGGATAGAGGCGTCCAATTTGTGTCTAAATTCTGGAGGGCTCTCTGTAAACAACTCAAGATTAAATTAAATTTTTCTTCTGCATACCATCCTCAATCCAATGGACAAGTAGAGAGAATTAACCAGATCTTGGGTGACTATTTACGACATTTTGTTTCCTCCCGCCAGGATGACTGGGCAGATCTTCTACCTTGGGCCGAATTCTCGTATAATTTCAGAATCTCTGAATCTTCCTCCAAATCTCCGTTTTTCGTGGTGTACGGCCGTCACCCTCTTCCCCCCCTCCCTACCCCCTTGCCCTCTGGTCTGCCCGCTGTGGATGAAATTTCTCGTGATCTTTCCACCATATGGAAAGAGACCCAAAATTCTCTCTTACAGGCTTCTTCTCGCATGAAGAGATTCGCAGATAAGAAAAGAAGAGCTCCTCCCATTTTTTCCCCTGGAGACAAGGTATGGCTCTCCGCTAAATATGTCCGTTTCCGTGTCCCGAGCTATAAGTTGGGACCACGCTATCTTGGTCCTTTTAAAGTTTTGTGTCAAATTAATCCTGTCTCTTACAAACTTCTTCTTCCTCCTTCTCTTCGTATCCCTAATGCCTTTCACGTCTCTCTTCTTAAACCTCTCATCCTCAACCGTTTTTCTCCTAAATCTGTTCCTCCCACTCCTGTCTCCGGCTCCTCGGACATCTTCTCTGTCAAAGAGATCTTAGCCTCAAAAAAGGTCAGAGGAAAAACTTTTTTTTTAGTGGATTGGGAGGGTTGTGGTCCAGAAGAGAGGTCCTGGGAACCTGAGGACAATATCCTGGACAAAAGTCTGATCCTCAGGTTCTCAGGCCCCAAGAAGAGGGGGAGACCCAAGGGGGGGGGTACTGTTACGCCGAGCGCTCCGGGTCCCCGCTCCTCCCCGGAGCGCTCGCTACACTTCCCTCACTGCAGCGCCCCGGTCGGTTCCACGGACCCGGGGCGCTGCGTTACCACCTCCGGCCGGGATGCGATTCGCGATGCGGGTAGCGCCCGCTCGCGATGCGCACCCCGGCTCCCGTACCTGACTCGCTCCCCGTCAGTTCTGTCCCGGCGCGCGCGGCCCCGCTCCCTAGGGCGCGCGCGCGCCGGGTCTTTGCGATTTAAAGGGCCACTGCACCGCTGATTGGTGCAGTGGTTCCAATTAGTGTTTACACCTGTGCACTTCCCTATATCACCTCACTTCCCCTTCACTCCCTCGCCGGATCTTGTTGCCCTAGTGCCAGTGAAAGCGTTCCTTGTGTGTTCCTTGCCTGTGATTCCAGACCTTCTGCCGTTGCCCCTGACTACGATCCTTGCTGCCTGCCCCGACCTTCTGCTACGTCCGACCTTGCTTCTGTCTACTCCCTTGTACCGCGCCTATCTTCAGCAGCCAGAGAGGTTGAGCCGTTGCTAGGGGATACGACCTGGTCACTACCGCCGCAGCAAGACCATCCCGCTTTGCGGCGGGCTCTGGTGAAAACCAGTAGTGACTTAGAACCGATCCTCTAGCACGGTCCACGCCAATCCCTCTCTGGCACAGAGGATCCACCACCTGCCAGCCGGCATCGTGACAACAGCTAAAGTTTTGGAATGGCCAAGTCAACGTCCTGACCTTAAAAGTGTACTCCGCTGCTCAGCGTTTGGAACAAACAGTTCAGAACGCTGGAGCCGGCACCGGGAGCCGATGTTGTTCAGAAAAGTCTGAGGAGTCTGTGAGGTGATTCTGAAGGATGCCTGAGGCCTAGTCCAGCAACCACGCATCTTCTACAAGTTGACCCCTGCGCCTGGGTGAAATTCAAAGCCTGGAAGTAAGCACTAAAGTCTTAGGGATTCAATTCAAATCAAGTCCAGCAAGTCAGTCAGTCAAGTTAGTCCTTCAATTAACTACAGTACAGTACAGTAGAACTGAGCTGCAATACCGCACACAACCTGAGGACAAGGAGTGTTTTTCGAAAAAAAAGCAGCTAAGTTTTTCTAATCCTGGATAACCCCTTAAAAAAGGAACCTACTCCCGGAAAGAGTAGCCTTTTCCCCTTTTTTATGTATCTCTATAACAAGTCCTTGTTGATGTATGGTTGATACAAAGCAATTTCTTAAGAAGAACATATTTCTCAGTAACTAGGTGTGGCTTCCAATCACTAACTTTCCCCCATATACTGTGGATATTTACTCAATGGCCCTCATTTACTATTGCAAACCCGACATGTTTTGTCGGGTTGTGCACCAGATTCTGTCGCATTGCAACAGAAATTCTGTCTGTGCCAGAATTTGCGCCAGAATTGAAAAAAACCCGACTAACTCTCCATTTTGCTAAGAAAACCCAAAAAAGAGGCATGGCTGCCGGGAAAAGGGGACATGGTTTCTGAAAAGGGGCGTGTTCCGGACATTTTCCCAAAAACCCAACATATTTACTAAGGTTTCCACATAAAATGTGGTGGATTTGAGCTGAGGAAAACCAGACAGATCAGAGCATGTGTAAAAAAAAAAAAAAGCAAAATGTAGGGAAAGTGGAAAATGTAGGGAAACCTTAGTAAATACCGTGGAAAATAAATTGTAGGGAATTAAAACCCACAAACAAACCTACACTCTACTCTTAGTAAATAAGGGCCAATGTGTGTTGTGTTAGATTGAGCTTGTCTGTAACTAACTATTTAGATAACAAACAATTTTTGTTAGTAAGCAATGCAGAAAGGCAGGTAAATAAAGGCAGGCAAATAATAACAATCTTTATATAGCACCAACATATACCACAGCATTTTACAACATAGCACGTACATTTATAGACAAAATAAGAGCAATTGACAATTCAGACGAGGATTGTGAAGGCCCTACTCAAAAGAGCTTACATTGAATGAGAGGATTCACTTTTTCATGCAAATTTTCGTGACACTATTTAACCCCTTAAGGTTTTTGCACTTTCGTTTTTTCCTCCTCACCTTTTAAAAATCATAACCCTTTCAATTTTGCACCTACAGACTCATATGATGGCTTTTTTTTTTGCGCCATAAATTCTACTTTGTAATGACATCAGTCATTTTACCCAAAAATCTACAGCGAAACAAAAAAAAAAAATATGGCGGCTTCCGTTTCTAAGCAGTGCATTTTTTTTGTAAAAATTACACCTTATCATTATTCTGTAGGTCCATACGATTAAAATGATACCCTACTTATATAGGTTTGGTTTTGTCTTACTTCTGGAAAAAATCATAACTACATGCACGGAAATTAAGACGTTTAAAAAATTCCTCTTCTGACTCCTATAACTTTTTTATTTTTCAGCATATGGGGATGTATGAGGGCTCATTTCTCGTTATCTGAAGTTTTTATTGGTACCATTTTTGGCCAGACTTTTTGATGGCTTTTTATTCATTTTTTGGATGCTATTTTGGACTTTTGAATTATTTTATAGTGTACGCTATTGACCGTACACTATTTAATTAAATGGACACTGTCATCAACTTTATTTTTTGATATGTTGTAGTACTTATGTACTACAACATATCTCTAATATACTTCCATTATTTTTTTATTTTTTTTCGTGGTGATATTTACGTTTAAAAACCGGCCACTAGGGGGTCACCCTCCTAGTGGCCGGCTGCAGCCAGGCGTGACGTCACGCCAGAAAAAGGACTGTTTTTGGCTGGGCAAAATCAGTCATTTTTCTTTTCGGCTGCGCTCGCTCCCTGCCTGTCAATCAGACAGGCGGGAGCGAGCGCATTAAACACCGGGGCTGCGCGCATTGGCTGGTTATAGTCGCGCGCAGCCCATTTATCCCTGCCCCCGACATGTACACTGTAGCGGAGACGGCGCGCGCACACTAGTTATCAGTGCCGCGCTGATGCTCCACTACTGTCGCTATGCAGGCTACTCCTATACTCCTCCTCCCCGGGTATCACATGTACAGATAAACAGGGAGGAGGAGACCCCGGAGCAGCCTGCCATGCGATTGGCAGATCATCTATGCGCGCTCCCGAAGCGAGCGCAGCATAGATGAAGTGAGGGTGGAAGTCTTTGCCTAGCAGGCGTCAGTGACGTGACGCCTGCTAGGGAAGCCGGCTTCCGGTAGAGGAACGAGCAGCCAGCAAGAAGACGTGCAGATGACCGCTATGTGAGTGCCCAATTTTTTTTTTAAAGGCAGGGAGGGGGTTAGGGATAGATTACCTATAGGTAGGGACAGAGTAAAATAAATGTGAGATGGTGGGAGCTACTCTTTAATGATATATTTTTATAGTTTGGACATTTACGCATGCGGTGATACCATATATGTTTATATTTATTTTTATTTACATTTTTTTTAAATGGGAAAAGCGGGGTGATTCAAACTTTTATTGGGGAAGGGGTTAAATCACATTTATTAACAATTTTTTTTACAATGTTATAGCCCCCATAGGGGACTATAACATGCAGTACATTGATTGCAGACACTGATCAATGCTATGCCATAGCATAGCATTGATCAGTGTTATCGGCGCTCCACTGCTTCTGCCTGGATCTCAGGCACGGAGCAGTAAATCGATGATCAGACAATGAGGAGGCTCTTAGGGACCCTCCTCATGTCCGTACAGCTCATCGGGACACCACGGTTTCCCCGCAGTGGTCCCGATCAGCCCGACTGAGCTGCCAGGAAGGTTATCCTTTCACTTTAGACATCTGAAGGGTTAATACTAGGCATCACCATGATCAGTAATGTCCAGTTATAGCCGCGGGGTCAGCGCCTGACCCCACATTATATTGCGAGAACCGGTGCAGAACGTAAATATACATTCTGCGTCGTTAAGGAGTTAAAGAAGTACATCCAATTATGGTGTGGAACACACCAAAAGTCAGAATCATTTTGGATTTATGCATTCTTAACCCCTTAAGGACGCAGGGTTTTTCCGTTTTTTGCATTTTCATTTTTTCCTCATCACCTTCTAAAAATTATAACGCTTTCAATTTTGCACCTAAAACTCCATATTATGGCTTATTTTTTGCGCCACCAATTCTACTTTGCAGTGACATTAGTCATTTTACCAATATATCCACAGCAAAGCAGAAACAAAATTCATTGTGCGACAAAATGTAAGAAAAAATGCCATTTTGTAACTTTTGGAGGCTTCTGTTTCTACGCAGTACACTTTTCGGTAAAAATGACATCTCATCTTAATTCTGTAGGTCGATACGGTTAAAATGATACCCTACTTATACAGGTTTGATTTTATATTACTTCTAAAAAAAAAAATCAGTCATCTTCTGACCCCTATAACTTTTTTATTTTTCCGTGTACGGGCCGGTATGAGGGCTCATTTTTTGCGCCGTGATCTTAAGTTTTTATAGGTACCATTTTAATATTGATCAGACTTTTTGATCGACAGAGGCAGATAAGGAGACCTCTGCTCATGTTCTAGCTGATCGGGACATCACGATTTCTCCGCAATGGTCCCGATCAGCCCAAGTGAGCTGCTGGGTAGCTTTCACTTTCATTTTAGACGCACTGATCAACTTTGAACACCGCGTCTAAAGGGTTAATAGCGTGCGGCACAATGATCGGTGCCGCACGCTATTAGCCCAGGGTCCCGGCTTTCATTAGCCGTCGGGACCGACCCGGTATGACGTGTCCTTAAGAGGTTAATCATAGCTTTGGGTGAAAATATTTGTCATTTTTTTAATTCAACGGGATTCTGCTGCGTTGTGCACATGGCAAAATTTCCGTGCCAGATGTTTACAGCACAGAGATTTCGTTTTTTGTGTCCGCAGAAAGAATGAACCTATTCATTCTTTCTGCGGACACCACACGGAATGCATAGCAGTCTATGAGGTGGCGCATTCCTGTGTGGTCCTAGTTCCAGCATATTATGCCGGTGCCCGCGGTATGCAGGATGTCCGCTCAGAGATTTTCCGTGCGGACATTCCATGGTTTGAACATAGCCTAACCGACTACCCAGGATGTCATGTGACGGAGGACAGCACTATAGGCCTTAATAGCTTTGAGACAGCGCATGCACAGTGCAAAAGAAGGCTGGGAAATGTAGTTTTAAGCTGAAGTGTGCACCACATGAAGTGGAGCAACTACGAAATCGGTGAATGAGGGCACCCGGGAAATGAGTCTGGATTGAAACTATCCAGGTGAACACCAGCAAATATAAGAATAAATCTCATTGGTTGCTATAGGCAACTGGCAGCTTTTCCTCTGCACAGGTTTTGATAAATGTCCCCCATTATGTGGAGAAACTTGAAAGTGATGACAGGTTCCCTTTAAGCTGCTATGTTGGCATATCAGGTGGAGATTCAACTGACCTGGCCAGAATCCCAAGGCAAATTGTATTTTAGCATTAACTGTCCAAAATTAAAGACATGTTTAATCTGAACTTCTGCTAGGCATTATGCATCGTTCAAGTCAGTATCTGCTTGGTGCCCAGTCGTAGGCATAACACGAAGCAATAGAACTCCCACTAACAGATGGCACTAGCTACAGAAAGCTACTAACATGGGTTACTAGATTTAAAAAAATATTTTCATCAACATAGGTTATTATAATAACAAGCTGCTTGTACAAGGTACCTGACTCATCCGGGTATGTTTTGCCTACACTGACATTAAAGGGAACCTGTCACTTAGATTTAGCAAATATAACAAGCAGCAACGCATAATGCATTTTAAAACAACGTCCCCCACCATATTTGTATAACTGCAGTGCCATCTATAAATGTGAAGAAATGTACTTTTATAACTGTCCCACGGCATGTATGTCAATTGCCCACAAGTAATCATTGGTGCGGGCACCTCCAACAAGTAGTCACTACTACTGATGCGTGATTGACAGGACAGGCCTGGGTGCATTCATCGCTCCACTGCAGAAAATCAGGTATACCCAGAAGCTCTGTTGTCCCTGCGTGGGCATGCACAGTGGCTGAGAACAAGTGAGAGGAGCCCCAGAGAGATTCAGATCTGAATGCCTAGGCCCGGTTGACAATGCAGTGATGATGTTAACTGGGCCTGCACTGTCAATCACACCTTAATAGGTAAGATAATAGCCTTGGAAACCCTGACCAATCTAAATTTTTGGCATGTCCCTACAACATGTTAAAAGTTTTTAAAGTGACAGCACCCATTTAAAGGGGTAATCAGGGGAACTAAACCCATAGCCTATCCTTTCCCCTGATCAAACTATTTAATTGTCTTAATATCATTCATTAGCTATATAGATCAGTTTCCCTTCTTTGGTTGTCACTTACATACATGAAGTGAGGGAATGACATCATCCAGCCATCCACCCTGTCCAAATTTCTCTCTGGAAATGAAAGTGGTCCCGAAATGGAGTTGCTCCAGCTGTTTCAGGGAGGGACAAAAATATGGATGGTGTATATGGCGCCTTTAGGGTAAAATTCAGTCAGCCAAGTCTCCTAGGTAATTAGGTTTACTTGTTTATTCCATAAAAAGGGACAATCCATACATTTGCAGAAATATACGGAGCAACATAAAAACTTGAATAAATAAACGAATAAAAAAATATTTAAAAAGCATGGGTAGGTAGAATGGCAGCGCGTTTCGCAGGGTGACCCCCGCTTCGTCAGGTTAGTACAGTCTGACTCTATCTCTCTGATATATATATGTGTATTTTGTTTGAAAGTTCGCGGGTGAATGGTGTCTCTGACGTCATTCTTGTGACGGAAGTGAGGTGCTTGCGGTGGTTGGCATGGTTAGCAACTGACGCACTCTGGAAGCAGCCCCCACCCTCCTGATAAACATAGACAATGAGGTTTCTTCCATGCTCTCTTTAGTGCTGAGAGCTGGGAGGTGTATGCAACCTCAACCAATCAGACACTGAATAGCTATCTGCTGCTCAGACCAGGAGGGTGGAGGATGGCAGAGCAGAGCGGCAAGGATTGCTGGGAGATGTAGGCAAGGGGAGGAATGGATGGCAAAGAATATCAAGTAGACAGAGAAGACAACAGAGACTACAGGAGGCATGCATATAGGGCAGGATAGTTTACAGGAAACATCTAGATAGTGTCTCCAGTAGGAGTGAGTGTGAGACACAGTGTGAGACAGACAAACTTTAGCAGGGGTGCTTCTCCGGGTGACAGTGCTGTTTCAAACTTGGAATATGCTTCGACTGGTCCACATGTCTTGACGTTTTCAGACACGTCTAAATAACCCCTGATCTTAGTTGTCATGGTTACATGTAAATAACATCAACAAATAATGTGCAAGATAAAAACAGGCAGTGTGGTGGCTTTGGAGCTTTAGATATCTCTCTCTCTCTCTCTCTCTCTCTCTCTCTATATATATATATATATATATATATATATTGTAGGGATTTCACTCTGGGGTTAACTCTGGGATAGTCCTTGACACAGCCACAGGACATGTTTCTACTTCATTCAGCAGGCAAGCAACAGTTCTTTATGCAGTCTGTCTCCTTGCCAGCTTCATTAGATAGGTTGCAGGATAAACTAAAATATGACACAGGAACAAAACTAAATCCTAGGCTGTCCAGCCACTAACTACACATTTGTCACTTCCCACTCTATCCACTGGTAAGCTAGTCTCCACTAGCTTAAAACACAAGTTTCCTGCAACCTTTACCTACTGTTCACACACAGCGTTGGTAACCTCTTGCTGTGTGTACTAAGACACCTTGTCTGTCCACTTCACTGGTGTGGTCACTTACAGCGCCTACCTGTGTGTTCCTCGCAAGGACCCCTGCCTCCCCCTTTACAGACACCTTGCTGTCTTCTGGGGAGAGCACAGACTAATCTGTTTCCTTTCCTTATATGCAGACTTCCCACACTTCTGCTGGCCTCATTAATTAGGCATCTGATGAGCATCTCTGCTAGCTCACCTAGGATAAAGGTCTTGGAAAAACACCCTTTCATTGCCCTCAAATCTGCCTCAATGCCACAATATACACACTTTCCTGGAGCACCCCATTAAGTATTATTATGCCGCCCAGCTGTCTTAACTCTCCACTATTTTCTCATGACAATAACCCCTCTTAATTCCTACAGAAGTCATGGCTGTCTCTCCCTCCAAGGCTGGGTTCACACTACGTTTTGTCCATACGGGGACTGGATGAGGGATGGGAAAACCGGGCTCTCCTGTATCCCAGCCGGTCGGCCCCCATCTCATTCATTTGAATGAGCCGTCCGGAGTCAGATAGTGACTCGGGTCAGCCCATTTTTTCCCCGTATCCGGTTTTCTGGTCGTACTGAAAACTGCAGCATATAGGTTTTCAGTCCGGTCACAAAACAGGATATGGGGCAAAAATTTGCCGACCGGAGTCACTATCTGACTCCGGTCGGCTCATGACCCAGACCGACCCTGTATGACCCGGGGTCACAGCGTACGCCCTGCGTCCTTAAGAGGTTAAAATGTGTAAAACATGATGGAAAGTAAACAAATTTGGTATTGCTGAAATAAGGGCGACCTAAAGTATCAAAATAACATGTAAGTTTGACCACAAGGTGAATGCCGTAAAAAATAAAAAAAAAACAAATTTGCTAAATTGTATTTTTTTTTACTATTTCACCTCACAAATATATATATATTTTTTTTTTCGGAGTATATGCTTCTGTAGATGGGAAAATAAAATCTATGGCTATTATAGGGCGAGGAGGAAAAAGCAAAAGTGTAAAAACTAAAACTTCTAAAGACCTTATTTACTATTTTGGTTATAATTATTTATAACCAAAATATAAATACACAGTTCAAGAGTATATCCAGCTCACCCCTAGTGAGTTGCCACTCACGCGCTACGGACCCAGCCCGGACTAGGCTGTACGATAAGTAGCAAAGAAGGGATTGTCCAGCGCAGCGAAAGCTCGAATGCAGAATTTTCTTTATTCTGACACGGCAGCACGGGTAAAATAAACAGCAGTGACGCGTTTCGACCGCCTAGGCGATCTAAACTCTCGGCCCAGTTTAGAAGCAGTATGACTAAGATTGCCTAGGCGGTCGAAACGCGTCACTGCTGTTTATTTTACCTGTGCTGCCGTGTCAGAATAAAGAAAATTTTGCATTCAAGCTTTTGCTGCGCTGGACAATCCCTTCTTTGCAAAATATAATTAATCCCTGCTTTTATATTCCATGTTTTTGAGTTCTGTTTTCCATTGCCCTGGCTTGCTGACATATACCTCAAAGTTTGCTTCATATGAAGTAAGTACATACTCTTAAAGTGTCCTTGTCATTTAACAAAACTTTTGACATGTTAAAGAGACATGTTAAAAGTTTTGAGCAGTTGGGGTTTGGGTGTTCATTAAAGCCAGTGGGAAAAAGCATGCAGCTGTGCGCTTCTCTCGCCAGATTGTTGTGTTCTAGGTCCAGTTGCAGGAAATGGGCTCGATAGATTTATAATGGAACCTGTCTCATAAAAAAAACTATCTACATTGCAGCAACCAGGGTAGTGAAGCCAACTTCTTCTTACTTGGTGGAAGTCTGAACCCCCAGACCATATACTTAACTTATTATATCCAGGCTTCTATTCACTAATGTGGATGGCAGACTTTAGTAAACTTTATACTATTTTCTTCACTTACCCTCAATTATTGTCACTAATGCAATAGTCCTCCCGCAATTACAGGAGCCCAGACATGCGCGCTATGTCCTCAGTTGTTTAAACGGAACTAAAAGTCCTTGCGCATGCGCAAGTAGAGCCGGGAACTACGGGAACATTTCCCGGCGAGGAAAACAAAACTTTATGAACTTAAGTTCATACTATGTGTATGGATATCGGGACGCAGGTCAGTGATGTAATTTCCTACGTACGGCACCAATGAAATTCAGTTCCATGAGAATGACAAAACAAGGATCCAATTAAACCCTTAACGATGCAGGACGTAAATGTACGTCCTGGTGACGAGGTACTTAACGCACCAGGACGTATATTTACGTCCTGAGCATAACCGCAGGCATCGGAGCGATGCCGGCATCATGCGCGGCAGGTCCTGGCTGTGGATCGCAGATCACGGCATCTGCAGCATCGCGGTCACTTAACAGGATGATCGGATCGCCCGCAGCGCTGCCGCGGCGATCCGATCATCATGCACGGCAGACGGAGGTCCCCTCACCTGACTCCGCTGCCTTCCGGGAGTCTTCTGCTCTGATCTGCCTTCCCGCAGACCAGAGCAGAAGATCACCGATAACCCTGATCAGTGCTATGTCCTATACATAGCACTGAACAGGATTAGCAATCGAGTGATTGCTTTAAATAGTCCCCTATGGGGACTATTAAAGTGTAAAAATATAAGTCAAAAAAGGAAAAAAATAAAGTAAAAAAAATGTGAAAAACCCCCTCCCCCAATAAAAACGTAAATTGTCCCATTTTCCCTATTTTACCCCCAAAAAGTGTAAAAAAATTATTTTATATACATATTTGGTATCGCCGCGTGCGTAAATATCCTAACTATTAAAATAAAATGTAAATGATCCCGTACGGTGAACGTCGTGAACGTAAAAAAAAAAAGGTCCAAAATAGCTACTTTTTTATAACATTTTATTCCAAAATTTTTTTTATAAAAAATGTAATAAAAGTTTTGTATAAGCAAATATGGTATTAATAAAAAGTACAGATTATGGCGCAAAAAATGAGCCCTCATACCACCGCTTATACGGAAAAATGAAAAAGTTATAGGTCTTCAAAATAGGGGGATTTTAAACGTACTAATTTGGTTAAAAAGCTTGCGATTTTTTTAAGCGCAACAGTAATACAAAAGTGTATAATCATGGGTATCATTTTAATCGTATTGACCCAGAGAATAAAAAACACGTCATTTTTACCATAAATTATACGGCGTGAAAACAAAACCTTCCAAAATTTGCAAAATTTAGGTTTTCTTTTTCATTTCCCTACACAAATAGTATTTTTTTGGTTGCGCCATACATTTTATGATAAAGTGAGTGATGGCATTACAATGGACAACTGGTCGCGCAAAAAACAAGCCCTCATACTAGTCTGTGGATGAAAATATAAAAGAGTTATGATTTTTTGAAGGGGAGGAGGAAAAAACGAAAACGTAAAAATAAAATTGTCTGAGTCCTCAAGGTCCAAATGGGCTGAGTCCTGCAGGGGTTAAAGAAGGTATAACAACGTAGTGGGAGTGGCCATATCATGATTGGGCTACCTTAGAGACTTTATGACAGGTCTCTGTGATTGTCAATCCAAGGAACGAAAGTGGATTGGATAAACGGTGGAGGAGTGACCTAGGCATCAATAGGGGAGGTTATAAAAACCCCCCTAGTGGTGTTCATCACTGCCATTGCCCCATAACCTCTGAAGACGTCACATCCGTGACGAAACATGTTAGGGGGGGGCTATGTGATTGGTTTAATAGACAGCGTCAGCACTGCTAACAGTACACACTGCAGGTGTGCTGTTTATAATTTCAATGATAGTTGGACGATTATGCAGCAACTACAAAAGAGTGCATGTGATGCTGGGTTTTTAAATCACTTTTCAGCTCATAATTTTCTAGTTTTATTAATAAAAGTTTTATAGAGTATTATAGAGTTTTGTAGTGAGGGCTAACAAGTGGACTTTTCACTCAGTCCTATGGGCTGAGTTGTGTGTTAATTAACTATTGTTATGTCCACCCCTCATCAGGGTCATTGATCCTTGGATATATACATGTTTTTCAGTTGCAGGAAATGGGCTTGATAGATTTATAATGGAACCTGTCTCATGAAAAACGATCTAGATTGAAGCAACCAGGGTAGTGAAGCCCACTTCTTCTTACTTGGTCGAAGTCTGAACCCCCAGACCATAACCAATCAAAACCTTTGACTTGTCTCTGTTCAACGACAGGGACACTCTATAAATAAACATCTAATGTGGTTCTATTTTTCCCTCCTTGTCTTCTAAGAGCCCTATGAGGTCTTGTTTTTAGCAGGAATAATTTTACTTGGTAACAACAGCTTTCCTCTCACTATAAAATCTACTGAAAAATTAAAGTAAATATCTGTGAGGTGAAACTGGAAAAAAAATGCAATATTGCAAATTAGTTTTTTTTCCCCATTATTAAAAAATATATATTTTTATAGCAGTATTATGGCCTATATAACCTTTTTACTTCTCTGTCTACAAAACTGTATGAGAGTTCATCTTCTGTGCCATAATCTTTAGTTTTTATTGGTGCAATTTTAGCATTGATTTCACTTTTTGAATGCTTTTAATTCCCTTTTTTGTGAAATGTGATGTGACACAAAAAAACACAAACTCTGGCATTTAGTTTTTTTCAAGTTTTACAATTCACAACAGTGCACAGTGTTTTTTTTTATTAACATTTTTAATTTGAAAAATGGGAAAAGGAAGGTGATCTGAAATTTCATTATAAGAGGGTTATATTTATAAAAATAAATATATATATATATATATATATATATATATATACAAATTCAAGTCCCCAGTGGATTCTAAAAGCAAACATTTGATTTGGCAGCGGAGATTATTCCATGCTGATCATCACTGTTGGCCTTCGGCTGCTGAAAGCAGCTGGGTGTGGAGAGCACAGTGGCGTCTCCAGCATTCATATTTAGGGGGGGGCACATGGTGGGCCAGTGACAAAAGTGGGGGGGGCAATTTTAACCCCTTAAGGACCCAGGACGTCCTGTGACGTCCTAGCACCCTGGGCCTTAAGGACCCAGGACGTCCTGTGACGTCCTGGCGGTTTCCGGTCCCTGCCGCGCGCCGGGCAGAGATCAGAAGCGGATGCCTGCTGAAATGCTTCAGCAAGCATCCAGGGCAAATGTAGGCCCCCCATGTCGTCGATCTTCGCAAATCGCGAGGGAAATCGCCCCTGCGATCTGCGGCGATACTGGGCTGATCGGGTCTCTGGGACCCAACCGCCCGGTAATTTTGCATGATCCCGGTTGTCACAGACAGCCAGGACCATGCTGGAGAATAGGAGTGAGGTGGCAGGCCTGCCACCACCTCCTATCCCCTGCGATCCGTCGGTTAGCTAACCGACCAATCGCAGGGGGGGGGGGTTACTTCCTCCCGCCCTGCCCGGTCCCTGGAAGTCCGGAGAGGAAGGGAGGAAGACCGGAGGACGCAGCAGGGGACGGGAGAGTACTGGGGCCCGGCCCCGTTACTTACCTCATCCCTGAAGACCTGGATCCCGGCGGCGGATACGGTGGCGGCGACAGGTGAGTTGATCTTCGGCGGCGTTGTGGGACCTTTGCAACATTCCAGACCGCCGTAAAGCGATCTGGACTGCTCCATCTGGTCCCCTTACACTACAACTCCCAGCATGCTCAGACAGCCCTTGGCGTCTGGGCATGCTGGGAGTTGCAGTTTTGCAACATCTGGAGGTCCACAGTTTGGAGACCACTGTGCCCTTCCAGATGTCCAGGCATGCTGGGAGTTGTAGTTCTGTAACATCTGGCCCTTCAGATGTTGCAGAACTACAACTTTCAGCATGCCTGGACAGTTTTGGCATACTGGGAGTTGTAGTTTTGCAACATCTGGAAGGGCACAGATTGGGAACCACTGTATTAGTGGTCTGCAAACTGTAGTCCTCCAGATGTTGCAAAACTGCAACTCCAAGCATGCTGGGAGTTGTAGTTCGGCAACATCTGGCTCTAAAGATGTTGCCAAACTACTACTTCCAGCATGCCTGAGAATGTTTGGGAGTTGTGGTTTTGCAACAACTGGAGGCACACTGGTTGGGAAACATTGTCTGTTTCCTAACTCAGTGTTTCCCAACCCATGTGCCTCCAGCTGTTGCAAAACTATAACTATCAGCATGCACTGATAGACTGTGCATGCTGGGAGTTGTAGTTTTGCAACAGCTGGAGGTTCCCCCCCCCCCTGTGAATGTACAGGGTGCATTCACATGAGCAGGGGCTTACAGTGAGTATCAGGCTGCAAGTTTGCGATGCAGCAAATTTTGCGCGGCAGCTCAAACTTGCAGCAGGAAACTCGCTGTAATCCCCCGCCCGTGTGACTGTACCCTAAAAACACTACACTACACTAACACAAAATAAAATAAAAAGTAAAAAACACTACATATACACATACCCCTACACAGCCCCCCCTCCCCAATAAAAATGAAAAACATCTGGTACGCCACTGTTTCCAAAATGGAGCCTCCAGCTGTTGCAAAACAACAACTCCCAATATTGCCGGACAGCCGTTGACTTCCAAGCATGCTGGGAGTTTTGCAACAGCTGGAGGCACCCTGTTTGGGAATCACTGGCGTAGAATACCCCTATGTCAACCCCTATGCAAATCCCTAATTCAGGCCTCAAATGTGCATGGCACTCTCAATTTGGAGCCCTGTCGTATTTCAAGGCAACAGTTTAGGGCCACATATGGGGTATCGCCGTACTCGGGAGAAATTGCCTAACAAATTTTGGGGGCTTTTTCTCCTTTCACCCCTTATGAAAAGGTGAAGTTGGGGTCTACACCAGCATGTTAGTGTAAAAAAATAAATTTTTTACACTAACATGATGGTGTTGCCCTATACTTTTTATTTTGAAAAGAGGTAAAAGGGAAAAACGCCCCCCAAAATTTGTAATGCAATTTTTCCCGACTACGGAGATACCCCATATGTGGGCACAGAGTGCTCTGGGGATGCACAACAAGGCCCAGAAGGGAGAGTGCGCCATGTACATTTGAGGTGATTTGCACAGGGGTGGCTGATTGTTACAGCGGTTTTGACAAACGCAAAAAAAACTAAACCCCACATGTGACCCCATTTCGGAAACTACACCCCTCATGGAATGTAATGAGGGGTGCAGTGAGAATTTACACCCCACTGGTGTCTGACAGATCTTTGGAACAGTGGGCTGTGCAAATTAAAAATTTTGTACAGCCCACTGTTCCAAAGATCTGACAGACACCAGTGGGGGGTAAATGCTCACTGTACCCCTTGTTACGTTCCTCAAGGGGTCTAGTTTCCAAAATGGTATGCCATGTGGGGGTTATTTTGCTGTCCTGGCACCATAGGGGCTTCCTAAATGCGACATGCCCCCGAGCAAAATTTGCTCTCAAAAAGCCAAATATGACTCCTTCTCTTCTGAGCATTGTAGTTCGCCCGTAGTGCACTTAAGGTCAACTTATGGGGTACCTCCATATTCAGAAGAGATGGGGTTACAAATTTTTGGGGGTATTTTCTGCTATTAACCCTTGCAAAAAATGTGAAATTTGGGGGGAAACACATTTTAGTGAAATTTTTTTTTAAATTTTTTACATATGCAAAAGTCGTGCACCTTTGGGTATTAAGGCTCACTTTATTCCTTGTTACGTTCCTCAAGGGGTCTAGTTTCCAAAATGGTATGCCATTTTTTTTTTTTTTTTACTTTTCTGGCACCATAGGGGCTTCCTAAATGCAACATGCCCCCCAAAAACCATTTCAGAAAAACGTACTCTCCAAAATCCCCTTGTCGCTCCTTCGCTTCTGAGTCATTTTGAATACTTTGGGGGGGGGGGCAGTTTTTATAATGGGGTCATTTGTGGGGTATTTCTAAGATGAAGACCCTTCAAATCCACTTCAAACCTGAACTGGTCCCTGAAAAATTGTGATTTTGGAAATTTTGTGAAAAATTGGAAAATTGCTGCTGAACTTTGAAGCCCTCTGGTGTCTTCCAAAAGTAAATCACGTCGATTTTATGATGCAAACATAAAGTGGACATATTATATATGTGAATAAAAAAAAATTATTTGGAATATCCATTTTCCTTACAAGCAGAGAGCTTCAAAGTTAGAAAAATGCTAAATTTTCAAATTTTTCATCAAATTTGGGGATTTTTCACCAAGAAAGGATGCAAGTTACCACAAAATTTTACCACTATGTTAAAGTAGAATATGTCACGAAAAAACAATCTCGGAATCAGAATGATAAGTAAAAGCATTCCAGAGTTATTAATGTTTAAAGTGACAGTGGTCAGATGTGCAAAAAATGGCCGGGTCCTAAGGTGTAAAATGGCTGGGACCTTAAGGGGTTAACACGCACACGCACACATATACACATATATATATATATATATATATATATACATATATATATATATACATACACACACACATACACACACCGTGCAGCAGAACATGTTTAATAAAAAAAAAATCACTCTCAAATACACCAAATACACACATACACAGCCCCCATATACACAGCCCTCCATGCACAAACATACACAGCCCCCATATCCACACATACACAGCCCCCCATATACACAGCCCTCCATGCACAAACATACACAGCCCTCCATACACAAACATACACAGCCCCCATTTACACACATACACAGCCCCCCCATATCCACAGCCCTCCTTGCACAAACATACACAGCCCCCATATACACACATACGCAGCCCCCCCATAT
The DNA here is from genome assembly GCF_029499605.1 of Hyla sarda. Classification (NCBI taxonomy): domain Eukaryota; kingdom Metazoa; phylum Chordata; class Amphibia; order Anura; family Hylidae; genus Hyla; species Hyla sarda. The sequence continues at coordinate 179,061,742 of NC_079191.1, forward strand.
CCACAGCCCTCCATACACAAACATACACAGCCCCCATACCCACACATACACAGCTCCCATTTCCACAGCCCTCCATACACAAACATACGAAGACCCCATATCCACAGCCCTCCATACACAAACATACACAGCCCACATATCCACACATACACAGCCCCCCCATATCCACAGCCCTCCATACACAAACATACGCAGCCCCCATATCCACACATACACAGCCCCCATATACACAGTCCTCCATACACAAACATACACAGCCCCCATACCCACACATATGCAGCCCCCATTTCCACAGCCCTCCATGCACAAACATACGAAGCCCCTTTATACACAGCCCTCCATACACAAACATACACAGCCCCCATATCCACACATACACAGCCCCCATTTCCACAGCCATCCATACACAAACATACGCAGCCCCCATATCCACACATACACAGCCCCCATATACACACACAGCCCTCCATATACACAGCCCCCATTTCTACAGCCCTCCATACACAAACATACGCAGCCCCCATATCCACACATACACAGCCCCATATACACACACAGCCCTACATATACACAGCCCCCATTTCTACAGCCCTCCATACACAAACATAAGCAGCCCCCATATCCACCCATATACAGCCCCCATATACACAGCCCTCCATATACAAACATACACAGCCCCCATATCCACACATACACAGCCCTCCATATACACACACAGCCCTCCATATATACACACAGCCCCATGCCCATATACAGAGCCGCACACAGCCCCATCCCCATATATACACAGCCCTACATAAACACAGCCCCATCCCCATTTATATATATACAGCCCTCCATACACACAGCCCCATCCCCATATATATACACAGCCCTCTATACACACAGCCCCATCCCCTTATATACACAGCCCTCCATATACACAGCCCCATCCCCATATATACACAGCCCCATCCCCATATATACACAGCTCTCCATATACACAGCCCATCCACACACACAGCCCCATCCCCATATATATATGCAGCCCTCCATACACACAGCCCCATCCGCATATATATATATATATATATATACACACACAGCCCCATCCCCATATATACACAGCCTTCCATATAAACAGCCCCATCCCCATATATACACAGCCCTCCATATACACAGGCCCATCTCCATATATACACGGGCCCATCCCCATATATACACAGCCCTACATACACACAGCCCCATCCCCATATATATACAGCCCTCCATACACACAGCCCCATCCCCATATATACACAGCCTTCCATATACACAGGGCCATCCCCATATATACACAGCCCTCCATATACACAGGCCCATCCCCATATATACACGGGCCCATCCCCATATATACACAGGCCCATCCCCATATATATATATATATATATATATACAGGCCCATCCCCATATATACACAGACCCATCCCCATATATACACAGCCCTCCATACACACAGCCCCGTTCCCATATATACACAGCCCTCCATACACACATCCCCATCCCCATATATACACAGCCCTCCATATACACAGACCCATCCCCATATATACACAGCCCTCCATACACACAGCCCCATCCCCATATATACACAGCCCTCCATACACACAGCCCCATCCCCATATATACACAGCCCTCCATACACACAGCCCCATTAGCAATATCTGTACCCCTGTTCATGATATTTAGAGATTCACTGGTGTCTGGTATTGTGCCAAGGGACTGGCGCAAGGCGAATGTGGTGCCAATCTTCAAAAAGGACTCTAGGTCTTCCCCAGGAAACTATAGACTGGTAAGTTTAACGTGCATTGTGGATAAATTATTTGAAGGACTTATAAGGGATTACATACAGGAATACATAGGAGATAATTTTATTATAAGTGATAGCCAGCATGGAAGTTGTCAAACCAATCTAATTTGCTTTTATGAAGATGTGAGTAGAAGCCTTGACAGAGGAATGGCTGTGGATATAGTGTTTCTGGATTTTGCTAAAGCGTTTGATACTGTCCCTCATAGACGTCTGACAGGCAAGTTAAGGTCTTTTGGTTTGGAAACTTTAGTTTGTAACTGGATTGAACATTGGCTCATGGATGGTACCAAATGATTCATACTCTGATTGGTCCCCGGTTATTAGTGGTGTACCCCAAGGTTCAGTACTGATCCCGCTGTTGTTTAATTTATTTATCAATGATATAGAGGATGGTATTAACAGCTCTGTTTCTATCTTTGCAGATGACACCAAGCTTTGTAGCACGGTACAGTCTATAGAGGATGTGTATAGGTTACAATATGACTTGGATAGACTAAGTGTCTGGGCATCCACTTGGCAAATGAGGTTTAATGTGGATAAATGTAAAGTTATGCATCTGGGTACTAATAACATGCATGCATCGTATGTTTTAGGGGGGATTAAACTGGCAGAGTCACTGGTAGAGAAGGATCTGGGTGTACATGTAGATCACAGACTTCAGAATAGCATGCAATGTCAAGCTGCTGCTTCCAAGGCCGGCAGGATATTGTCATGTATAAAAAGAGGCATGGACTCGAGGGAAGCATTGGTACGGCATCACCTGGAATATGCTGTTCAGTTTTGGGCACCAGTCCATAAAAGGGACACTGTGGAGCTGGAAAGGGTGCAGAGACGCGCGACTAAACTAATATGGGGCATGGAACATCTTAGCTATGAGGAGCGATTAAAGGAGTTACAATTGTTTAGTCTTGAGAAGAGACGTTTAAGGGGGATATGATAAATGTATATAAGTATATTAATGGCCCATACAAAAAATATGGAGAAAAACTGTTCCAGGTCAAACCCCCCCAAAGGACGAGGGGGCACTCCCTCTGTCTGGAGAAGAAAAGGTTTAGTCTCAAGGGGTGACACGCCTTCTTTACCATAAGAACTGTGAACTTATGGAACAGTCTACCTCAGGAACTGGTCACAGCAGGAAAGATTAACAGCTTTAAAACAGGGTTAGATACATTCCTGGAACAAAATAACATTAATGCTTATGAAGAAATATAAAATCCCATCCCTTCCCCAATCTCGCGCCACACCCCTACCCTTCAATTCCCTGGTTGAACTTGATGGACGTATGTCTTTTTTCAACCGTACTAACTATGTAACTATATACACAGCCCTCCATACACACAGGCCCATCCCCATATATACACAGACCCATCCCCATATGTAGACAGACCCATCCACATATATACACAGCCCTCCATACACACAGCCCCATCCCCATATATACACAGCCCTCCATACACACAGCCCCATCCCCATATATACACAGCCCTCCATACACACAGGCCCATCCCCATATATACACATCCCCATCCCCATATATACACAGCCCTCCATACACACAGCCCCATCCCCATATATACACAGTCCTCCATACACACAGCCCCATCCCCATATATACACAGCCCCATCCCCATATATACTCAGCCCTCCATACACACAGCCCCATTCCCATATATACACAGCCCTACATATACACAGCCCTCCATACACACAGCCCCATTCCCATATATACACAGCCCTACATATACACAGCCCTCCATATATACACAGCCCCGTCCTCATATGCACAGCCCTCCATATACACATCCCTCATAAGGAAATACCTCATGTGTAATTACTGTTGCCGACAGCAGCTCCTCTATTGCAATGCCGGGCAGGGAGAGGGAGGGACACGTCGTCCGACGTCATTGGCCAGTGTCTTCTCCTAATGGCTGCTGGGTACTGACCTGCCACGTGCAGGCACATCTCATACCAACAGCCAGTACTGGTCACTGGCTGCAACGCGGCTCCCCCCTATTAGCTCTGCCTCCTGTGGCCGATTAGGGCCAGAGCAGGGCTGGGTCCGGCCCGGCCCCAGTAACTGATAAAAAAGCAAACAAAACAAAAAATGTGACGGCAGCTGACTTTTGCATGGGTTTGAAAAATTCACATCACACCGGCCCTGAATATAACTTAATTTTAAATGGGGGGGGGGGGGGGCACAAGGAGGGGCACGGCCTAATGTAGGGGAGGCCATAGCCACCTCTGGCCCCCCCTAGCGATGCCACTGAGAGAGCATAACTTTCTTCTCATTCCTTGCCCGCAGTATCGCTCCATCCAGGAGCTAGTTGTAGTGACACAGGGGTGAAAGGAATTCCTAATCACTTTGTGACACCAGGGCGGCACTGTTAGCTATACACGATCCGAGGTAGAGATAGCTCCTCCTTGGCCAGGCATGGGGAGTAAAGAAACACACCGACGTCGGGTTACAGATAACTGCCTTTTACTGACAAGGGTGCAGATGTTATTACACTCACACAGCATGGAGCAGAGTGGAGAGGATGCAGTGTAACCATTAGGGAGCCCTGTTGCCTTGCTGGGACTTATGGTGCTTTTCACCCATTTGATTAATACTGATTTGAGATTAGACTGAAGATTCTCCATGTTGGCTAGAGTTCTGACAAGGTCCAATTGCTTTCTCCGCCAGGGCTTGAATTTCTGCTGTTTGGGGGATCACTTGCAAAATGGCTGGATAGGATTGAGAAAAGATTTGTTCTTGGACTTTTCTCCACACACAACTTCAATTCTTTACCACACTATGGCTCAGCTTGAGCTCTGGAACTAGACTGGGGCAACTCCTCCCCCACTACACTATATACTACAGAATTTGAGGGTTCTCATTGGGCAGGCAGGAACATAAAATATATGATAAAGTGCTTGAACAATAGAAATACAGCAGACAGTCACTTAGTGGGCCAAACACCTATACTGCAGGCATGCCCGTGGAGATCCGCAGCCCACAGGACAGCCTTTGGTGCTTAGACACCACATATTGACCTATGGCCATAATCTACGAGGAGAACACTGCTGCCATTTAATGGACAAAGAGCAATACAAGCAATAGTCTATTTAACCTCATTTGACTTAAAGAATCCAAACTACTTACTTTGTATAACTTTTTTTTAACTGTTTCTGTAAAAACTTACTGGTAGGCA